>NC_051182.1:142915519-143268852 GCF_013339695.2 Rhipicephalus sanguineus
TGTCAGGTCTGTTAATAACAGCAACATAGCGTGCGCTAGAAGAGAGAGATGAGAGACGTTGCGTGGCAAGAGGATCTTGGCTTCTTTCTGAATAAACGGCAGCATTGGGATGCGCTGCTCTACCTCTTCAGGCGTATTGTCCTTGAAACCCAGTTCATATTAGAAGGAAGTCTTCGGATTTTACATTGGTGCCGAAACCCAGGATCGAACCAGGGACCTTTAGGGTCTTCAATGGTGACGTAAACTTTGAAGTGTAAATGTGACTTGGCTGTAAAAGGGTCTCGCACGATTCACTGTAAGTTGTGTAAAATGTACATGTGTTAAAATGATAACAAAGAGAGTGATTTATACTGTAACGCTATATGATACATATGACAACATTCCCCAGTCGGGTGTTCCGGCCATAATTTTTTTTTCTCCACATTTCCCAACTTGTATTGCTTAACGCTTCTGGACTGGCTGGGTGTTTCCTAGTAAATCGCTTATGTGGTGGGCCTTTCCCACTACACTGGTTAAAACAGTGTTTAGAGTTCAGGTTTGTAGTTTACTACATTTGTGGAATCCAGTCTGTTACTCTTAACGACCACCAGTTATCTTGCCTACACGCTATATGCCCTGCCCATGTCCATTTCGTCTTGATTTCGACTGAGATGTCCTTAACACCCGTCTGTTACCGGACCCACTCTGCTCTCTTCTTGTCCCTTAAGGTTACACCTATCATTTTCCTTTCCATTGGAAAATGATAGATGGCAAACGGGAAGGGGGAACCAGAAAGTTGGGTGGGCGGATCAGATTAAGAACTTTGCAGGTATGGCGTGGCAGCAGCAAGCACCGGACCTGTTTGACTGGCGGACCTTTGCCCTGCAGTGGGCGCAGTCAGGCTGATGATGATGACATTTGTGGAGAGATTAATAACATGTGCAAGAACGAGCAGTTGCAGTTTTCAACAACAAACTCCGTGACTTGTGGAGATGATGCGACAGTGCAACATTTCGTTTGTGAGGGTGCTCACACCCCCGCTAAAGTTTTTGCCTCGTGGCACCCATAGAGTTTCCTACAGTACTTACTAGAGGGAACTCTAGCGCTAGTGTCTATGGGAGCTGCAACGCATGGCGCGTCAGCCACCGTGGGAATGATGGGTAGTACACGGATTTGCCTAGTGTTCATTCTTTCGGCTCCGTTTGGCTCTGCGTCGCCTGCATCCGCTTTGTCGCAAAACGAAGTTTAGCAAAAGTCAGCAGTTGCACTTCGCCAGTTTAACTTTTTTAGGCTCATCAATTCAAATCTGGTCACGGAGTTCGCAACAATCCATTCTTTTATCCGAAAAAACCCGAAACACAGCAATAAACAAAGACGCAAGTGCGTTCGAAGCCCGCAAGTACGAAGACAAGGCAAATTTGTGTACTACCCATCATTCCCATGGTGGCTAAACGATCGCAGCGCCAGAGTCCCCTCTAGTAGTTAATTTTAGGAAACTCTATGGTGGCGCCCATGCGTCATAGTTAGCTTAGTTGCCACTAGGCAAGAGTTGGCACTGTGCTCCCGAGATGGGGCTGCCTAGCGGGAGTGATGTTTCATGGGGTCATTAGGAGGGGACCTCTTGCTCTTTTGGGGCTTGGCGTGCTCTTTGACGGTCATTTTCTCGCCGAAGGTAGAGGAAACGATCTCGCGGCTCGGTTCTGCAGGCTCCTGTGGCGTGTCAAACATCGTCGGAGATGCTGCATTCATGTTACCTTGTGTGTCTAATATTGTTTGTGTGTGTTATTTATCGTGTTACTATAGTTATTTGTAAGATTCAGCTGGCAAGCTCGCCGTTGTGTAAAAGCTGTCAATAAATGTCCATGTGTTCGTTACACTACAGTGTGAACTGCATCCATTTGTTCCATGAACGGCTCTTGCGAGACCCCACACATTATAGAACACAGAAAGCGGCATGCGCACCAGCATGTGGTCAAAGGCAGCCCACGGTGCTGTGGAACTTGTCCGAGATGAGGGGCAGCTTGGCGTAACGCTGGCTGAAGTGGGTCAGCAGGGTGAACTTGGCTCCCATCCGCTCGCCAACCTCAATCGCCTGGCTCGTCGTGCTGCGGGAACGGTGCAATGTTCAGTCAGGCTTTGTAATAAGTCATGGTCATCATCGTCCTCAGCCTATTCGATGTAGACAAAGGCCTCTGCCTATGGTGTCCAATTTACCTTGCCTGGCATGTGCCGATATTATTTTATACCCGCAAATTTTTACATTTCTTCACTGCCATCTTCAGCTGCATTTCTCGTCCTTTGGTAGCTATTCCATTCCTCTAACTGACCACCGGTTGTCTGTCCTATTCATTAAAAAGGTGGTGAAAAGAAAATGGAGCTCCCCGGTTGTAATTTTCATTGCCTCAGTAAGCATCGGGCATGCAGATTCCCAAATATTTCGGCGCAATATTCAGTCTATATTTAATAACACCTGTTTAAAATCCTAGCCCCCCCCCCCTCTTGCACTCCGAAAACAAAAATTCGGCACCACCGGACGGCAAAGGCACTAACCAGTGGCGTCATCTTAAGACATCTAAAATTATAAACATATTGTTAGCCTTTGCTCTAAAATACTAGGTTTCTACGAAAGCTAGGAAGTAAAAGAATAATATGGCAGTTCTTGAGCTTACATCACTGCTCAAAGTCTGAAAGCAGACTCCATTCTAACAAACAACACAGCAGGTCAGGAAGGTCGGCCATTTCGGAATTGCACAGTTTGTGAGCGTAACGTCATTACCGCGGCGCAGTCAAAGCGGTATGATGCTCCAAACCTTGGTCAACTAGGACTCAAAAGGCCTCACTGTGTTGCCATGTTTTGTAGACAACAGAAGTTTTTGATTAGCTGGTTAAAGGACCACTGACATTTTCGCTTGTAACTTTTTTACTGTAATTTGTAGCCTTGTGCCTTGTAATGCCGAAGTTGAATCATAAATGCTCTAATGTATCGTATAATTAATGCTAGCATCGCTAATTGTGACCAATTTAGCGTCACTTCAAAATGCCCGCCTAAAATTGTAAGAAACTAGCGCCCCACAGTGGGAAGCACCCAAGACGAAATGCGCTCAAGCTTGGGTGATGCTGACAGCGCATTTTTCAAATCGGGGCCCCGCGTGCAGTAGAGAATGAAACAATGTGGCTGCTTCGGTATGAGTTAAGCCTGTTAAGAGCGTGTCCTTTCAGAAAAATACAAAAGCATTCCTGGCGTAAGCAGCCAAAACCACCTAGAGAGCAGCCCAACGAGAGCGAGAGGGGCGAGGAAAAATAGCCCTCGTCGGCTGCCAGTCGTATTGTGTGCAGCACACACAATAGCACAATGTCGACAGTACTCGCTCTTCTTGTGAAACGTCAAATGTAGCCTTCGTCTACGCCATACTAGTGGAGATGTCGCGAGGTGCTACCAACTCGGATTAGCACTCACGCTTACCTTAAAAGCAAAATTAGTATCTTTAAATTAATGTTTGCCACTAATAACCGGCCAGAAGTGCCCAAGTATACAGGACAATCAAACAACGCAAACATCTCGAGGTTTCGATTTTGGTGTCAGGGGCCCTTTAAGATGACGTAAGCTGCAGAGTTGAGGGGAATGCGCACTGGGAAATTGAAACTGTGCTTTTGCAGCTACTAAATCAACCCGGACGATGAAACACATATATCATTGAACGAACGGCCAGGATTCCGAATACAGACGTTATTCAAAATTTTCAGAAACTGTTTCACGACCCCTCTAAGCAACCTTCCCAGCCTCATTCCTTTCTTAGTGTCGAAAGAATGTTGGCTACCCTTGTTTGTTATCGGCCTCGCTCCGCTGTGTCCCATTTTTTATTGCATCACGTGAAATACCAAGCCCCGACAATCCTGGAAAACGTACTGGTAAGCAGAAGTGCACCCAGAAAAATTAATTAGGACATGTTTTTTAAAAGCTAGTTTCAATTCCTACTGTACCTTCACGTCATAACACGGTATGAGCCTCTCGTCACGTCCTTACGCAAAATATTGTGACGTTTCCACGGCCGCTTCGCTGTGTGGCTCCATTGGTGATGCACAAGCAGCCATTCTGAATGTTTTGGTGACGCGCAAGCAGCCATTTTGTGTGTTTTGGTGCATGATCTCATCACAAATATCCATACTGGAGCATGAAGTCACCAGAGTGGACACTGTAGCCCGACGTCACACTGGTGTCGATGTCAGTAGGTGCGCCATGCGAAAATTTATTTCAATATCCAAATAAAATACCTTATCAGCGCTTACCGAGCTTCACACTTGCACAGAGTCGTCTCTGTATACAGGAAATTTGTATGGCGAAGTAAACTCAGCTTCGAAAATTGGTGTCACTAGACGTAGTACCCATTTATCTGGTCATGTAATGCCTCCCACAAGGCCTGCATTGTATGTTTAAATAAACAAATAGTAATTATAATTAAGTTGCTATGGCGAGGCCATTTTTCTCAACCTTGCGTGGTAGATATTGAGCGTGCTGCGTGGTAGGTTCACCTGTGAGTCTTGATGACGGCTTCCTCGGCTAAGTCGTCCTCCATTGTTGCCTCGTGGATGAGTATGTCGCTTCCCTTTCCTATAGGGGAGAACCAAGACACGAAACGAACATAATGCACGCAGGTAAAACAGGTTTTCATGACACAAAAAGAGAAATGTCTAGAAAACTATGGCGGCACATAAGCAGTTCTTATGATGTGCAAAAGCTCGCTCACATCTGCGACTAGCACCAGTCATGCGACCAAGTTAGTTACAAAGTGACTGGTTTCAAGTGGTTGCATTAGTCGCAAAGCAACTGCTTTGGCTCAGTCACTCACTGCTTCTGAATCCTCTGAATCGATCAGATGCACCGGAACACGACATCAGCTTATTTTACAGAGCAAACGCAATATGAGCCACGATGCGAGCAGACGTGATATCTGCATGGCAATGAGTAAGTTGCATTTGCTGGTGCGAACATCAGTCGCCTCTTGAGTAGCTTTTTGGTCGCCAGTTGCAACCGTTCGCGAGACCGGTGCAGTCACAAGTGTGAATGAGCCTTAAACGTGAGAGCATTCATTGTCGCTGAGCGTTATACCTGAAGCGTGTTGCACACCCAACAATGTAAAAGGCTCCTAGAGCAAGCGGCTGCAGCGCCACCTAGTGGCATGCCTGCCCAGCCACATGCACAGTCATTCATTGGTGTTGCATGCTGCAACGGTGGTGCAGTGATTACAGCGCTTGACTAGGGAGCGGCGACAGCAGTTGCAGTGCGGCAGAACTTCGAATCCTCGTTGTGGCCACCTTCTTTTAATTCTTTAAGTGAAGATGCTGTAGGTTGTGTGCCTTTTTTTCTGACACAATTTTCCAGTGATGGCGAGGTAGCACAACGAGCCACATAATGTTCTCGCATTAATTTAATATTGCAATGGAAGAATATGAAAAAGGATCGAACTTTCTAATGGAAGCTGGCAATATATAGTCCAACAACTGCAGAACCCGATTCAACTAAAAAAAATTTTCATCCATGGTTACGGTGCTCATCTACTCACTCAAAATACACAGTTTCCTTCTCAACCGCGATGGTCGCATTTCAATGGAGGCAAAATGCTAGAGGCCCATGTACTGCACAATGTCAGTGCAAGTTCAAGAACCCTGGATAGTCAAAACTCTTCCAAGCCCTCCACAACAATGTCTCTCGTACCCCGAGTCCCTTTTGGCAAAGAAATGCAACCGACCAACCAACCACACATTTGATTACGATTAGATTAGACCAATATAGAAAGTGTCTAACATGACCAGGGCATCAGTTCTTTTACGTGTTTGAAGTTAGCTTACGTCATACTTTCATTGTTGTCGTCGTTTAGCACTTTTCTATTTTTTAATGCAATGACCAGAATTTCCCTTAAAGGGACACTGAAGCACTTTTTAAAGAAAATGACTTTGGAATGAGTAATCATAGTTTGATCCTTGCTGAATACGAAAACCAATGTAAGAGTTTACAGAAGTGAACGCAAATGGCATTTCTTGGCAAAAAAAGAGCGGCTGCAGCCGCAGGGCTTTTTGAACTGCTGAGCAAAGGCGGTGACGTCAACTTCGGTATGACACGTCATCGGCGCCATCAGCTCTGTAAAAGCATGGCCTTCGCGATCATTTCCACCAACGCGCGCAGCCAGAAATAGTCACGGAGGCCACGGCTCCGCCAAAACCACAGTGGTAGAATAAAACAGGTGGCCCATCGAGCGCCGCGAGCGCGTCGCCGTACTGCTCGAGTTGCTCGCGGCCGCCGCTAGGTTCGCGACGAGTTTTTGAGCCGAAAGACGCGCATTGCAAGCTCTCGCTGGGCTGTAAAAACCGGTTTTTCTAGCTAACTTTGTGGCTTTAAACGGTTGTTTGTGCTTTTACTAGCTTGTAGCGGCTGTCTGCCATCTTCTACCGCAAAAGTGAGAGCGCCAGGCATTATGAAGCTTAAAATTTTTTAATCAGCGCGGGTAGTCCCGATATGACTGTCACAGGGTGCCGATTGCAAGAGGCGCGCGCGTATTTTTTTTTTTTTCGAAAGCGTGCAAAATTCTACCAGCGAGTGTATGGAGTAAAAAAACAGCATTTGGTTGTCACGCTATCGTATGTATGTCGGAGGACAGTAGCTGGCGGTCTTTCCGTGGAATTGCATTTCTCCACAACTGCAGGCGCTTTTCGTCTTTTGGCGCGGAGAGAAGACACAGCTTTTCTTTGCACGTTTTGTAGCCAGATTTGCAATTTCGAGCGAAGCATTTTCGTCCCATGATGGCCGCCGCATCAGCAGCACAGATCGAGCCACCGTGGTTTCAGCCGTGGTTCCAGCTTACAAAGTGAGTGGAAACAGCGATGCGGTCGCGTGTTGGTTTGACAGAGCGCAACAAACGCGACGCATCAGAGCGGATCTCAAGCCGTGGGATCACCTAATCACGACCACAGTGATCTGGCCGTGATGACTCGAAGGCTGATTGCGACTTTGCGACGCTGGTTGCGTCGCATAGGGATGTTCTTGCTCTTCGGACGCTTGCACCCACGGACGCCTCCGCATTTATCGAAGATGACCAAGCAGAAAGGAAGAGACGCGGCTGCAACGCTGGTTGCGTTGCACGCTTTCATTAGTGGCGCGTCCGTTCTAAGCGACGGCAACTGTTCAGTGTTGCTCTAGGCCTCTCTGGTGTGATAAATACACCGCGGATATCTTTCTCAAAAGTTAAAGGTGTAAATTGCAGTTTAAATGCTCGCGACGCACACTGGCCACATGCTTTCAAATGCGCCGGAGCGGAGATATCGGCCCAGAGTATACCTGCTGCCACCTTGCGGAAAAGCGGCGGCAACTCGAGCACCTCCGTGACACGCGCGGCGCATTGGCGGAGCGGCGCGTCGGGTCACCTGTTATTCTACCACCATGGCCAAAACTACCGACGATGACGTAGTTCCGGTCACGCCCACACTTTCGGCGCGTTCGCGTGGGCGGAGCAAGACGAACTTTTCTTTCGCATGTTTTAAAGCTCCTGCTGCCACAACAGCGAAAAAAATTACGCCATCGTCGACAATACTGTTGTTGGTCCTTGTTAACAACAAAGTTTTACCGAATTGTAAAACCACTTCAGCATCCCTTTAAACATAGCTGAAGTTGGCACACTGACCGGCTTCGATGAGGGCGTCGCACGGCATGGTGTCGCCAGAGTAGGTCAACTTCCAACCCGTCTCCGCAGTGATGGTGACGCCGTAGGCATTCTTGCAATGCAGAACCAACACAGTGCTAAACTGCATGTGCGAGCAAATAATGAGGCCAAAATTAGGAAGAAATGGAGGGAAGGTCGTGAAATACAGTCAGACCTCATTACAACGAAAATAGCTTCACTATATCAGATAATTCGTTATAAATATCTAGTTGTGACACCAATTTAAAGGCAAGGATATGATTCACTAATGTTCGTTATAGCCAATAATTCATCATATCAAGGTTTGACTGTGCTATCAGACTGTCCTGATTACAAACACCGAAGAGTTGAGAAACACGAGACAAAAAACTATACAGCTATGGGCTCACTCGCAAAGGGGACTCTCAGAGGTTGTACCATCAAGCTGACTGCATGTGACAAGTCTTCAATATGAAGGAAAGGAGATGATTTTCAAGGGCTCGTTTTATCTTTGTTAGACACAATATGAAGGAGAACTAACAGACAATAACGCCAAGGAAAGTATAGGGGGTGTGATCTGTAGTATTTAGAATATAAATGTGAAGAAAGTAAAGTGGACGAAAAGATGACTTGCTGCCGGCAGGGACCGAACCTGCGACCTTCGGTCCCTATATATATAGAAGATGCGTACGATTTTCAGCCGTACGAAAATAAGAAAGGGTGAGTGGAATGGTGTAAGTTGAGCACAAATAGCAGTTTAAAATAGTAGACTCAGCAAACAGACATCTCTTAAATGGAATAGCTGATTAAAGTGAACAACTGCCTTTAATATGGTTGGTTTCCTACTTGAGTTCTGCCCCCCTGCTCATTTCTCAGTACATGGAACTCCTCTTAAATGAAACGTATTTGCCAGATCCCTTCAGATTCCGTTTAACGAGTGTCTACTGTAGATGTAGGTAGTTCACAACACCGCGGTAAGAGGGTCTTTTAGCAGTACCAGTAATATTGTTCCATTCGGGCTGCGGTATTACCATTACATGTTATCGCACCATAATCTCAAAACTTTTTTTTGCTGCACAAGTTGCTCAATGCGTAAGGTAACGTGATGAAATGACACGAGTTGCTAGTAGAGTCTTTTAGCAAGTTACAGAAATACGGTATGCAAATACGGCACGGTATTACGGTACCGCTCCTCCTTTTTTGCTCGTTGCGCTTTTGCCGCTCCCGATTCCAGTGAAGGCACCCCACAAAAGCTCTTTCAAAAATTACTGCGGGGTTGTCACGCCTCATTATTGCATGTAAGTGTATGCATTGTTAATGAAGAACCTGTCGTTAGGGGGATACACAGTCACTGGAACTGGGAGCAACTTAAGCACAATGAGCGAGAAAGGAGGAGCAGTACCGTAATACTGTACCATATTTCCATAACCTGCTAAGAGACTCTAATATAGGCCTTGCAGACTAAAACAGCCACATGTTGACAATGACGACAATGTACTGCTGTACTTGCCACATGGCAAACAACTATTGCTAAATTACCCTACCGACACAATTCTGGCACAAGCAGCCAACAATGCAGCCTGTAAGAACTATTTCTTTTACTTCAAAATTGTAGTAGAGTCTTTTAGTAAGTTACTAAACTCTTAAGTATACTCTTGAGTATACTCTTGAGTATACTCTTAAGCTATATTTCTTTTACCCCATGGGAGTCATTGATATGGTGAGGATTTGGACACCACCTACGATGAGTCAAACACCACGCAGATCTCGCTGTCGTTTCAACAGGAAAACAGAAGAAATTAAATTAATCACTTCAGTGATCGAGAATGGTGAGGACTCCCAAGAAAACAAAGCGACGTTTCACATGGGGTAGGACAAGACAATGAAACTGCAAGCCACCTCGGAGTACTAAAATATTGCCCTCTATCACTGCAAGAAAAAAAATGATAAACTCACGTCTTTAAGCTTTAATTTCTGCAGCAACTCCATTTTCTCCGGAGACGGTGACTCTTGGTCATATAGCAGTGACGCGTTGTCCACGTACCTGCCAAAGGCCACGGGAACGAAAAATGTAATAAGTTGTAACCCATCAGGAAGAATCACATCAAATGCCAATATCACCTTCAATAGCTCTGCTATGCATCAGGTTGTCAGATATCTTGCACTCAAATTAAGCGACAGTTCCAAAGCACTAAGGAACATTCATTGACGAGAATGTTATGAAAGGGGTACTGACACAAAAATTTTCTATTGTTTTTTATTGCATCAAATGAAAGGCCACGCCCTCAAGAGCCTAGAAAATGTAGTGCTAAGTGCGAGTGCGCCCGGAAAAAGTAATTACATTATGTTTTTAAAAGCTAGTTTCGGTTCCTACTGTACCCTGACGTCACAACACGGTATGAGCTGCTTGCCACAATGTCACGCAAGATATCGTGACGTTTCCACATCAGCTCGGCTCCGTGGCTATGCTGGTGATGCACAAGCGGCCTTATTGAATGTTTTGGTACCTGACGTCATCACAACTAGCCATACTGGAGCACGAAGTCCCCAGAATTGACACTACCCTGACGTCATGATAGTGTCGATGTCAGTAGGCGCACCACGCGAAGAGCAACTTTAATGACAAAATAAAACTTCATTTCAGCTTTTGCCAAGCTTCACACTTGCTCAGAGCTGTCTCTATTTACAGAAGACTTGTATGTCAGAGTAAACTCAGCTTTGAAAATTGGTGTCAGTACTCCTTTAAAAAGAATGGGGTGCTATAAGACCTTGAACAACATTGGCCGATAAGCTTTCCTGCGTGTCATCTTTCCTGCAACCGTACGCCTATGCTTGGGGTAAGTTTGCTTGGCTCCCAGCATGCTTCGATTTGGATCTCGATTATGTGAAAACCGCTACATACCAGAGTAGCAGAAAGCATGATGAAGGCCCAATGTTTCGGCCACTCTCAGGAGCGACTGGAGGCTGAAAGCATAACCGCACCGAATCCCTGAAGTTCTTGCACTGCATAATTAAATCCTGCAGCCGGCTCTCTTCAGATCATTACCTAACTCCTGCTGCACCATCTAACACTAGAAGCCATAATCACCTAAAAATTGCGCTTTATTTTGTCCGTACAGACACTTATAAATACAGCTTTTTCATTGCGATAGCAATTATATGGACAGTCTCGGCTGATTTTTGCCGTCGCCGCCGTCATGCTGCGTATATGCATAAGTATGTATATATACATCAATATCCCAAAGAAAAATAAATCAGAAAAATGCTTCTGAAGCGCGGAATCGAACCAGCGACCTCTGAATTCGCAGCGCGGTGCGCTAAGCACTACTCCACAAAGCGTACATCCTGGCAGCTAACGGCGAGCGTTATATACACACCCTTTACCGTTTGCAGTCCTCCGAGACGGAGGCGCTTATAAGCGTTTCTTCATTACCAGCGAGATGGCGCTAGGAGCGCGCGGGCGCACTTAAAGGCGTCGGTCAGCTCTCTCGCTTCTTCTTATATTTGCGCAGCGAGAACCTTGCCCTTCCGCTGTCTGCTCGCGCGGGCGCTCAAACAAACTACCGCAGTGTTCATGATTCTCAGCAGAGCTACGTGGTAGCTCTAACCACGCGTCGCGTGCATGTAGCTAAAAGCGTTTCAGATGTCGTGCACGTAACGTAGATGTACTTTTCACGTTTGCGTATGAGAAGTCCCTACGTACGTGAAATTAAAACTGTCTAGTAGCTGCCGGGTAGTGATGGACGCACGGTAGTCGCAGCGCGTCCATCACGGGCCGCTTTTCTTGCTATCGCATTCATTGCTTCGCCCTTGCGGCGAAACTGTGACTTTTTCCTCGTGCAATCGAAAAGTAGAATTCAGTGCCTGGTTCTACTCATTCTCTTCCTTTAAATGTATTCTTAGAAACTATCAAATAGTAGGAACATTGATTTCATTTTGCTTGTTCATATTCATATTGTCTTTATTATAGTGTTCTGTATTGACATCCACTCCTGCAATAGCCCATCAGGGCAGCAGTATGTACAAATAATAAGAAGAAGAAGAAGAAGAACAGCAATAAAATGGCACTTCTGTTGTAAATAGCCACGCACCAACTCACCCAACACAGTACTCTGTTGTGCTTTCTTCAGTTTCATTACGGATTGCTGGTTGTTCATAATGCTGCCAATCACATTTAGCACACGAAATTTTGCAGAGTCCTTTCTGTAGCTGCACTGTTTTTGCAGAGTCCTTTCTGTAGCTGCACTGTTGTTGCATGGTGCTAAATTTGACGGGAGTATTTCTAATGTTTACAGATGCTCGTTACAACTCTAGTCGTTCACGGAAAGAACAGGCAAAGCAGCTCACCTGAAAAGTTCCGCCACCGAGTCGAAAGCTCGACTGCAACGGCTCATCCACGGTACCATGAACCTCGGGGCCACCACGAGAAGGGGCTCGTACGGGATGCCCAGAATTTCAAAAGCGGATTGCCTTCCCTTCAATACCTTGACCAAACCCTACAAAAAAAGATCGTGGGAACATCGTTAGCTCACGACTTGTGTTATATGCTCCACCTGCACAACGTTTCAAAACTCGAAACGTTCCTGTCATAATAGCAGGCTTTAATGTTGAGGGATAACATGACAAACACAAGCAAGCAAACCGCACTGCCGTTAGCACGTTGTTGCACAGCAATGAACAAACTTTTTGTTCATTAATTTCGAGACTGTGCAGCGATGAACTGTAGTTTAGTCGTGAGTAACATTAAGGACCCCTCTCTCCAGGTCTCATTTGTGGGATTGCATGCGCGTCTCAGTATCTCAGAACGGCTGCGCCTTGGCTTCACGAGATGTTTGAGTGCGCAGCGGTGAGAGGGGTTGCGACGGAGAGGACATTTTGCCACTTCCGCTGCTTTTTGCACCCCGCTGCATCAATCAAGCTGAGATGCCTCGTTCCTTCCTTCCCCTCTTCTGGGGAGACTCCTTCCCCAACCTCGCGAAACGCACGTCGCTTTTTCGGGGGCCTCCTGGTCTTCAGACTTGAGAGGTGTGTCTGACGACATTTCAACCAAGCTGCGAGCACCAACACTACTATCACCCCCTGCAGTTTGAGCCATCATCACCCTCTCGACGTGCGCTAGCTATTTATTTATTGTTGTTATCCCCCAGTCCATGCTGAATGCTCCACTGCTGAGGTGTTTGTGCCATTTTGATCTCGCCACTGGCCACGTTATAGCTAAGGTAAATAAACGTCTTCAGTCGAAGGACTCGTCTCTGACCCCACTGGCCTTAAACCCGCCATGGACACGACTCTACGTGAACTGCGGGATATGGGGTCACAGCTCTAAATGCTAGGGCTGCTGCGAAAGTTCTAGTGAGAGTGACTCCCACTTCGCTAGCGCATGGCGCGGTCCAAAGAAGGGCAAGAAGAAAGGAAGAAAGAAGGAAAACCAGGCCATGATCACTATCACGTGGAGCCGCAAGATTAGCACACTGCTCACATCTCATAGCGATTATGGCCTGTTATTCCTTCTCGCTTCCTTCCATCTTGCTCCTTGCTTTTCAAAATAAACTTCAGCTGAGAGTCAGCGCCTGTTCTCATTGTTTCTTCCGTCCTTTTCCTACTTGTGAGCACCGCACCGAATTTCACCACGAACACCAACCAACTATAGCTCCGCTTACCATCTTAATTCTACTTGAAAATTTCAGCTCTTGTTGGATGGTATTGTGCAAGGCGGTATCGCCAACGCTAACAATGCAGCATGGAAGAGAAGGCATCACACTTTCATGCGAGGCCAGCACAGAACACAAAAGCATCTTCGATGACTCACCAAGTGATGGTCAGCGTGTAGGTGCGAGACAAAGACGCAGCTGAGTCGCGTCAGTACGTGCCTGGCCCGCTCGAGGCCATAGAATCGAACCAGCTGATTAAACGTGCCCTCTCCACAGTCGAAGAGGACTGTCATGTCTTCGCTGAAATTGCACACAACGAAAAGGCAACACTCATTACAAGGCATAAGTTCAGGCAAAGATGGAAGCTTGAAGCGATGAAAAATCCTTGAACACAGGCTGTCGCTGGAGCCAATGTTTTAACAAGTGGTGTCATCTTCTTCAAGCATGAGTTTCTTCTGCCTTGAAAAAGAAAAGACCACTTGTCGAAATGTTGGCTCCAGCAACACCCCGTGTTCAAGAATTTTTCAACATTCAATACAAGTTATTCAGTTCAATCCATTCAACACAGACTAACTGCAAAAACAGTATTAACTGCAACTATAAGAAGATTTAATGTGAAGCTGCAGATTATCTGTGAAAACAGTACAAATGTAAAAGTTTTGATTAACTGTAAGAAACAGTAACTGCACAAACAGATTAACAGTACGAGGCGCACCACCGCACTAGCAGCTTCCGTAATCCATTTCATAGCAATATTTAGGCAAATCGTGTCTGCGTCGACAAAACATAACATTCTTTGTCCCAAAATACGTACCTGACATTGATGAGAATGGCACTGACGTTGCGGTCCTTTCCGGGAACCGCAGACGCCGTACCGAGGAACAGGATTTCCGGGTGAGAGGGCTTGCCTGTGGAAAAACAGCGGCGTTTCGAGTTGCATTGAAAAGATGTTTGGTCGTCACTTGTGTAAGCGATGGTAAGCGATGAACCTTGTGTAAGCGATGAACCATCACTTACCCTTGTGTAAGCGATGGTTCATCAACAGAAAGCACAATGAATGCAGTGGAAAACCAATTAAAAGATTCTAGGATTTCTATGAGTTTTTGCAAGAAAACTGCCACCATTAAACCCCATGAACACTTACACTTGGCATTCAATCAAATATTGAACAGTGTACTGTATTCAACAGGAAGTCAACAGATAATGGAGTTTGGATAACAAGTGCCATAACAGAATGCCCACCATTAGACTGCGTAAATACGATGCTTTATAAATGAACATCAGTACATATTATACAGTAGACTCTCAGTAAACGAAGATCTCTCGCTGCTTAGATGGAACAACTGCTCCTATACTAGGATAGGTTTCGTATATGAATAAAGAAACCCTGTTCATCTCTCAGTAAACGGGACTCCTGTTAAACGGAACATATGTCCTTGGTCTCTACAGGCTCCGTTTATTGAGCGTCTACTGTATTGAAAGCAGCACAGGTTTTACAACTTCTGTACGCAAGTGTCTGTCATACTACACACTTGCTTAGGAAAACAAACACAGACAACAAGCAACGTTATAGCTGCATTTAACAAGATGACGCTTACCAGCTGCTTCATCTTTCTTCGATGCTGCAGCAGCCTTCAATTCTTCCAGCTTCTTGGTAAAGCCGTAACAACTGCAGTGGGCCTCCTCCACGTAGGCCTCTGGGTCCACGCAGACAACCGAGTCCCTGGAGTTATGGACAAAAAGAACACAGGAACAGTTCGAACAAACCTAGGCATTGAAGCTAGAACATGCAGTGCATACCTACTGCAACTGAATTATGGAACACATTACCTGAGGATATTGTGAATGAATGGGATTCCAATAAATTTAAGCACCTACGGTCATGTTTTTTAAACCCTTGATCTACCATTACTGCACTCTTACTTCATGTCTACCAGTTGTACTGCCTTTATGTATCGCTTTTGGAGTTCAAATGTATACTGTATTTCTTTTTTTTTACCATTTTATAATAATGACCACAGCATTCATTAGCCATTGTTACTAATGACCATAGTGTTACTGATGCTCTTGCCTCTCCCCTTATGTAATACCCTAAAAGGGGTATTACATAAGGGGGGGGGGGCAATAATGATTAAGGGACAATTAATTACAGGACAATTAATTAATTAAGGGACAATAAATTATGATGATGATGATGCAGTTCCAGCTGTCTTTCTGTTGTGACTGCACATTGGACATTACACTAGAAAGGTATGTCTTTATGAAAGTACTACCTCAATCTTGCAGACGCGAAAGAGATCCAGTGAATGAGGTGCTTCCTAATCCAAGGGTGAAGTGGCTAGGATGTATGTAGATTGCAACAATAAACAAAAGTCACAGTTTCGCCCACAAGGGCGAAGCAATGAATGCGATAGCAACAAATTGGAACGTCACACAAAGAACGGCAAGCAGCCCAAAGCTTACTGCACGCTGCTCAAGCACAAAGGACGCATCAAAAGAATGCACACAGGGCGAGCGCGAACTAACAACTGTCACAGCTCAACACTCGCAGTGCACTGCTCAAACACAAAACAGGGCATATGAAAAGAATGCACAGGTATACAAAGGACTAGCACCAACTAACTGTTACAGTTGTTACTTCAACTAGCCCCTACTTTGGCTGTTCTAGCTAGCAGCTCACTCCTTTTGTAAACGTGGCCGCTGCAGAGAGCTAAGTGATCTTCGTGCGGTCTGTAGCTTCCACGCAAACTTTGTGGTGAAAGCACAAGACGTACAAACCTCCCCCCTCAAGAGATAAGTGCGCGAGCACAGGCGACCATGCCCTGTATGTCAAAATACAATTCTGAGGCACACATCCCAACTCCAGCAAAAAAACTAGAGTTTTATAATTGGGGACCCAAGGAGCTAGGGCACCCAAGAAATTTGCGAGCCACCAGGGCGCATGCGTAGAACCCAAGGCACTCTTGAGCTCTTGCACTCATGTTGTACCAAGACCCAAAAATTGAAAACTAGTGTGGGTCGCCGGTGAGGTGACTCAAGCACAGCGCGGGCAACTACGCAGCATGGCCCGCGTCTCGCAGAATTTTAATTTTGCCACATGTGGCATCCCGTGCATTTGACCCAATGCCGCCTGCGTTTGATCCATCTCTCAAATGCTGCTGCTTTTCCGAACACAAGAGCAGCCTACCCAATGCAGCTACTAGAGGGGCGACTGCCTTTAAAGCGCGCCCTTCATGCCATTCGCAGGTGATAAAGAACATTTAATAATGAACCATTAGCATGCTGGAAGATGTATACCGTGTGGCGCAATTGTCTAACGCAGCGTGCTGTGGGGCGAGAAGTCACAGATTCAAATCCCCTGTTGCGCGTCGGAAAATTTGTCTTCTGCAGTATTTTTATTTGTTGCTATTATATGTATGTGTGTGTGTATATATATTATATATATATATATATAATATATATATATATATATATATATTCAAATGGGGGTTGTGCTTGAAGCAGGTCTACACGTTGCGTCGCGGAAGGCTTCTTGCAAGTCAGGTCAGGTTACCAGCGAGCGCGAGCGCGAGCGACAACCACAGCCACCGATTGTCGTCTTCCTCTTTCACACAACAGAGCGTCTGTCATTCGCATTCAGTACAATTATTCCCCGCGCAATAAGGAGCCATCCTGGCGACCTAGGGGCCAGAAAACACAGGAGGATCGTAGCACTGTTTGAGTCTGGACACGTGAACGATTTCCTGGCCACGGCGGCGATGGTCAGAAGATGGTTCCAGTGGCTCGATGAGGTAGTTCACCGGCGAAGTCTGCTGAAGTACACGATATGGACCGTGGAACTTGGGGACCAGCTTGGAGGAAAGGCCAGTAGTAGTACACGGCACACGCAGCCAAACGAGCGAGCCAGGATCGTAGGTAGTAGTGCTAGTGGACGCGTCGTGGTGGTGCTTCTGGCGCCCCTGGTCTTGTGTTGTGAATGAGCGTGCAAGTTGGCGGCATTCTTCAGCATATGTAGCTGCTTGGGATAGAGTTGTGGACTCTGAGGCATCGGGTCGGTACAAAAGAATAGTGTCCATAGTACAAGAAGGCTCGCGTCCGTAAAGTAGGAAAAAAGGGGAGAACCCAGTAGTGCTTTGAATGGCGGTATTATAAGCGAAAGTAATAAACGGTAGTACGCGATCCCAATTGGAGTGGTCTGACGAGATGTACATAGACAGCATGTCGCCGAGAGTGCGGTTAAAGCGTTCCGTCATCCCATTGGTTTGAGGATGATAGGCGCTTGTGGTGCGGTGGACGACGCGGCACTCACGCAGCAATGCTGTGATCACGTCTGAGAGAAACACACGACCGCGATCACTCAGCAACTCTCGAGGGGCGCCATGACGAAGGACGAGATGGAGAATAAAAGTGGCAACGTCCTTTGCTGTCGACGAAGGAATGGGTGAAGTTTCGGCGTACCGTGTGAGGTGGTCGACGGCAACGATTATCCAACGGTTACCATCTGCAGTGCTGGGAAGGGGTCCGTAGATGTCGAGGCCGACGCGGTCGAACGGTCGGGCAGGGCACGGCAAAGGTAACAAGGCACCGGCGGCGTGTTGAGGGGGAGTCTTGCGTCTCTGGCATGTGGAACATGCCCGAACGTACTGTCGAATGAAACGGTACATGCCACGCCAGTAATACCGAAGCCTGATCCGAGAATAAGTTTTAAGGAAACCTGCGTGGCCGCATTGTGGGTCGTCGTGGAACGTCGAACAAATTTCAGACCGGAGGTGACGCGGAATGACGAGTAACCACTTACGGCCTCCGGGTGTGTAATTTCGGCGGTACAGCACGTCTTCGCGAGTGGTGAAGTGCTCGGCTTGCCGACGCAATGTCCGAGAAGATGGAGAAGGGGTCCGACCAGACAGAATGTCTAGAATGCAAGCAAGCCAAGGGTCCTTGCGTTGCTCAGAGGGCATGTCGGAGATGGTGAGGGCGGTGGTATCACAGGTAGTAGGTGTGAAGCTGGCAGAGTCAGGAGACAGGGGTGAACGGGAGAGGGCGTCTGCGTCTGAATGCTTGCGGCCAGAGCGATACACCACGCGGATATCGTATTCTTGGAGCCGTAACGCCCATCGGGCGAGGCGACCACTTGGATCCTTTAGTGACGACAACCAGCACAGGGCATGGTGGTCAGTCACGACGTCAAATGGGCGTCCGTACACGTAAGGCCGAAATTTCTCAATCGCCCAAATAATGGCAAGGCATTCCTTTTCAGTGACAGAGTAGTTGCTTTCGGCTTTGGTAAGAGTTCGGCTTGCGTAGGCAACGACGTACTCTTGGAAGCCATCTTTCCGTTGCGCAAGAATAGCGCCTAGCCCGACACCACTAGCGTCTGTGTGGATCTCAGTGGGTGCAGATGGGTCGAAGTGTCGCAGAATAGGAGGTGACGTGAGGATGCGACGCAGTTCGTCGAAAGCGTCGTCACAAGGGGGAGACCACGCCGAAAGATCACTAGAGCCAGCGAGGAGCTTGGTCAAAGGAGCGATGATGGTAGCGAAATTGCGGACAAAGCGCCGGAAATAGGAACAAAGGCCGATGAAGCTTCGGAGCTGTTTCATGGTAGTTGGTTTTGGGAACGCGGAAACGGCTGTAAGTTTGGTGGGGTCGGGAAGAATACCGTCCTTCGAAACCACATGCCCTAGAATCGTAAGCTGCCGAGCGGCGAAGTGGCACTTCTTCAGGTTCAATTGCAGTCCCGCAGCGGAGAGGCAAGCAAGAACTTGCTCGAGGCGGGTTAAATGGGACGCGAAATCGGTAGAAAAGATGACAATGTCGTCTAAATAACAAAGGCAAATATTCCATTTGAGGCCTCGAAGGATCGTGTCCATCATACGCTCGAAAGTAGCAGGCGCGTTGCAGAGGCCGAAGGGCATGACTGTGAATTCGTAAAGGCCGTCGGGCGTAACAAAAGCCGTTTTTTCGCGATCGGCCTCCGCCATGGGCACCTGCCAGTAGCCAGAGCGCAGATCTAAGGAAGAGAAGAATTCTGCTCCCTGTAGGCAGTCTAGGGCATCGTCGATGCGCGGCAGAGGATAGACATCCTTGCGCGTGATACGGTTGAGACGGCGGTAGTCCACGCAGAACCTGATGGATCCGTCCTTTTTCTTCACCAGCACAACTGGAGAGGCCCAGGGACTGCTGGACGGCTGGATTATTCCACGCTTGAGCATATCGTCTACCTGTTGATCGATGACACGACGTTCGGAAGATGACACACGGTATGGACGCTGTCGCAATGGTGCATGTTGACCGGTATCAATACGGTGGACAACTGCTGACGTTCGACCCAAAGAAGGCTGGTCGTGGTCGAAGGAGGCTCGAAAACGCTGAGGAGTTGGACAAGCTGTTTCTGCTGCACAGGCGTAAGGTGGGAATCGACAGCTTTGCAGAATACGTCGATAGGATCAGCTGTGTCAGTTGCAGAAGTGATGGCACAAGGCAGAGTAGTGATGCCGTGTCTCCAAGTGTTGTATCGTCGAAAATGTCAGCAAAAGTAGTGAGGCTCCCCAGACATTCGCCGCGTAGTAGGAGCGACGGGCAAGCAGAGACGTTGCATGCGTAAAGTGCCGCAGAACCATTGCAAAATTTGATGACGGCAAACGGGAGGACGAAGGTTCGGTGACGCGCACTCGTTACAGATGGTTGAAACAAAACAGTAGAGTTAGTGGCAGCAGGCGAAAACACAGGCACTAGGACGGCGGACAAAGGCGCGATGTGGACGTCAGCTGCGGCAAACACTTTAGGGGGACTGCGGTCGTCGAGGTCAGGGCACGGATTCGACAACGTCAGTTCAGCACGAGCGCAGTCTACGAGGGCCTGATGGGTTGAAAGAAAATCCCATCCTAGAATGACGTCGTAGGATGATCGCGGAAGAACGACAAACTTGACGGCATACCGAACATCTTGAATCACAACACGAGCTGTGCACTGAGCCGAAGGCGTGATGTAATGCGATGTCGCTGTACGCAGGGCAAGATTCGTAAGCGCGTGGTCCCTTTCTCAAACTGCGGCACAATTTCTCACTAATGACAGAAACGACGGCTCCTGTGTCGCAAGTGCACGACGGCGATACCTTCGACTACTATATCAATTTCGTTGGGCGGATGAAGAGGTCTTGAAGAGTTCGACGACAACCGCATTCTGCCTCCGGAACTGCGGCTGTCAGTTTTTCCTCTCGTGCGGGGCTAGGTCGGCGAAGCATCGGAGAGATGGTCGGCGACGGGGCGAAGACGAACGGCGTGAGTCGAAAGGGCGTCGAGGGGAAAACGAGTCAGCGACAGCCGAAGAAAGTCGTTGGGAATGCTGGGCAGCCTGATAATTGGAGGAAGCCACACCGTCCTGAGACTGGAAGCTGCGACGTCGACAGTAGCGGGCTATATGCCCCGCAAAACCGCACGCGAAACATATCGGCCGATTATCAAAGGTGCGCCATGGGCTGACGGCAGAAGGTCCGGACGGCGAAGTAGGATGGGTACCACGTGCGTGTGGGCGGCGGCGTCGTGTAGAAGGATCCGGTGGCCCGGTAGGCGCCAGAAACAGATGGAGCCTGTGGTCTGGCAGCGACGGCCGCGTAGTCAGCGGTGTAGTGGCAGGCGGTGATGGTGGTAGTGCCTGCGCGACTGCGCCTGAATGACCTGACGAAGACGTGGTTCCAATGATGTCGCTGGTTCAGGTATTTGGGCGACAAGGGAAAGTTGACGGGCAACTTCCTCACGGATGAACTGCTTGATCTGTGGCAGTAAAACGGTGTGATCATCAGCGACGTCATCGACAAGGGCGGAAACCTCAGCTGTAGCCTCGGCAGCATGGCGCGTCGAGACACGCTGTTTTCGCAACTCGTCGTACGACTGACAGAGTTGGACCACATCGGCGACAGTCTGAGGGTTGCGAGCGACAAGCATCTGGAACGTGTCGTCGTCGACTCCTTTCATGATGTGCTTTATCTTGTCCATTTCGGCGAGAGATGGTCGACGCGCTTGCATAGGGACAAGACATCTTCGATATAGCTCGTAAACGTCTCGTCCCGGCGCTGGACTCGGCTACGCAAACGCTGTTCCGCGCGAAGCCGGCGCACGGCGGGACGACCGAAGACCTCGGTGATGGTTGCCTTAAAGGTCGACCAATTGGTGATGTCAGCCTCATGGTTTTTAAACCACAGGCTGGCCACATCAGCTAGGTAAAAGCGCACGTTGGTGAGCTTGTCGCAGTCGTCCCATTTGTTGGAAGCGCTTACGAGTTCATACTCAACGATCAATCCTCGACGTCGTGCTCGTCGTTGCCGTGAAATACGGGCGGGTCGCGTTGCCGTGGCACGCCAGTACAGAAGACTGTCGTTGTGGTGGCAGCAGCTTGCGAAGGGCCAGGAGCAGTCATGTTGAAAGGTGATGGTAGCGTCCGATTGCGAAGTTCCAGGATGATGGGAACCCCGGCTCCTCCACCACTTCAAATGGGGGTGTTTTGCTTGAAGCAGGAATACACGTTGCGTCGCGGAAGGCTTCTCGCAAGTCAGGTCAGGTTACCAGCGAGCGCGAGCGCGAGCGACAACCACAGCCACCGATTGTCGTCTTCCTCTTTCACAACAACAGAGCGTCTGTCATTCGCATTCAGTACATAATATATATATATATATATATATATACATATACACACACACACACACACACACGTACATATACATAAAGGGACATGACAGCGACGGCAAAAACCAACAGAGAGTGTCCATATAATTGCTATCGCAATGAAAAGCATTGTACAGGTCGTGTAATTGTTAATGGGAACACTCCAGTGAGCGGCTCGAACAGCATTGAGTGCATGTGCTGGCTGAATTATGTCCATTCACTGCACAGGTTTGCAAAAATGTGTCACCGCGCTGTAACGATGCAAGTGCGATGTTTGCACAGAAATAAAAAAGCATGTTTGCTCGTACAAAGACACAAGGCCTTTGCCAGTTGCAAGCACTTGCCGTTCACAAGACGACAAGAATTGACGCTTCCATTCCGATTTTTGAACAAAACAAAAATGAGAATTGCGGTAATTAAACACTTGTTCCCGTAATAAGCATTTATTGCTTATTGGACCATTCTGTAACCTGAAATTTGGTTAGTTAATCTATTGTACTGCTCTCGTAAGATCCAAATTAAGTGTCACTGTTCCTAGAATGGGTGCGAGACTCACCTCTGAAGTCCGTATAATGGCCGAAGCTTGTACCTTAACAACGTCTCGCCTACAATGCAGTTCAGTTCGGCAAGCTCCTTGGGGAGACCAGAAGATTCCTAAACAAAATAAAATAAACAATTTATGAATCATGACACATAGCTAGCTAACCCCTCTGAATTCCTACACGTGCCATGGGGTACAAAAAAGAAAAAGATGTCTCACCTCTATATGCAGCAGCGGGAATATGGATGAACTGAGAAGATGGAGGCGATGCTGTGCTCGATGAAGCGCAATGCTGCTCAGAGAGCTGGCGCACTCGTTTAAGACCAGGTGAGTCGTGCTTGCAGGAAACCTGGAATGAGGAATTGCGGACCATAGTTTGACATGCATAAAGGGGTCCAGAACCACTTTTCGAAGTAATCATAGAATGTCCTCAGTATCAGAGCTTATTGCCTTAAGAATCGATTCCCGCAGAAATTTCTCGAATCGTTCAAGAACGAGTAGAGTTACAGAGATTTGACACACGATTCAAGCGCTTTCTCTTTCTCTCGTCCCAACAAGCACGCTGGAAGTGACCCAGGAAGGGAGGGCATGGGGGAAAGAAGTTATGTCATCATGAGTCATGACCTTAAGTGCGCGTGATGGAATGCGATAGCTCATTATCTTTCGTTGCGATTCCTGTGCGTGAGTGCAGCTACTGTGTAAGGTTAGCAGACTATGGAGCACAGCGCTGGTGCGTGGCAAGAAGCGCATCTGATCCAAATGTCATTCTTCATTTATGTCAGCTATTGGCCAATACCATGCTATCTGTTGTTTGACGTCAAACAGCAGGCGCCAGCAGCTCAGAAGAGAGTGAGCACAGGCCTTGGTATGAAAGGAGGGCACCTGAGAAAATGGCTACTTTACGCTCCGCTTCTAAACTAGCTTGCCACGCATGACTGCAGGATTTGGCTGAGCTGTGCATGGCAGTGTCTGCTCTCTGCAGGATGTATTTTCTCACCAAGCCTGCAGGGTAGTTCATGTCGCCTGTTCAAGCACTGTGCACAGCTACCGAGGCAAGACAAATGTCAGGTTCAAGTGGCAACAGCACATCCTTACAGGCACAAGTGTCAGAGTTGCTGCTCCATAGAGGTGTCAACATTCACTTAACACGTTCAAAACTTATGCAATGTATTCATATGTGCGTTATTGTTTTGTCTGCCAAGGATAGGGGCAGGAACCATGTTAAGCTGCTACATAGTAGCTTTTTGTTCTTGTCCTTGCGTTTCTTATGTTGCTGACACTGTTCATGCATGTCAAATAAATTGATTGATTGGCCGATTGATTGATTGATCAAATGGTTGAAAACAGCTGCAACATAGCTTTACATACCATCTCAGACGTTGTGCTTTGTGAGCTGTAACAGCCTGTCTCGAGTCAAAATTCCACACATAAAGGGCGCCGCGGCCCGATGGAGAGCAACAACAAAGCAGCGTGAATGGAAACTATATTAGCAAATTCTTGTGAGAAAAAAATGAAATGCTTGAAAGTTGGCAATACTGCTTTTCAAGTGAAATACAGCACTTGAAAAGCAAATTATGCATGGTGTTCAGGCTGCTTTGCTTCTTAACATTTTTTTCCTTAAGGACCCCACTGGCGTGACATATGAATATGTTCTGAGTAGGGGTGTGCAAATATTCGAAAATTTTGAATAACGTTCAATTATATTTGGTACTCGAACCGAATAGTACACATTAAGAATACCGAATAATTTTTGAATATTTTTCTAATGGTAAGCAGCGATGAAAAACACCTCAAAGGAACGAAACATTGGAACACAGAGGGGTAACGTTTCTTGTTTTAACCATCGAATTACCGAGATGCATGCAGCCCAAGATTTTATGGGACTATCGACACTATCTTGATTACACGATGAGGGTGTTTTTGCTTAAAACTCCAGCGTCACCAAAGCGACACAGTTATGAATGGACTATCTTCATCATGACATTCATGATGATGTTTACTCGTGAATATTGTCTGACATTTATATATCCGTTTTATTTAAAGCTGTTGACAAAGTGCCACCTTGAACACTATAGTCATTCCTGTATTTCAACCTGCAGTTACACAATATTTCTAAGTCTACAGTTGCTACTGTATACAAGCTTGCCTCGGTTTACAAAATTGTGGTTCTTTTTTTTTTGCTGGCTAAAAGTAATCATAATGTTCGTTTGTTAAAGCTAGTGAACATTTGTTTCAAATAAAATGTTATGGAATTCTTAGGCTGTTTCGAAAATGGTTAAATAACCAGTCTAGGGCTGCTTTGAAAATGGTTGCCTTACTATTCGAAAAATATTCTATAGTATTCGATTCGGTGTCATCGCCATTCGATTCGTATTCAATTCGGTCCTGAAATGAACTATTCACACACCCCTAGTTCCAAGGCAAAGGGTGTGAAGATGACAACAGCAAAAGAGATGCAAACACATATATGTAGGCCACAGCGTCCAACAATGTTGCTAAATCAACATACTCAGTTATCCATCCTAACGTCATTTTACCAAAAATGAAAGAAAAAAGAGGGGTTGGCAAAAGAGGCGGAGATGTGTACTGAAATCAACACCCTAAGTGCCAAAAGTTGTGATTCGGCAGGTGCACGCTACACGGCACCACGATACCATCCAACGGAAAACCTAGAAGCTTCCCGAAATCATGTATAGTAGGGATGGGCGAATATTCGGGCGTTTCGAATATTCGAACGAATATTACAGTATTCGAATTCACTTCGATAGGAGTTTAGATTATTCGAAATTTCGAAGTATTCGAAATGAACGAATATATGTATACATTTGACCGCACATAACCCCCTATAAAGGTGGTTTCACTGCAGCATCAGGTTGCTGTACCGTGAAACAACCCAGCCAGGAGAAATTTGCACTGCCGCGAAGCCACACTTCAAGGTTAAGTGTACATATTTTTTTAAATTTAAAAGCGTGTTATATGGGTTTATATGTGCTAAGTATAGTAATTTTTAACTTGTAACGTATTGTACCACTTATAACTCGCACCCTATTCCTATTTAAGTTTTGATACCCCCCCCCCCCCCAATTCAACGTTTCTTCCACTTCATTTCAAACCAAAAAAGTGACATTCACTCATACCTAGTTCCAATTCTTAAAAATATTGCGCAAGGGTCGTGACGAAAATGCTCATTTCTCATAATATGTGGTGAGTACTATTCTAACTATTCGAATCGAAATTATTTGACCAAACCACTATTTGCTTTGGATTCGCTTCGAACCTCAAACTTACTATTCGTCCATCCCTAGTGTATAGCATCATCGTGATGCCATCAACATCAACATGCAACATCAACATGAAAGTTCATCAACATGTGCCTGAAGTCGTGTTTGATGAAGAACAGTACACACAGCAGCAGCACTGCATCTAAAAGCAAGCCGAAAACACTGTCGGATCTTTTTTTTTTGTGGTTTTCGCGTGATGGTCCCCAATTTTTCTTATGCATCACTATTCCAACGATATTAGTGACCTTTCTCTATTATTTAATATGTGGGAATTGTTATTTTATGAAAGCTGGTACAATGCATTTTTTTTCATTGATCCTGTCGATCCTTCATGTCATTTCTTTGCTTACAAAGCCTCTGTTTCTCTGTGAAAGTGACACTACAAAAACCTCCAAACAGTGTTCCATCATCCAGGCTCTGGTTAATATTTTCCTCCGGTGACCCCTTAATCCTTTGAGACGGCTTGTACGCATGGCTTTGTACGCATTTGTGTACACAACTTGCTTTTGCTAGCTGTTTTGACTAGTGGCTAAGAAGGAGCAAAATACATTCAGGCTTGGATGAATTGAACCTCCTGCATAGTAAATTTGTATTCATTTAACTTCATTTTGCAGTGTACTGTTGCATATGATCACTTTACTGAAGGCACTGCCATGTTCAACGAGTCGTTCGACATGCCACTTTCTACGAGCCACATCAAAAATGTAATTTTTCTTTGCTCTAAGTGTAAATAACCTAAAACGAAATTACACCATATTTTTAGACTGAGATTTGATTCTATTTATCCAAGAATAGAACATGAATGACTTCAGGCTAAATAGAGATTTAATTACAATTAATTTAATATCAATTACTATAAAGCATAATTAAACATAGCGAGTTCTTCACAGGTTGCATCTGAAACGGTTAACTATGACAATCAATACTATCTGCACAATGGTCATCTTGTACGAGACGTGAACTGCACCTCTTGATCCATTCCATGTACAAAGGGTGCCTCATGACAGACGATGGGGTGAAGTGGACGACCACCTTGGCTGCGTGCTCCTCTCGGCTGGCCGTGACTTGGTGGCTTTTGAACGGCTCGGCTTCCAGCAGTGACTGCAGGTAGTCTTCGGAAGGGACTTCGACGACTAGGAATCCAAACAGTGAATCAGTCAACTGGATATGAACTTTAACCAGTGCAAACGGAAGGCATGTTCGATGCTTGTGCAACAACTCACCTATGAATACAGGGCCAGCTTCTTCAGGTGACACCACGTCACGTGACTTGACCTGCAGGCAAACAATGAAAGCCGGTACGACTGATGAAATGCATTAGATTCAGCATGCCACGAGTTTACACAACAGTGACATCATTGGCCTTTCAAGAAAGCCTGCTCGTCATAACACAAAAAAATCTCACAAAGAAACAATGTTCCTGCAACCATTACTATTACAGTTGGACTGAAACGGCCTGCCACTGTGTATAAGCCACACCACTGCAAAATCGTGAAAAAGAACCAACGGGCAGTCCTGCCATAGGTGCGCGCAATAACTTGTAGAACATATCACAGTTTTCTTTCTTTTCATACCGCAACCAAACTGCGGCATCATGTAGCACTTTATACTTTCAATAAATGCACCTCGCTGCATACAGTCGAACATGTATATATCAAACCCACATATACTAATGAATTATTGTGCACATTGAACAGTTGTAAAATTCCCTTGAAATATTTTCGATATATAACATATTTTATATATCAAATTACCTACCTATATAACTTCTCTTTGATCCTCCTCAGATTCGATATATCCGGTTTCGACTGCATTACAAACCCGTTTGAGATGCAACGCAACTCTAAGTGCGTACTAGCTATTCCAAATACACTCCCTTTGCACATTACAGTGTACGTACAATCGCAACGTTTTCGATTACCATGCAGTCCATAAAATGGCTCAATCCAGTGTACAACAAATTTTGCGGCTGCAACTGACAATAATGTGTGCCCAAATTTCAACTTACAACTGTGCCATCAGGAAGTGTCACATCTCGACCAGACTTCAGTTCGCCCAGCAGAGGGCCGCTGCAGACAAAAAAAAATTAAACATAGCAGCAAATATATGGATAATTTAGCTCCTACTTATATAGACTGATTAACATGACCAATCATTTTGAAAGTGAAGCATCTGTTTTTTTTTTTTTTTGCTCTTCTCACTTCATGAGCACCGTGCGCCTGGCAAAGTAAAGTGAATGAATCCCAAAGACAGTATAATAAAAAGCAGTGACTTGGTCTGTTCAACCTAACACAGCACAATGGAAAGTTTGGCAAGCTAATTTTGACCCATGACACAAAAAGGCATGAAGAAGATAACGAAACAGAATATAAAAGCGTCGTCCTTAGATTTCTATTCTGTTGTCTTTTTCAGACCTTTTTGCGTCACGCTCCTATACTCGCGGACAACTTTTCTTGGCAATGAAGGGAAGTCTACAAAGCCGAACTACGCATGTGCTACCGCTGAAGAATATAGTCCCACAATTGCGTCCGTGTTTTCTGCGTGAGAATAAAAAAAACAACTATACTTTACTTTCTACAGGTCGTTGTTTGAAAAAAGGGTCAGCACGCACCAAGGAGATATTTATATTTGTTTTTTTCATGCAGTTTCATTTCGTGTTTTTGCGCGTGTGAGCACGTCGCACCTTTTACGTGCACTTCACATTCAAAATGGCGTCTTCGTCTTCAGGTGAGCTCTCGTCACCCTCCAGCTTTTCCGACGCCTCGCCGAGGGAGCTTGTGACGAATTTCACTAACAAATGACTGTCTAAGCCTGTGACGGCCACTCGAATAATCAAACGGCCATCACAGGAGATACGGAAGGTTCACAAACCAAAACTAAATTCGAAACACGCGCCGTACCGGACTACATCGCGGAGCAGTACATGTGCAGTAGCTCCGCCCCCGTAGCCTTTCCTTCATTGCCAAGAAATTGTCCGCGAGTATAGTACCTCGAGCGTATTACATGTACCTGCGCAAGGCTTCTGATGTTGTTTGTAACGTGTACCAGTCGTGGTGGCAGCCCGAGGTCATAGTACCCGCACACTTTAAAGCATCATATGACAGAAGTAACGAATAAGTGCTGCCATCAGCCTATCTCAGCAGATCTTCCGGGAAAGCTATCACCTGACATTAACAATCACCTATTTGTAATTAATGACCAATGTTAATGAAGACATCCTTTATGGGCCTCTTTCATCCATATTCTGTAACGAGGTAAGTTGCTGCCGATAAACTCTGGCCCAATTAAACTACTGCGCATGTTACCAGGCTAGTGTTGGCACTTTTGGCTATTGCAATGATAACCTCAATACTGTTTTCATTCAATCTTATTCAAATAACTAAGCTGACTACAAAAAAAAAGTGTTTTTTTTTTTTTTTTTTTTACTGTATCACCACCACCATTATTCAGTGCTAGCCTGTCTACTTTGATAATCAAACGATTATTTGCATAGTGAAAACACGTTTACGTAAACTCTGTTATGCAGAAGTTCTTTGTATTGGTTTTACGAGGTCACATCTATGATCAATGACTTACGGTGGAACACCGAAGCTCACACACTTCTCCAAGTTCAACTGGCCCGGTCTGCTGTGAGGCTGAAACAAAAAGAGGTTAAAAAGCCTGCTGTTGATATAGACCACAAGAACCTCGTTTACAAAACTTAAACAAATGATAAATTAGAAGAAGTTGGACGTCTAGAACTAGTACTAAAATAGTGAGAGTCACTCAATGTAAGAGGAACTGACTCAAACTGCTCGCTAGAAAATGGCACTTTTAGATTTTCTGTTAAATATGTAGACCTCAACCTATGCACTTATATTGATTCATTCCGTTAGGGTGGTAAGCTTGCTGTACATGGTCTCTCTCTCCACAAGCTACCATCACTTTAAACTGCCAAGTGTGGTACTGGTACCTTCAGTGTCATCGTCATCGGTTTGCAAATATTCTTTCAATCCCATGGTATGCAAGGCACCTTTACCTAAATTACACAGCAGATGCAAAAATGAACCGGCACTTACTGTACAATTCAGAAGGCACTACCGAAATGATTTGAATTACTTATGAATTTAAGTAGTTAAATCGCAACAGTCTTTGTCTGTACATGCCGAGCTGCTGCAAGTACAGCTACTGCACCTCTGTAAGGCAACTGACCTTACTCTCCACGTCGCCTTGTTAAGAAAATAAATTTCGATTTCAAGTTAAGAATATTCCTGGATTTTATGTTCAAAAACCCTAATGTGACTACAGGTGCATCATAGTGGCTGCTCCCTGCTCATTTTGACACCCTGGAGTTCTCTAACATGCACCTGAATCTAAGTACATGGGCGTTCTACATATAAGTACACAGCCACCATGGCGAGGAGTCATACCTACACCCCTGCACTTATTAACGCAATGCCATGGCGGCTAAGCTTCCCTGGCAGGTATGATACGTAGAATTGAATTGATGCAGAGGGGTCTTGGACTGCCTTTGCAAACCGTAAAATTTTATAATTCCATTATGGACTGCCCTTGCAGTCTATGACCAAAGAATGTGCTATTTTTTGGTTTTAACCAAAGCACAAAATATCTGTGGAGTATCACCGCAGTAACCGGTACTCTTAACTATATCAGTCATGATGCTATGTGGCAAAACGTCCTGAGTTCACAGCGGGCAAGCTTACCTTGCAGATGTAGGCAACCACAGGAGCACTGTCAGGGTCATCTTGCGAACATCTCCTTGGCCTTTTAGCTGCAATCCAGGCGAAATCCGCAACCAAGAAAAGTTCAGAAGTTTTGCAAACAGCAAAAGGAGGAAAGAAAGATGGCACATTGAGCATTTACCTTAATCCCAATATAAAAATAACGAGTGTTCAAATTCAAATCAGGTTTTAATACACTGATGTGACACAATCGATCATCAATCAATCATATATTACAGTGAAGCTGTCTTAGTCTACTTGTGCTGTCATGTTAGTAGTAGTAGTAGTATGTAGTATAGTAGTAGTAGTAGTAGTAGTAGTAGTAGTATAGTAGTAGTAGTAGTAGTAGTAGTAGTAGTGTAGTACAGTGAAACCTCGGTGATACGAATTTCACTGGACCACCAAAAATATTCGATCATCGGAAATTCGTATCACGAGAAAGCATGGAAAATTAGCATGCAACAAAAGAAAGCAGGCGTACATTTTCATTTATTGTTTTTCAGGGCCGCAGCAACGTCAGGAAGAACCTTGAAGGTTTGTCAGTTTAAGTTTTTAGATGTCGGCAATCATACCATAAATACGGCCCGTACGCGTATTTATTTAATGAACCAGGTGCGTTGGTGACCCGCGACAGTAGTAGCCTTCTAAATTTAGTATTTTTTTGCATGACACCGAAGTACTGCAGCGAAAGTAACAAAAGAAGCGCTTTGGCGCGATGGATCAAGGCCACAAAATTACAGAACCACGGTCCTGTGTTATGATTTTGTTATCGGGAGGTGTTGAGGATGTTTTTTGGCAGAATTACGGCCGAGCCCGCAAAAGCCACCTCCACGGTCGCGCATGTTGACGTTGTGAGGCTTGAATCGTTCGCCAAGACCGTCCTCGCCTTCTTTCGGTCCTCGTCCGCCTTTCATGGGATGTCTGATGCACGAGGCAGGCACGTGTGAACACAGTACAACGACAGCAGCCCGCGTCGAAGCGTTAGAAAAAAAAAAAGCACGGCGCTATAATGTCCTCTGTAATCTAAACGCGAAGGCCCACGGAGGCACATAAGAGCCTCAAAGATTCGCGCACACAATCTCGGAGGCCGTGACGCGTCTCTGAAGGTTTATTCTGCCGGTAAGAAAAGTGTTTTTCTTACACCTTGATTCTGACGATTCGGCGGTGCGGCGCGCATGCCCACGCTTGCGTTCCCGCGCTCGCACGTGCTTGGCGCGTCTTCCGCGACAGCGCGGACAGCACCTTTTCGTGCCTGGCTGGGTAGGTAACGTTCGTATCAAACGTCGCTGGGTGAAAATCGGTTCGCAACAACCGTACTTGATTACACTGAAGGCCAATGGGCCTTGGCCGGGACCAACGAAAAATTCGTATCACCCCGAAATTCGTATGAGCTGTGATCGTATCACCGAGGTTTCACTGTAGTAGTAGTAGTAGTAGTAGTAGTAGTAGTAGTAGTCATCACACAGGTCACGTGACCCGAGGGGGGGAGTGAATAAAGAAATAAAACGAAATGATGGCCACGAAGATGATGCTAAATTATGATGATGCCAATGATGGTGCTCAAAATGTGTAAGCACATGTATTTCAAATCTATTGGCAGATTTATGACACCACACGATCTCGATAGCCAATCATGTACAATTTCGCGCTTACAGCTTTACTGTCCGAAGGTTATCACGGCGTGGAACTGACTGAAACTTTTTTTTTTATTAGACACGAATACAATTATAAAGCACAAACAATCCAGAGGCTATGGGAGAGACAACGTAGTGGTGGCCCTTACATAAGTTTTGACCCACCCTGGGAAAATTAATATGCACCTAAATCTTCTACGCGAGTCTTCTTGCACAGGGGTCGTTAGGTGAGCTAGTTGGTTCAGGAACACTGTGGCAGAAAAGCGCAAAAAAAAGGGACAGTGAACACGCAGGACACAGTGCTGTGTCCTGTGTGTTCACTATCCCATTTTTTGTGCTTTTCTGCCGCAGAGTCTTCTTGCATTCCACAGCCCAGCTGAATGAACTCACTACAGCCGGGAGTCAAACCCACGACTACGGCAATCAGCTGCGTTCCCAGCAGCCGACTGCCGTAGCAATCTGAACCGCCACAGCCAGTGAAAATGGGTCTGGAACACCTGTCAAAAACAGTTGCTGCATTTCTGTATGCAAGGCGATCATATACAGAAAACCACATACTTAAAATGTGTGCCAAAGTTGCAGGGTTGGCTTTCTCACATCGCTAAAATGTCCGACGGTAGAGCTGGACATTTTGGGCTAGTATTACATGAAAAATAAACAATGAATCACGTCTTATTTGCTTGAATTTGCCATTTTAATATGTAACGCAAAATAAAAACTTGGAGGACGCTGGAGCTTCGCCTTCAGGCACAGAATGCGATAGCATAATCGGGCCCCGTGCGCACTGCCTTCTCAATCGCTAGCCCGATATTGCTGCTCAATGAGCATCGTGCCACAAGGAAAGGAACGTCTGCGCGTGTGACACTGGCCGTTTCAAACTATCCTAGAATGCCTACTGCGAGTAGAAATGCGAAGTGCCCACTACGCCATAATTCTTCCTTCTGCAAATGGGCGAAGCAGCCACTGCGCGTCCGTAAGGCAACACGTGCTCCCGCGAAGCTGCACACTTTGTTGATGCTGTTGCTGATAATTGTGATTAATTATGCCTGTGCGATTTGAAATTTGTGGGCCTTTAGCCGAACCACTCGCGCAATGCACATGTTTTGACACCTGGCGCGATTCTACGCTTCTGCCACACAATATTACATGCGCTAACGAGATTCCTTCCACTACATGACATTTGCATGGGGTTCTTTTCCGAAACAGTTTCAAGCAGTGGCGTGGCTCTGCCGTAGAGCACCTGCTCGCCACGCAGAAGTCTGGGGTGCGATTCCAATTCGAACCGAATATTTCTTATTTACTTATTTGCATCTGTTTCAAATTTTCACTCACGGACAACGTGGATGTTTCATTCACAACCAACGACACAAATGCTGACACCGGAATTTCTGTGAAGCGAGCTCCTTAATGCTATCATGTTAAAAGGCAATGCTCAATCACTTCACGTCAATGTCGGCAGCCGACAGTTCAGTTTCAGCTCTGTGCAAGAGCCAAAATGTCCATATCTCAGCTTTTAGATCTTGTGGTTATCATCGTACAGTTTTGTCAACTAGGATGTATTACAATGATAACACAAGATATGACAGTTTTGTAAAAGTTAAAAATGTAACCATAATGGTAATAAACAGATGTCAGGTTAGTATGCCTTAGTACTCAATGGCATGATGTCTCTTTCCAGCCTCCATCTCGTTTTCTTTTTTGTACCATACAAAATACGCAGAAAGTTCATTCACACGCTGTAGCAGAGCCTTTTGAGTAAAATGACAACGGCATTGTAAAGTTTGATGGCAATGTAAAATCCACTCACCGCCATTTTCATCAGTTTGAGAAGAATCTACGGCTTCGTCCAGGAACAAAGGGACGTAGACAACCTCCATGCAATTGTCTGAAAACACCTTGTCCGATGGGTTTCGCTTGGCTGCACACAAAAACAAAACGAGACGCGCTTTTGTAAGTAACGAGTTCAGGCAGGAGCACCTTGGCTTGTTCTCAATGCACATGCGAGAGCAATGACTGAATCAATGGACTGAGACTAAATGAGGACAATGTTTTTGACGTAACAGCGCACAGCTAACACTATAATTACTACTGGCCCTTTCCATGTAATTACTAACTATACTAAAGTTCGTCATTACTACAGTTGCTCTATCCTTATAAATTACTAACAGCCAGTTTCATTACTCCATGCCTACTCGATTCTTTTCCACCAACAGCTATTTGTTACCGAAACCTAGAACTAATTGTGGTAAATTTACTACTATCGGTTCAGCCACCCTACATTGGAAATCATTACCATGCGATACTAAGGTGTTCTCTCATTTCCACACACCCAAATCAAACCTTTGTAATTATTTGCACTCAACATAATCATTTCGTCATCACAGTTTTTTTAATACTTTTTGTAACCAAAACATTTTACAGTGTTAATCACTCATTTAATACAGTGTCTAGTTTGTTTGCATTTAGCTGCTTTGTACTTACATATATTGCTCATTTCTTATGGGAGGCTCCCTATACAGTCTGTTGACTATAGGACCTCCCTCTGCATCTGTATAACCCCATTTGTAATACTCTTATTATGCACAATGACAGAACTCTGAGCTAGCCAACGTTTGCCAAAGCTACCAGTGCTTGTACTACACGGGTAAGTACATTAGACCGGGGCACCACTGCTCACAAATCGTGCGGGGGGGGGGGGGGGGGGGTGAGTCACTGAGACGTGCTTTCACATATATCCTTGTGAAGCAACGTCCACATATATGGACCCAACTTGTTTTTGCCAGCTCTTCGGACTAGCAACCAAGAAACAGCAAGATACATCGTGTATACGACGAACTGAACCTTCTGCATAACCACTGCGCCCTTCCTTGACTTTAATGTGCTGCGTAAGACTGCAGCTGACCACTTCAGTGAAGGCACTACGATGTGCGATTTCTCGGTCGACATGCCGCGTTCCGAAACCAACATAAAAAGTGCTATTTTTCCTTCCTCTAAACGAATACAACCAAAAACAAGTTCTGCATGCATTTTGAGCATACGATTTAATTCTTTCTATGCAAAAATGGAACATGACTGACTGCAGAATAATTAACTATTAATTACATGTTAATTATGAACAATTAGCAAAACTCCCACAAAACAACGTATTACTTCCAATTACTTTCTTGGAATGTAATACTGAGTGCCTTAGAATTATGTTGTTGCATTGTGCGAATTTGACACATTTGCAGACAGTCGATCATAATCCCAACCTGAAGGCCATATAAAACGTGTTGTCACAGCTGACAATAGTTTACAGACGCAAATGTAGGCAAAAGCGCACACTGTTCGCATAGAAAACCTGCCAACCAGAAACCTGTACATATTTGTAAAGCGAAGTAAAAGGTTGCAGCTGAGGTATAAAACACATAACACTGTTAATAAGGGGCAATCTTTTCTATTGCATACATGTAATAGTTCGTGTATCCTCTTGTTGTGTTTCATGATGTGTAGGTATTGTCTTGTGCTTGATATCGCCTTCTCTGAATTGTAATGTCTCGTAATCTAACATCTGAGATCACTAGTTTTGTATTTACCTCTATCTTGCCGTACTTGCCATTATGTTTTTTATTGTTAAGCAACTTTGTATACACTTTTCTATTTGACCCCTCCACCCCCTTTCTTACACAATGCCTTGTTGCGGTGTGTCAGATATGTGTAAATAAATAATAACTTTAAGGACGTACTTATCGTTATGTTCTGCAGCATCATGAATCCCTTGGTCATTTCGAACAGCTGCTCCTGCAAGCCAAAAATGTTAAGTTTTCACAGAGGAATGTATACATAAATATGCTGTTTTATTGTCATCAGCCTCTACAGTGCACTCCAAAATAATACATCAAAGAGCTCATGAATACAGTGATCTTTCATAATTGCATTGCATACACACATCTTCACTTCTGAGTGGACCCGTGTTTCAAAGTTTGATAAGTGTGCGATGAGTGTTTCACGAAAACTGGTTGGGAGGTAGACTGGACGTTTGCTAGCAGTGCTGGTATGATGTGACATGACAGGTTCGCTTCGCTGTATTTCACGTTTTATATCAGGCATGCTTTTTTTTTAGTGGTTGATGAGACGCTTTACAAGAATGCTAAACGCTATGTAGCTGAGGTTTTCTCGTTTGGCGTTCGTGTCAAGGAAACATGAATAAGTCCGCATTCTGTAAACTTCGTGAAATTTGCGATTAATTCCGTAGTGTGTGCGTGTCTTTCGTAATTCTGAAGATTCAAGAAATGCGGTAAAGGCAAACTTCCAATTAGGAGAATGAACTGGCACCTGGAAATGGTGTAAGTGGAGGTACAAAGCCTGCATGATGAGTGGTACTAAGAAATCGCATTGTCCTGGGCTGATAAGCGTTGTCACACTTTCATCTTTTTTATGTGTTCTCTCTTAGGCTTGTTTTATAACAATCAATTCATGCTGTGCAGTGGCACATCAAAGGTAATAGGTTACTCACTTTGCCGACTGCCTACAACCGTGAAGAATTGGCGAGGTAAGAATGAATACTATAATTTGCATGTCATCTAGACTGGCTCCTTAATGCCTGACTCATATAAAAAGCAAAAAGAAAAAAAAGCTTTTTGCCAGCGAATGATGCTAATATAACTGGGAATGCACTGAGTGATTGGGTGATATTAAACCGGAGTGTATGCTACATCCATCTAAAATGTTTGCCGCAACATCCCATAATGTGCATTGAAATTTCTACCTCAGAACAAGCCGATTTAACGAAGGCCATCTTTAAGCCACTTGGTACTCTTCAGCACACAAACGGTGACGTGCATTAACTGTTACCATGTTCGCTGGGCCGTGGACAAAGAATTCCGGTACTCCGATGTCTTGCACCGTCAAAGCCAGCCCTGCAGTGACAAACGTACAAACTTGATGTCACAACGTGCTGCAAATGGTTCCACATAACCTAACAAACCTGCATACTATATTATTCTTCTTTCTTTGTGCTTATAACCTTTAGGAAGGGCAGCTTAACAAAAAAAAAATAGCTTACCAGGGAGCCCGCCAATGTTCTTCCATTTATTGTGGGTAAAGAAGAGGTGCTCCAACTTGGACAGCTTCATCCTGCGTGAATGTCAACGTGTTGTTGTTGTGGAAAAACGCCCACGACAGCCCACGCAAGAGTTGGTATCGGTGCTGTACTTACTTGTGCTCGGTCGCCAGCCTCTGCGTACCCTCTCCGCAGTTGAAAAGGTATCTGCAACGATAAACGTGCGTCAGTTTCGCATTCAGCACTTTGACGTATACATCTACAATTCGTGATCGGGTCGCGTTACTGCGGACTGTAACCATCACAAGCTGCGAAAGGTGGGGGGCGGGATCCCTCGGCTACCATATACGGACGGCACAGTGTATAATTATTGACAACTGATTGACTGTAGTCATTACGAAAAGCTGAATGCAAGCGTCCGGCTCGTTGGCATTTCATTCAACATCAAAAGCGCTCGGTGTTATCGTCGGTTTTCAGTGTCGGTTGAGCCACTGGTTGAGCACACATCAAGCGCAAAGCTGAATGAAGCAGTCTTTTTTCTTGTAACGGAATAGGCGATGAAGAATGTTGAGAAGTTGGAATAACACAGCAACCGAGATTTGAGGAACAACGTTCGTAGCTTACCTCCCTTGATCGGTGCTGACGTAGAGAGACTGGGGGTTTGCCGGTCCCCCATTTCCGAGGACCCACAGGGATATTTCGGACGGTCGAGGCTTTGGTTTATTGGCGTTCTTGGCCTTGGCATTGATGCGCTGTGCTCTCAGTTGTATGGCAGCGGTCGGCACTTTCGGCATGCTTTCTATGATCTTGAGCAGTCGCTCGGTGGCATCCGCGTTTGACTTACTGTAAGCGCGACGAAATGCTGCTTGGGGACAAAGAAGAAGTCTTTGCACGAAGGGGAGCGAGGCTGTCATTGGAGATTTCGCGACTTGGTGCCATACATCGGACGGCGCTGCATATGCTGCAATGCGCTACATGAGCGCGGCCATGTTGGATTGCCCGTAGCGCCCTCTCGCAAAAAAATGGAAATAGATGCCGCGGATGCCGCCATTTCGCTTTCGAAGAGTCTCTTTGGCGGGTGCGACTGTTTTCAACAAATCCGTGCAGGGCGGGGCCTCGCCTCTATGACGTAGGCACCATTTCTTTCTTTCTCTCCGTTTGGCGGCGCCGGCGTCGTACTGCAATGCCAAAAAACTCTCACCCCGCCCGCCGGAGGCCACTACTCTCCCTCAGGCACTGGCCCTGACGGACAGGAATGCAAAAGCCGTTGCCACCACAAAGACAAGGCTCCAACAGTGGTGGAAGTGGTGCCAGAAGTGAACTCTTTCGTGCTTTCGTTCTTTTTTCTTTCTTTTTGTCGTTCTTTTTCTTTCCTTTTTTTTCTTCATACCCAGGCTAGAACACACCATATGTGTCCACCCGCTACAAAGGGCAAAGCCACAAATCATCATCATCATCATCATCATCATCACAATTTTTGTTTTTCTTTTTTTTTTCCTCCGTCTCTCTCTCTCTCGGTTTGTGGCGCGAGTGCTGTACGCCTTGCGGCGTACCGCAAAGATAAACGAGCCCTTAGAAAAATCATCTCCTTTCCTTCGCTTTTCTCGAGGATGCTGGACTCGGACGCCATTCTCTCCCCCCCCCCCCCCCCCCTCATTTTCTTTTTTCTCTCTCATACCTTTTTTTTTCTTGCTTTGCCATACTCTTTTCACTCTCACTGTCCCTTCATTCCCTAATCCCCCGTGAGTGTATACACTCCATACCCAATTTTCATTTCCATTTCCTTCTTTAAGAATCAACCCCCTCCCCGGGTGTATGCGGCGTGTTTTGTCTTGTTTCGCTTGTGGCCGAAGGCGCGGAATGCAACGATGCATGAGTCTTCTGACCGTCAGAATGTGATCGAAAATACCTCCAAGGGTTACATCATCATGAAGACGGCTACTCCCACGGCTACCTGAAGTCAGACGATGAGCTTAAGCTTTTTGAAAGGTCCTTGGCTGTCGTCAACGAGAGGTATGCTGTACGGCATCAACGAGACCTGAACAAGTCGTCTAAATGTAAGGATGTATCGATTGCTTCTTAATGTGTCGCTATGCGCGTTGACTTAGCATTGAAAAACGCAGTAGTAACCCGGCAGAACGACTTGTTTTCAGTGAGGGTCAGTGCAACACTACACGAACGATTTGCGGTTTTGAAGATCGGGTTATCATTTTTTGGTTACCAGTTTAGAGTTTCCTGGCACCGATTTATTTCGGTTTGAGACTTTGAGTGGAGTGTTGTTCTGGTTACCGGAACAACCCGAGCTTCAGAAATTTAGATAACGTAATTGGAAACTAGCTGTTATTTTTCCGGTTGCAGTCATGATTATAACCGCGCATGCAAGCAAAGGTGAATTGTAAATCACCCAGACTTTTTGTGAGGTTTTAAGAAGTAACAATTTGAAAGGAGCACCAACAAGCTACCGTTTGGTTGGGCTTGGCACTTTAATATAATACGACAAAAAGCTCGGCGCCTTGCTCTAGACGTCTAATTCACACTTCTAGCAGGACCACGGATTGCGCCACGGCCGTGTGCCGACATGGAGTACTGTCACACTGCAAATAGTGTCTCGTATTGCGCACGATTGCTTTTTCAATGTTAAAAAAAAATGCACAGATGCATACAGAACAAACGCCCAGCGCAGCTCTGCCTAGAATTCAAAGCACTTATGTGAGAGCACAGGGGCGACTTAATTCTTTTTAAGTCGCGATTTTGCTTGCATGCGAGGTTATATCATGACTGCAACCGGAAAAATAACAGCTAAGTTCCAATACGTTTATCTAAATTTCAAAGCTCGGGTCATGTTCGCGTAACCGAACAAAACTCCACTCAAAGTCTCAAACCGAAATAAATCGGTTGCCAGAAATCTCTGAACTGGTAACCAGAAAATGATAACCCGATCTTCAAAACCGCGAAACGTTCGTGTAGTGTTGCCCTAACCTCACTGAAAACAAGTCGTTCTGCCGGGTTATCACTGCGTTTTTCAGTGCTAAGTACATAACTCTCGTTGACGGCAGCCAAGGACCTCTCCAAAAGCTTAAGCTCACGTCTGACTTCACGTAGCCGTGGGAGTAGCCGTCTCATGATGATGTACCCTTGGAGGTATTTTTCGATCACATTCCGTCGGTCAGAAGGATCGTGTATCGTTGCTTCCGCGCCTCCGGCCACAAGCGAAACACGACAAAACACGCCGCATACACGCCGCGTACCCGCTAGCGCCACAAACCGAGGAGGGCGCTGAACCGAGAGACGGAGAAAAAAAAATTGTGACCACCGCGACGCCGGCGCCGCCAAACGGAGAAAAAAAAGAAAAGAAAATGGTGCCTACGTCATAGAGGCGAGGCCCCGCCCTGCACGGATTTGTTGTGAAAACAGTCGCACCCTCTTTTGGCACGAAAACCGTAGTACGCTCAAGCCACCATACAAAAACCGCCTTGATTGATCGAATACCCAACCCCCAAGAGCATGGCACTACAGCGCTGCAGCCACTGCAGCTTCAAAATGAAGCGTGCATAAAAATGCACGCTTGATGCAGATGATGCAGTACCTTGTTGAGCACCCTTGAGAGCATGCCTATAGCATGTCTGAGTAAATGTGGATCTAAACTCAACGGGTAGATAGAGCGCGCCTACGTAATTTTGACATTTGAACACCTCACGCATCGTACTGCGATCCAGTTTTCTGGCCCACTCCCTAGTCACACTTTGGATCGCAATCAAGCCTAATCTTGATCGAATCCCTCAATCGCGATTGGTTCTCTTCCCCAGCCTAGCGCCAAGGAGCCAATCGTATTCAAGATAATAGATCGCAATCGAATGTGCCCGCAGTCACACAAGATTGCTGCGCTGGCACTTTCGATGGCGTGCTTCCACTGTTGGTCTAATTGTTGAACTAGATGCGCATAGGCTCCATTTTCTGTTCTTGTCGCGGTGGTCGCGGCACTATGATATGTCTAAAGCTACTCTTGCTCGTTTTGGGGCACAGAGTTTTTCACAAGACGCACTATACCTCAGGGAACCGTAGCTCAGTAAATCTGCATTTCCTCCCGGTTAACAGCGTCTACAGTGTTCTAGAAGTTACGCGTTACCAAAGCAGTTTCTACACTTGGCCATTCTGGCCAGACCTGCGTGGACTGTGCATCGATTGCGTTCAGATCCAGTGCGGGCAACTCAAATTATTTCAGGCAAACGAAATAGCTACATTAAGCGTACGCTTTTCTCTATCATTAATGTCAATCTTTGATAGCAGTGATCGGTCACCTTCACAGCGAGGAGGTGGGCGAGGGCACGTTCGTGGTTGGTTAATAATTTATAGGCAGATTACTCAACCTCGCAGGACCATCATGTCAATGATTAGCAGCACAACAGTGTGCTGACCGTGAAGTGCCCAGACGCGTCACTTCTAAGCACTGATTAGAAGCAGGTGCGTAGCCAGAACTTTTTTTCGAGGAGGGGGATTCAACCATTTTGTATGCGTGTTTGTGCATGTGCTTGTATCTGGGCGCGTACACATGCAAGTTGAAAAACTTTGAGAACAGAAGGGGGAGGGTGTTTCCCCCCAACCCCGCCCCCCCCCCCCCCTGGCTATGCCAGTGATCAGAATAACTTGTCGCTGGGCGAGATGGTGAATACTTGACATTTGACCTTAGCGCTAAAGAAGGCAAACACATGAGTGCGCTTGTCCTGTCGCCTCTCGCATTAATCTTTTTTAGCACTAAAATCAAGATGTCGCGGAAATTACCCGATCGAGGTGTAATTCTGCGCTTTCTCTTCTTTGCCTAGCAGCGCAGGTTATTAGAGGAATAATATGGAAAGACGACAGCTACACCTACCTTGTGGGTAGCCTCCATGCTCAGTTGTCATCCACGTGCACCTGTAGCAGAATGTCATCAAGTGCGGTTTATTGTTTTCGGACTATAAGCAGCATTTGTGTGCCTGTGGATATGAAAGCCACGAGTGTGACAAGAATATAGAAGCATTTGCAAATGGCTTCTATATGCAGCATTTAAAAGCTGGGACTCCAGAGAGTAAAGTTAGGGCAATGCTGATATTCAGAATTTTAAGGGAATCTAATAAGAGTCTGCTTATGTGCGCAGTCGGCCTCAAAAGTTAAGAGACCACTAGGTCTGAGAAAAACATAGAGCTTCCCAGCAATTTGAGATTGTATTCAGTTGCACTGCACAGTATATGTTGTTAACACGTTTTATGACAGCCCGGAAATCTAAATTCAAGGCTGCCTGTTAGCGCTGTGCAAATAATGAATTTAATAGCGTTCTGTTTGATTCGGTACTCAAATCGAATAGCGCATATTTGAACTACCGAATATTTTTCGAATACTTTTAAAATAATCAGCACCGACGGGAAAACCCCGAAGGTACACTGAAGAGCGAAGGATCATTTTTGTTGTTTTAATTAGTGAATTACCTGTTGTTTTAATTAGTGAATTACCAAGATGCATGCAGGTCAAGCTTTTACGGGATTATCGAAGCTTTACTCGTCACCAGATGAAGGAACTTTGCCTTTAATCCACTGTTATTATCATGGGATTAATGATGTTCATTCATGAAACATTATTTATCTTTTATCCCTTAGTGTTAATTAAAAGCTGGTGACAAAGTACCACCTCGAATACTGAAGTAACTGCTGTAGTCACCCATACGGTTAAAAAATACTTCGACGGCTCTAGTCGCTACTGTACACAAGCTAACCTCAGTTGAATAGTGGCATCTTTTGTTGGTTAAATGTAACGGTAATGTTACTTTGTTGAAGCTTGTGAATATTTGTTTGAAATAAAAAGTTGTAGAATCCTAGACCCGTCTTGAAAATGGTTGCCTGACTATTCGAATAGTATTAGATACGTATTCGTATTCAATTTGGTATGATCGCTATTAGATTCTCTATTCGCCTACCCCTATTGCCTGTCGAAGCAGCAGGAATACTCAGCTTTTTCTTGTGTCTCAGCTCGTCGTCTCTATAAACTTTTGACACTTACCGTACACCTCTGGTGTTCTGGCATATTGTAAATGTTTGATAACACATTTACAAACAAAGCTAAATCTGTGTTAATGGCACACACAGGACACGGGTTACTCTTTATGGTACAACTTTATTTTGTATGGTGTTTCGCACATTCTTCTATGTCATACACATTGTAGGAAACAATGGAAGTATTTCAAGGGCTCACAGTCTATAATAAAGTTGTCCGCACTCTCAAGACCAAAGAGGAAGGACATGTGAGGTGCAAACCCAGGTCATTATAGGTTTTTTTTTTATACACGAAAAGCAATGTGCTGACACGAAACAGCTGACACACTGCATGGAAGAGAGTGCCAGAAATGTGCATTTAAAGCACCCAACACTGAACATTCGCACCACATAAAAACTTCGGGTCTCGGCTCCTAAAACACGAATGAGTCACAAGGCACAAGCCGTGGTGCAGTTGCGGCTGTGTAGCAGCGTTTGTTGCGGGCTTTCCTAAAGCTGCAGCATCTACTTTCGTTTTGCGTTTCTTTTGGTGGCAGTGAAAAGTCGCGCACTGCGTTGAAACCTTTTGAGCCCCTTTCAGACGGTTCAGGAAAGCGCCCCCTGTACAATGAAAAAGTTCTTACGCCGTTTTTCGTAACTGCGGGGTGAAACAAAAAATCTGCAAGAGATCGGCACTTCCCTCATCGATGATCCTGCCGATAAAAAGCACGTACTGCGTGTGACAAGCTGGAAAGGGAGGCAGGTGCAAACGGCTTTCCTCGCCGATTCATTCATAGCCAAATTTTGCGTGTAGGTGGCGTTTTGCAGTTTGTTTAACACTGTGCCTGAAATGGAGCAATCTGTTCCCTTCATCAAAGATAAGATTGAAGTTCGCGTCATCTGCTTTGCCTTGGCAAAATGAACGCTAGAGGCGACCATTTTGCAAAAAACGGAAGACCCATTGTAAGATAAAGATGACAGCACGTGGAGTTAGTAAATATCTCGGGAATGGGCAGTGCCGATGCTTACTGTACGGAGAAAACTTTTTTTTTTGTCTACTATTACTTCGGCGGATGGCACATCCCAAACAAAGCGAACAGATTCTGCATTCAAGCCTGGGTTTAAACAAGACGTACGGTGCTCGGCGATTGAAATGCGATACTCAGAGCGCATGGCCACTGGTGGTGAGGGCATTCGTGACACATGGTGACTTCATCTGGTAGACAACCCCTCAGTCTGTGGTTCTTGGTGGCGCTGGTGGAGCACTGCTTGCCATGGCTTCAAAACATTGCGCTCACGCACCGTGCGAAGCGGCTGGAGCTGGCGGGCGTGCATTACTGGAGGCTCCGTCGAATCCACCGAGAACCACAGACTGAACGACTGTTTACCGGATGCAGTCACCACGCGTCACAAGTACTCTTGCCCTCACAGTCACCCTCGCCGCGAGCAGCCACGCACTCAGAGTATTGCATTACAATCGCCGAGCACTGTACACCGCAAAATACCGCCTCCGTGCAAATCTCTTTGCTAGCATAAATGGGCAAGTTGTTTAGCACAGGGAAAACCAACCAAACAGGCCTGCCTCGTCGACACAACATTCCGTATGACCAGAGAACAGTGAAGCGTAGGGGCATACACAAGCACACAAAGGCATCCATACAAACCAAGCGCAACTATCAGAACAATCGAGTCAAAAAAACAAGCACGTACACTCCAGCTTCCTCGTGCAAGCTTGCAAGAATGGTTGCATTTGGACCACGCATACAAATAAAAGCCAGCGTAATGCTGCGTGGTACTTTCAACTACATTGGCATTTTGACACTTCTGAGGCCAGAAGCGTCACAAGAAAGTTCATCAACAAGGTTTCCTCGCTTTGTACAGTTATCTAAAAAGCCCACACAGACAACTCTAAACACATTCAGTATTCAGTCGAGCGCTCTGTGCTTTCTTACAATGTCGGCAGACAGGCAGCGGAGCGTCAACACTTTTCGACTCGAAATTTGAAAAAAAAAAAAACAGCGGTGGTGCAAATGGGGTCGTCATGCGAGACGTTCCAACAACGGGCTATACACGTGTTTCTGCCTAGAAGCTTTCTTCCGGTTTCGAGAACAGTGGAAGATATAACAACTCATTTGTGGCCCCCTCAAAACACGCGCGAGGGGGGGGGGGCGAGACGCACTTCGAAACAGCTTGTACAGGGTGCGCTCAAGACACGCGAAAGATGCTAACTACGCATTTGCCGGCTGCACAAACTACTATGCCAGGTATTTTATAAGTACAACAGAGCAGCCTGGGCCACCTAATGGCAGTGTCAGAAGACGTGGAAAGAGTTTCTACACAATAAAAAAAAAGAATCTAAGCATCAGACACGGTCATTCAACCCCGACTGCCAAAAACGAGCCGTTCCCGACTCCGGATTTCGAAATATCGGGGATAGAAGTTGACAATGGAGTGTGCTGCAAGCTATGAGTGCAAAAATAGCAACTCCCATGTTTTTCAACGAAACCAGTCTCGTGAAGCTTGCAGTGTGTCCAATGCCGCTTCGCCTATTTTTTCTTCTAACTTGGCAGGGGTGCAAGCTCCCTGCCAATAGTTTTCTTGGAATGTGAAATGACTTTGCGCTCCAGTGACGAAAATGTCAACAGAGGAGCGTCGATGACGAGAGGCAAGCACTCTCAACGTGGCGCTAGTAAGAAGGCAAACACGCAGCCGTAGTATGTTTTACAAGACCTTGCGTACATCACACTAGATGGCGCAGAGTGCAGGAGGAGTGTTTGCGAATGTGAAACGCTGAGAGCAAAGTGCGAGCTTGGGTTGAAAAAAAAAATGCGAGCGATGAATGATGTTCAACAATTCAAATCCTTCAAAACATTTGCTAGCCTAAATCGTTGCTTCAGAATGAACAAGTAACATTAAACAAGCCTCCAAGTCTTCAGATTTTAGACTGCAATGCGTCAACAACAGAACAACAAAAGGATTTCCAGCAAGTTCAGTCACCAAGTGCTGGCAAGACAAATTTTGGGGACATGCTTACTCATGAACCTTCATAGCCTTCAGCTTTTTTTTTTTTTTTCATTCTACAGCAGTTCAATGTGCATAGTTAGTAACAATCCTTTTCTTAACCTTACTTAATCCTCAAAGGTTAGGATGAAACAGACATTCTTTCGTTTGAACTAAGTGGCTTCGAATTGCATAGATAACACGGCTCGTCTAAAGTCCCAATATTCCTTGGAGTTATCGAAATTTAGAATTGCCAAAGCTCGAATCATCAACGGTCTACTGCGCATGACTTAACTCAAGTTGAACCACTAAGAGGTTCAGAGAAAAACACACAAATGGAACCATACTTCTTGAAAGAAGCCATTCAAGTGCACCTAATGATGATACACTCAGTTTCACAATTCCGCAAAGTTCAGCGAAGGCTATTACCCTTGTTTGGCAATCAGCAGTGACTACAGGCTGCTTGTTTCTGAGATAAGAAGATGGGCTCACGTCCAATCAACTGCTAAGTGTTCCAGGACGCTCCCATCCTGCTGGTGTCACAATGAATGCAGTCAGAAGCGAACGATACAAGACTTCTTTTGGCTCTTTGTTCCGAGATGCAACCGGTAGCTATCACTGCACTGCACGGAATTGGTGAGGGCGGGAGTGCAAGACACCAGGCACCACATGAGATCTTAGACAGGTGGTCTTTCGCTACAAGCCAAACTTGTGACAGAGTTCACTTGCGCAGCTCAGGGGAAAGACTGTGACCGTCACGTGGAAGTCACATGCACAAGCACGCCAGTGTCACATGTGACAGTCACATAGAAGTCATATGTGTGAACATGTGAGTCACATGAGTAGATATATGATTGTCACACGTAAGTAACATGTGACTGTCACAGGTGACCATCACACGGGAATCCAAGTTCAATCGTGTGACTCACATATGGCTGTCACACGCGAGTCGTGCAAATATGCGACTGTCACGTGGAATTCATACGTGACTGTCACGTGAGTCATACGTGACATGTGAGTCATGCGGCAGATGGAGGACTGACACATGTGTGAACATATGACTGTCATGTGCAAGTCACAGTAAACCATGCGAGAACGAGCAACTTCGCTACGCGACTGAACATAAAATGGCCATGAGTGAGAAGTGGCGGGTGCTCAGCTAAGCAATGATCACGCAGTCTGTCTGTGAACAAAATAAAAAAAAGGTTAAATGAGGGACAAAGTTCATGGGTACAACAGCACAAACACATAACAAGGAAACCGAGAGGACACAGAACAGAGCACAGCACTCCTTCCTGCGCCTTCTACACTTTCTTGTTAAGTGCTTGTGCTGTTGCACATACGAACCGTGCATCGCGAACTAGCCTGCCAGCAAACATTACTTAAATGGAGGAAAAAAACACGTGGGACTAGTTGCTGCAGCTGGTTGCAATAACAGACAGACAAGTGTTGCAGTGCGATGCCTGCTTCACACAACCCTAATTAGGGTGGCTCAAAAGCGATAGAAATAAGGTAATAATAATAATCATCATATAATGGCTTGTAGTAAAAAATAAGACAAGAAACACACAGTGCGTGACAAAAAAACAGCAAAAAAAACACACCATCAAAAAAAAAATTATATGCAGAAGCAGTCCATTAAATAAGGTGCGAAGTTACAAAGCACGACATACATCTTTCATCAAACAAGCGCTCAAACAAATTATAAAGAAAAAGCTACATGTGTACTTTGCACAGCGTGTGACGAACAGAAAATTAAACAAAAATAAATTTTTATCACTTTCTTGCGTCGACATTTGTTGATAAGCATTCAAAATGCAGTCCCGTCGTTTCCATATCTATCACAGCAAATCGTTGTTTCTTTCGGTTGACCAATGTGCAACTATGACGACTATGTCGACTAAATCAAATCGTCACGCGAACCACCAAGAAGGTGAAATGACTGCACATAGCTGCGTACAGTTTTATTCTAGGCCATTCCAAGCTGCTTTCCACATCCAAACCAGCGCAAAAAATTAAGATGGCTGGCGGTTCAGAGCAGTCTGAACTTGACGAGTTATTTCTTCACGCATGATTTGTGAACAGCGATGATTTGTGTGGCCTCTAGAAAAAATTTCATCTGTGCGAGACCTAGTTTTTCGTGAAATGTTGTTCAAAAAAAGAAAAAACTACCAAGAAAGAATTATACATACTTTTTTTTTCTTTTACGAGAGGCAAGAGACGCTGAAGCTTACAGCAGCAAACACCAAACAACACACACATCAAGATAATTAAAGCAATGAGTAGTAAACAACACCAGTTGCTTTGTAACTAGATGGTATGTTCGGACTCAAAAAAAAGGAAAAAGCGCAGCAAAATATATGACAAAGCGTTTTGACATGTGACGGATTGTGACTATGTACAGAAATGAGATAGCATCGTCTCGAAGCTCCTTGCTCAGCATCAACGTGAAACAACAACTTGAAAAAAAAAAAAAAGAATGCGACGATCTTGCAAACCTTGACGAGCGTTGAGTTCTTGCATAGAGCGGGAGACGGAGCTCAAAAACCGAGCGCCAACTGCGGTGATCCTAGGCGGAAGTGCCTCCGCCGCGAAGGGAGGCAAGGACGCGCGCGGACAACTTTGTACAATGCAAAAATTTGAACGAACGAAGAATGCAACATCAGTAGGACAAAAGCTGAAAAAAAAAGCAGAGAGAGGAAAACTCTACTCATTGTTCTGTTGTTGTGATGGCAGTGGCAGTATGAAAAAAAAAAAAAGAGACAACTGCATTTTGTTGTGTCATTTGTCGTCAGATAAGCTTCTTATCACACGTGATAATCCTATCTTTTTCTCGTGCGAGTCAAGTGCGAGTATATGCACATATATATGCGTCGTTCAATTGCCACGGAAACGCGAGCAGTCCAATAGCTATGCAACGTAAAGACAAAAAAACAATACAGAGACCCGTACAACTGCTCACCTAAACTTTCATGCACACACACACGCAAACACACACACATGCACCACACCAGTAAGCGATAAGTCGGTGGCTTCTGCAACACATCCAAACGCCGCCGGGATGCGTCAGACGAGGCGGTAGCCGCTTCGCGTTGTCGTGACTTGACGTCATGCCGAGTAGCTCTCGAGAATACGCGACAGGCGCGTTGGGCCGCTGGCGTTGCGACGCAACGTGTGGAGTTGCAGTGCCGCCGTTCACCGTGTCGTCATCGTCGACGCGACAGATGAAGCGGTTGATTTGAAAAAGTTTGCAAACTATGAAGCTAAAGTCACTCCACGGCGAATCCACAAGTCTCCTCGATCGCCTGGGTTAGCTTCTCGCTGAGCTTTTCTTGTGTTTCGTACGGAGGCAGGTCAATCCGGTTAAAGCTGCACAGAGAAGGTATATATTGCGTTGAGTCATGGCCGTGTACAGTCACTGCATTCTATTTAGCACCAGTAATGCATGAAAAACACGAAGGAAAACAGAGAAGCTTTCGAAAAAGGTAAGGAGTTCTAAACAAGTGATGGCATAGAAAAAATTACAGCTGTAAGATGAAGAGGCAGGAAGATGGTGGCGTAAATTAGCTTAAGGAAAGGTACTAGTGACGGAATGGATGCCAAGCAAAGTTAATTGAGTTGATGACGGCAGAAAATTGCACCGCGTGATGAAATGAATAAATTTGTGGGTATAACATGGCGTTGGCCAGCACGAGACCGGGGTGTACTCACTGCGGATTGATGCAAGGGCCATTGACCTCGCGGTGTACAAATTAGGATGACAACGATGGTTAGACAGATGAATGACGAGTGCGAAAGCACCACACTCCGAGATATAACTACACAAGCAAGTCGTTCGCTATAGGCAAACCAAGCAGTCTCAAATGTAAGCGTGATTCAACAGTAACAGCAGCAAAATAAGGGAGAAGACAAAGCGATATATATATATATATATATATAGAGAGAGAGAGAGAGAGAAATAAGATGCTCACCACGTGTGTGCCTTTGGCAAGTTGTCCGTGTTGGCGTCAATCATGTGTATCGTGAACAACCTTGGGCCGGCCGCTCCCGTGGAACCTGCATCAAGCGGCACAAACACAAAAAGTCACTTGATGCTCAGAGCTGGCCAAAAGGAGGCAGGCATGACTGACATTGTTCAACAAGCAAAGAAGATATGAAAAGTGTCGCGACCACACACCTTCGAACCATGTGGGTCGCAGTTTCCCATAACTGTGTTAAGCAAGCCATCTGCATCGCATTCTTACTGCGACCGTGAAATAAGCCTATGTTTCGCTCTTTCCATTTGTTATTGAGAACAACTGTTGTCAAGGCTACAGACTTAAGCAGTAGGCCAAGGAAAGTCAAGTCGGTTCACGGACACATTAGCCGTCGAGCGTACTCGGCAGGGAATGTTGCTGCACTTTTCATAGAAAAGTCTCAGAATGATTTAGAAGGGTGACAGAATGACATCAGACAGCGACGCTTAATTAGTGCTGAATGAAACTCCTGCCGAAGTTGGCACAAAGCAATGCAGAATCAGCCCATGTACTACATAACCGGCTCCTGCCTGTACGACAGCATTGTGAAAGGTTCGCTTCCATCAGAGACCAAATACCCCTTATCTTATCTATGATGGCATGCGATCACACATTGAAAAGCAACTACAACTGCCATCGGCCTCCGCCTTCTCACCCTGGAGAGCCTTGAAACCCTGGAGGGGAACCCGCGAGCTGCCCGTCACAAACTGGAGCAGCCGCGCTCGCCGCTCCTCGCTGTACGACTCGACCGTCTGCCAGAACCACTTGACCACATTGCTGTCGGCCGTGCAGTGCTTGAGCCGCGTGTTGGCCTTCCAGTCCATTAGGTCGATCTTGCCCAGCCCGCCAATCACCAGCTGCACGAGCAATAGAGCGACAACCGTAATTAAACCCACGTCATACGCAGGACATGCGAGTTATCTCTTTGATGCCTTTAGCTGGGTGAGTTAGTACTGAGTTAAAATGTCATCAAATGCAGGTGAAGGCATTAATGAATACATAATACTAGCGAACACACACTACAGACTACACAGAACGACGTCCTGTGTCGTCTGTGTAGCGGTTGCCCCAAGTCATTCTGTGTAGTCTGTAGTGCGTGTTCGCTAGTATTAGGAGATCAGGTATGTGCAAGTAAACGCGAAGAGAGGATGTGTGACAGGTCCATAGCAGTGGAGCACCACAGCCAAGTCAAGTCGTGGCAGCAGGTTACTCCTTTAAAGGAGTAAAACACCAACGGGTGCATTACCAGCAGGTACACATTCAAATAACAATTTTGCGATCACTTTTGACAGCTCAATTTTGTTAGGCAAAAAAATTTCACTCGGAGTTCTTATGCGACATATATTGCAGAGGAAGCAATGGGGGAAAGCTCACCTCGAGCTCCTTCTCGTCAAAGGACTTGAGCAGGTTCGGGTGAATGAGTTCACTGAAGCCCTTCTGAAGTGCCAGGAACTGCTGCTCGATTCCTCGCATGAACCGGTAGTTCACGAACAACCTGCACATTAAAATAAATTCATAGCGCATCGTCACAAAGGATGGTTCCGCTGTGTTTGCTGCATGCTCAGCTTCTGCAGTGTGGAAAGTAGTGTATAGGCAGCCATCTAATGTACAACAAGAACACATCGAAAAGGCTAAACTCACACAATGCACAATGTAAGAATATTCTTTAAAAATTGAAAAGAGGAGAAAAAAATGTAAAACATGATCTGAAGCAAGAGAGCCTCACATGTGCACAGGTACCATGGTAATGTGCAAATTAACAGCCAAACGTAACAGTGTTACGGCTAGAGTTACTGGGAGCATAAAAGGAACTATGTTACCGTTATCAGCAAAGTTACTTGTTACAGTTACCGCTGATAAAATGAATTCATTATTTCTTTGTTACCAGAGGCACAGTAAATGACATGTCACAAATGTGAACAATACACTTAATTTTGATTTAGATTTGTGGCAAAAAGATATCGCCTTTCTGTGATGGATATAAGCACCAGCGTTATCCACCAATTTATAAAAAATTATTCTTCTGCACCAACAAGACATAACTTGTTAGATGTAATCATACGCATTTTAGTAACTATAACGCAGTAACAACCTTGCCACTGTGCATAAAAAGTAAGTGCTACTGCTACATGAATAAAGAAGTAGTGAGTCCCAGTTCAAAGTTACCTGAAAGTGTAACTGGTTGCTGGTAATATATAATTAGTAACTAGTAAACAGTGCCTGTTTAAACCCTACGTACTCTGTAAACGACGTGTTTTTTAGCAAATGTCCATTCACTTCTCTGTGTCATTCAATGTATAAGTGACCGCACCTAGTGAAATCTGTAAATGCACCCCCCCCCCCCCCCCCACATTATGTAATATCTCAATAGGGGCGTTTAAAGAAACAATAACTGATGGTGACGATTAGTAACTAGCTACAGCCTAAAGACCGGTACGCACCTGACGTATTCCTTCTTGTTGTCGTCCGTGACGGGCAGGTCCTTGCCGTTGGGCTTGAGTTCGTGCACCTGGAGCTGGCCAAAGGCATTGTGTTCCACGGAGAAGGTCGTGTCGATGTAGTCTCCTATGTCATTGTTGCTGAAACAGTGACGACACCGAGAGTCAGGCGCGCAGCCCTTGGAAGTGGTTTTGACAGTAAACGCCTTCAACGGGCGGGTTCAACCAAAAGAGGTCAACACGGAATATATCATTATCACCGTGAGCCTACTTTACTAGGGGTGTGCGAATATTCGAAATTTCGAATATTTTTCGAATAGTGTTTGCTATTCGATTCGATTCGCACTGAAATTTTACTATTCGAACTATTCGAACTTCCCAAAGACAAATGCAGTCAACGTCCGATTGAAAGTGACCCCTTCAAATTTTCAGTATGCTTCGCCTCATTACACTCTCGTAATGCGGCAAAGCTGCCTTTCAAGCTCCGTTGCGGTCGAATTTAGCCAAGAGACAAAGTCCGGTTGGAAGTGGTCCCTAGATTTTTCAATACGCTTCACCACATCACACCCCCGTATTGCGGCAAAGCTGCCTTTCAAGCTCCGTTACGGTCGAATTTAGGCAAGAGACAACGTCTGATTGGAAGTGGTCCCTAGATTTTCAATATGCTTCACCTCCTCACACCTCCGTATTGCAGCAAAGCTGCCTTTCAAGGTCCGTTACGGTCGAACTAGCAAGAGAGAGTCAACGTCCGTTTGGAAGTGGTCCCTAGATTTTCAATATGCTTCACCTCATCACAGCCCCGTATTGAAGCAAGGCTGCCTTTCAAGCTCCGCTACGTTCGCAAATGTATTAACTCAACCTTGACCGCTGGATTAGTGGACCTCACCACCGCTCGTTACTGGACTTCATACACGAAGCAAATTTATATGTGTATTTCTGAATAAATATTATGCCTAAGGGCAGACTTTCGAAAAAAAAAAAAAAAAAACTCAAGAAAACGCTGGTTCCAATATGGAGATGAAAGATGTGGCAGAGTTGGGGACTCAATTAGTGCTGCTTTGGACCTGAAATTTGGGCAGGAAGTCCAAAAAATCGGACGCCGAAGCTTTTTAGCATCCAAAATTTCAGACGTTCTTATATATCGACGTCTACGAGGCAGATTTGGAACTCCGGACTTGAAGGGAGCACACCCTTGTCCGCCACATCAGTTGGCTTCCACAGAAGTTGAAAGAGGAGGAGAGGCTGAGGAAATGGCATTTGCCTATCACGTGTAAAGTGTTGTCGGCAACACTTTGGTTGCACCAAATCATGTACATAAATACAATTCGGCCTCTACATTGCCTCATTCTTGACAAGAAAAGACAAAATATGACCCCACCAGCGCTTCATCAACCTAGCGAAAAGAACACTTTCATGTTGCTATCTCCCAGGAACATACTTAGGGATTCTCTGCAACTTTTTCTGTAATTTCACTTCGAATTATTCGAAAAATGTTTGAGAAATATTCGAAAATTATTCGAAATTATTCGATTCGATTCGCACTCATCTTATTATTCGAATTCGCTTCGCACGCAAAATTTTGCTATTCGCACAGCTCTATACTTTACGTCTACTGCACGACAGAAACCTCTTCCAATGATATCCAATTTGCCTAATCTTGTGACAGCTGATTCCACTTTATAATACCTAAACTTCTTGATTTTGTCACTCCGTCTCTGCCTTGCTCGACTGCGTTCCCCATCCCTGGGTAGCCATTCTGTTGCTCGATACAACCACCTGCGGTCTGTCTCACGCATTAATGTGGTCATCCCAGATCCATTTCTTTCACTGGATGTCAAGTACCCGCCACGGTGGAGTAGTGGTTATGGCACTCGAATGCTGACCCGAAGGTGGCGGGATCGAATCCCGGCCACGGCGGCCGCATTTTCGATGTAGGCGAAAATGCCTGAGGCCAGTGTGCTTAGATTTAGGTGCACGTTAAAGAACCCCAGGTGGTCGAATATTTACGGAGCCCTCCACTACGGTGTCCCTCATGATCATACCGTGGTTTTGGGATGTTAAGCCCCAAAAATTATTATTACTTGATGTCAAGTGGGATATAGATTACCCCTATTTGTTCTCTGACCCATACTACTGTCTTCAAATCTCTTCGCGTTACCCCTATTATTTTCCACCCAATTGCATGCTGCGTAGTCCTTAACTTCTTCTCAGGTTTCTTTGTCATCCTCGAAGTTTCAGCCTCATATGTTATAAATGCTAATATGCAATGATATACTAAAGTATAATCGTAAGCAACAAATTTGGACCACACTCCGCAAGGCCCAAAAAATGCCATTCCTTATAAAGAAAAACCAGAATGGCATGCTCACCTCCAACTTGACGATGGGAAGTACGTTCGTACAGAAACAATGAAACATTAGCTTAGAAACAAGCTATTCACAGCATATGAACTAATTAACTTCTCACTCGATTCCTCAGCTACTCGCAAGCAAATTTGCTGCTTACATTACACTGGGGTTTAAAGATATTAGGGAGCCAAGGGTTTCTTTTAGTCTCGTATTTTATTATAAATAAAATTATTCAGCTCCTTATTATCTGTCAGTTGCAAAATTGTCTCTCGTACTATACTCGAGTTCATAATATATGCTGGGTTTGGTTGACCAAATTTCATCAAAAAACTACAGAGCAATTATAGTACAGCATGACACGACTACACCAAAGCCAGACGACAACACATTGTAAATGTGCCTGAAACAATGCTGCACTTGTTTGCAACTTCAGATTTTAAAGATTCTTTTCATCGACAAAAATGCCATTTGCTAGATGCAACCACATTTGTTTCAGTAGTGACAACAGAGTAACGTTGCCACTACAGTGTAAAAAGTAAGCAATACACTCAAACTACAACCTCATTGTTATGAAGTCGGATCTGACACAAAAATAACTTTGTTATACCCAAAAATTTGTTATAAACACATATCTGTAACGCCGTATCCATGATGAGGGTATTCTTCATTTATTTCGTCATAAATGACCATTCGTTAAATCGATGTTCGTTTATCGAGGTACAAGTGTACTGTTACACAGCAGCACGTTCAACCAAACAAGTTTTTGCAAGCATGGCAACTCACAGCATCCAGGTGAGGCTCCGGTGCAGGTCCGGGTCAACGGCCTCGATGTCGTCCAGGTGGATGGGCTTCCCCAGGAGCATCTTGTAGAAAGGCAGCGTGAAGCCACCGTCTATGTAGTGACCGTGAAACACTGCCAGACCAATGACTCGCCCCACGAAGTGGAAGTACGATAGGTGTTCCTGCGCAACGCACCAAACGGGATAAGTTAAGTTTCGAGATATCAGACCGACGTGAATAGAGCGCTGAAACAAAGCCAGCACCACTTCCATGAGTGACATTTGAGCGGACCACACCTGCCAGCTAACAGCACAACACAACATTACGAATCGCAACGTGCCCAGACAATTTAAGTAAGCACAAAAGCCTTGCACGACCCACAAAACATCAGCTTTAAGACGGCAAGAAAACTCCCGACACGCACCGGATTCACCGAGGAGTCGGGGTTGATTTGGAGCGTGTAGATGTCGTCGCGCGTGTACTGGAACAGGCCATAGTATGGGTTCAGCATCTCGTGCGACAGAAGGTACAGCCACTCCCTGCATGGTGAACAAAGACGCGTAAAGAAATTGATACAAAAGAAAGTGAAGACACTGGTTAAACACAGCTACATTTACCAATAAATGACGAGGCTGAAATTCACAATTTCGGACAATAAGGGCTAGTGTGCTGGAAGGCCTCTGATCCTGAATGCATTCGACCACCAGAGTTTCCACCAAAATGCCACTAAACAGCAGTACAGTAGAACCCCGCAGTTACGTTCCTCAGTGCTGCGTTTTCCCGGCTGTTACGTCGTTTTCCGCCGGTCCCGGCATAGCTCCCATAGGATACAATGTACTGGGAACCCCGCTGTTACGTCGTAACTGTCGGACCGTTCCCGTATGATACGTCGCGAAGTGCGCTCGGAGCCGACCGAGTGACTACCGAAGAGAGCGGTCATTGGTGCATTTTCACGCAGCTTAGCCTGGTTTGACCGTAACATTAGCCGCATGAGAGGTGCAAGCAACAGGATCTTTCGATTGATGCAAACAAATGCATCGCCTTCGAGATTCGAACTGCAAAGATGGCGTCTATGACGTAATTGCTCACGAAAGCAAGGCCCTCAAGATTGGTATTTACTATTGACAAAAGCATAGCCTTTGAGATTTGTATTTTACAAGCATGGCGTCTATGACGTAATTGCTTGCGAAAGCAAGGCCTTCGAGATTGGCATTCACTTCTGCCATCGCGTTTGCGTAGACTCATCATCATCGTTATTTGTCGGAGGACGGGAGGAGTTCGAGCTGGTTGGAGCTCGCATGGTCGTGCGCACGGTTCGCGGTCGCCTCGCCGCGCTGGTCGCGATTGCGTGTGCTTAATTCTGTCATGCCTACAGCTGTTGATGTTAAAAAAATCACATACGTTGATTACATTTCTGTGGATGAGGCCGTCCCCAGCTCCGCGTTTCTATCCATCGACTAGATCGTGGCTGAGCGCGCCAATTTTCGTGCTGCTCGTAAGCATTGAAATAAAATTCTGTACCACTAAATATTTTGTCGTTTTTCCCGTTTTTCGGCTCTTGCGTTTCCCGTCTCTTACGTTTATTTCCTACGGTCCCTTCAAAAACGTATCAGCGGGGTTCTACTGTATAATTTAGACTGGTTATGTATCCTTTAAATACGCTATACTGATTCATTTGTATCGATTGTTTACAGCAGTGACATACCTTTCACAGCAAAGCTTGTGTATGACTAGGTGCTGGTGGATCACGCCCGCGGACAACAGACGCGTCGAACAACAATTTTTCGCAAACCGATTAACACGACTAATCCAAGCGTTCTTGCATTGAAAAAAAATGGACACAGCATAAAAGTAAACAGACATGGCGGATATGGCGTAAATGATTTTGCCGACAAGGCAGAATGACGTGAACAATTTTGCCTCAAGGACAAGACCACTTGTATAACAAACAAATGCCATGCCATTTTAGTACTTTGAAACTTCTTATGTATACAGGATTTCATTTTGAGACTGATGTTGATGAGATAATATGCATCATGCGCAAGAGGAACACCGAGATATCTTATAGTGCATGTATATTCACTCAATATAGTCAATAATGAATATATAAATTCACTATAGCAATATTCACTACACCAGACTCGCTATAGTCGTAGTTTCACTGGCTTCCATCTTCTTCACAGTAGAGGAAGGGCTCTGAATTTTTCTTCAAGGTCCACTTTCCTTACTAATTCTATGCTTCAATTAAAAACACAGTTATGTTCCCCTATGCCTTTGTTATCTTCATTGTCTGTTAATCCCATATGCAAAGAAAAACGCAGCATTTTGTAAATCAAGACACTGAGGAAGATGAGGGCAGCTTACAGACGTTAGTGCATAATGAAATACGAAAGAACAGTGACAATATGACATCAAAAGCAAGAGGAATACCACACGATGTCACGTCTGACACACTACGAAATTGTTGCTAAACTATTTACATCCTGTTGGCGCTGTTCTTTACTACGTAGATGATGACAACCATGCTCACCTGGCCACTCCTCCGTAGTCGAGGCCTTCCTCGCCACGGAACTTGACCATTAGCCGCTTCTTGAGGTCCTTGGGACGCATCTTCATGATGAGCCGATAAGACTCCTGCAACCGAAAAAAGTGTGCCTAAAGATGAGAAATGACATAATGTGGGAGAATGAAAAAACTGCAGTCCGCAAGATTGTCTTCGCGTTGTAGCATCTCATCAGTAACAATAGCAAAACAGTATTTTTAATATCGACGTATTCAAATAAACGAACAGTCTAATATCACTGAACTAAAGCAAGCTTCTAAAGCCTACATCTTTTGACCTGTCGTTGAATAAGGCGGTAGCCATGGCATGCTCATCTCATATTGGTGACATAGGTAGGCACACTAGCCCATGAGTTCCACTGATTGTTGCTTGTTCTACACTAAATTCACAAGTGTGAGGTGGAGATCGACATTGAGATTTGGTGACAAAGGAGCTGAGTGGACGTGAGTAGGAAGGGAAATCAGTGCCAACCAAGATGAGAAAGATCGCTACGGAACGTCCCAGATCACCTCGAAAATGTCCTCCCGAGAGACCTCCAGCCGGCAGTGACCCGACTGGGGCTGCACCGTCTGCAGCTCCTGACGCAGGGCCGTCAGCTTCTGCACCAGGTCCCGCTTGTACTTGGGAAGGCAGGACAGCTCGGGCGACGACGACCGCTCCATGATGAGTGCCGACGACGATGTGTGGGACTTGTGACTGTCGGCGCGGGACTGTTGTTCGCCAGGTAGGGTACGCTACCGCCACCGCCCCCACCACCACCGCCGCCACTGCGAGCAGAGGCAAGACCGTCAGACCAACGTTCACACTTACTTCAGCGGTCTGGTAATCAATTTTTGTCTGACGGGCCCTACATAAAAGCCAATAAGCTACACCTTCCAGAAGCGTTGAAAAATTCGTGGACATGGGGTGTCACTGGAGCCAATGTTTCTACAAGTGGGCTTTTCTTCTTCAAGGCTGCAACTGCAAGGTAGCTGCAACCTACAGCTACCTTCCAGAAGTGTAGCTGCAGGTTGGGGTGACCTAAACTATACCTTCCAGAACTGTGAGTTGGGGTGACTGGCTTCTAGAAGTGCTGGGGTCGAAAACCAACAGGAATGTTAACCGTTGCAGAAACTTTGTGCTGTCAACTTCTGTAACCCCCTCCACCAATTTGATCTCCATCACATTACTGACCTCAATAGCTTTATAAAAATCACTACGGTACTGGCAGGTATTTTACAACCTGCATAATAATCCATACAGACCAATGAAGCTGTAGACGGTGGACAAGGCAAAAGACTATTATCTAGATTGTACAATGCATGGCCACAAGAATGCCATTACCATTGCTGTTAGCACTGCTCACAATGATTGCTTGAGCAGTGCAGAAGGGACACAACAAACAAAAGACCGATGAAGACTGGCACTGCCCCGATCACACAGACTGCTCACAAGCGGTACAGGCCCAGAACAAGCACTGGCAATGCTATTCAATTCAAATGTTTGTCCCACGACAGAGCAACACTCACAAGAAGCTGTTCCGATGGTTGTTGGCCGCCGTCATGGAAGGCACAACGGGAGGCAGCCCGTTCACGTTAATGGGCGACATGGGGCTCTGCGGAGGCGGCAGCGCCGCAGGATTGCTCGGTGGTTGCGGGGGAACGTTATTGACGTGAGGTTGAACGACTCCGCCAGGTGGGTTGGCGTTCGTTGTCAACGGGTTGGGGTGACCAGGTGGACTACGCTGTCCCGCAGGAAGGCTCGCCGGTGGTGGTGGTGGCGGCAGTGCCTCTCTGGAAGAGGCAGTCTGAGCGGCGCTGGGCTGACCCGTCATGCTCGGCGATGTCAGGTTCGAAGATCCGGAGGTCATGTTCGAGGTCGGAGCCGAAGGCGCTGGCGACGCGTGGGCCGGTGACATGTGTTGCCCCTGTGCCGACGACGTCTGGGACATGGGGAGTGCTCTCCTGGAACGAGAAGACGTCGATCAGACTTTGATTACGCCATCTCTGGAATTGGCTCAATTTACTTGGCCATGGTCTTGGGGTAGCACTAAACTCATGCAAGACTAACAAAAGACACAAATCGACGAACTAAACCACTGTCAACCATTTTGTGTCTTTCTTTACTTCCATGTCGCTTTTGTGTTAACCTAAGACCACAAACAACTACCAAGGATCAAAATCTTATCAGAGTGGTTTTTGTTCTTTTTAGGACATCCGATTTCTGCTTATGCTATTGGCCAGAAGGCAATCGTCCAACGATGACAGCTACCTTCTGTTCTATCACATGGACCGAAACGAAACGTTTAAAATCCGAACACGGATTTTTGCTTACAGTTTCTGCTTACAGTACTGGCCAGAAGCCAGCTGCCCGAGGATGACAACTAGCCTCTAGCCAAGCCCGTAAGCTGCAACCGGATGTTTCCTAACCAAACAAAGACTGAAGATGCACAAGATTGTGCCCCAAATCACCTAGTTCACTATTCTTTTTCTTGCTAGGCAAAATGGCCATCAACACAAAGTGGAGGAAAGGACGAAGGAAAGAGATATGCTTCTTATAAGTTTGCTCACCTCGCAGATGGCGCGAGACCCAGCAGAGGAAGCCGAGGGTCGGTGAATTGTGTGGTGCGGTTGTTGTGGTCCACGTAGTACAGGCGTCCCGTTGGGGTCGAACGAATCTCCCAGCCCCGGGGCAAGGGTCCCAGGGATTCAAGGTCACCGGAGGGGTAGTCGCGGGGCACCCTGGGGTCGTGCCACGTGCTCACCCCCGTCGCCACGTGGTAGAAGTACACCTGGCCCTGCTGTGTCGTCCGCACCTCTGCGACGTCGAAGAAAGAATGACGGAATGAGTTACATGTTTGTCAAGACTCAACTTCGCTTGTCACAGCCAGTCAATTAGATGCCGAATTTGAACACAAGCTCAAATTCTGTTTTTCTACAAAACGATCGAAATGCACATTGACACTTAGAGATGCTTGCATGCGACTAACCGTAAAATTCTGAGCAAGCAAACCCTCCTTCAGCAATTCGAAATTACCAACATAGTGAAAGGGAGGCGGGGGCTTTCCCGGAATGGCACCAAAATTCAAAATAGTGGCAGCAACACCTTCCAGCCAGAAAAAAAACAGAGAGCACATGGACCTCCTCAGAAGTCTTCTGGCTGTCGTTCGTATCGTGGGGCATTACAATGACTCAAAAACACAAGAAACACAAGGGCAATGAGATCAGACCACAGGAAGCAAGGCATGGAAGCAACTTTGGTGATGGGCCTACGCTAACGCAACAGTTCTGGGCAACATACACCCGATGTCGGAGGCCTTACTTTTGCTAGCTGGTGTGTCACCGACAGACACCATGATCAAAGTGCAAATACAGACCTCAAAGGCCATGACGATTTTTAGGCTCGTGGGAACCTAAAAATCGTCATGGGTGTCGTGCGGCCACTTTTGGGTGCAATCATTATCTGGGAAAGAAAGAAATTAAATTTTGACGACAAATTTCAGGTAAACACGCTTCGAGACTTGGGCCTGGGTGTGGTGCGTGATTAGGTTGTAGAGCCCAAGAAGGAAGGGGGGAGGGACATGTAATCCATTTTTTTTCGTTGTTCGGATCAGTTATATTTATACACGACGTTTTCTTTGTAGACCAACACATTTACCTGCAATCTCTGTATTTGCTGTAGGGGTGTGCGAATATTCGAACTTTCAAATATTTTTCAAATAATGTTTGCTGTTCGATTCGATTCGCACCGGAATTTTACTATTCGAACTTCCAGAAAATAAATATAACAGTTTATAATAATGGAATATAAATATAACGACGATAAATCGGCGTGAAGCGTGCTTGGTCTTGCGTTTTGGGGAGCCAACGTGCGAAGCTGCTAGCCGTTTCCAGCAGTGCTCTGAGCGGTCACTGTGCGACCAGCTTGGCCGGGGGGTCCGCTGCCGATGTGTCAAGTGCCCATCCACGATTCCAAGAAGCCAGTGGGCGATGCGATTTGTTGTTTGCGACGAAGCACATTGCAGCTTCTTCACTTCCGCAAGAAAGCCCCAACTAGTGCGAGTTAGGCCTAGCCACTACTTCGAGCAGTAAGCTCGGTCGTGGTGTGCGTGGCCGCGGTTTCAAAGTACGTCATGCTCGATCGCGAGTACAACGAGTCGTCCAGCGATGGTCTTCGTCACAAGGTCTGAAGTGGCAGAACCTCTAACCGTGGGTCCCAGAGTCGGTCCGAGACGCGCGTCTGTGATGTTCGTGACGAGTGCGGCGCATTACCATAATATGATGATTGACGTTCTGCTTGCAGCTGCCAAACTAAGCGTAATTATATTCTAAATGATCGTCGACCCGTGAACACAGAACGAGCGAACATGTCGCTAAGTAGCGTGGTTGTCGACAACCGGGCCTCGTGACGCGCAAGCAGCAGACGACGCTCTCTTGGAGCGAGCACGTGAGGAGTGCTGGACTGCTGGAGCAAACATCACGGACGCAGCCAATGGGAGACCTCCAAAACGAACTTTAAACATTTGCTTTTTGTACGCTTGTTTTCTGAATGGAGGACCTAGCTGAGGCGGGAAATTTGAAGATGGAGAAATGCTCTTTCCGACGAGCCCAAAATGGCGGCGCCCGGTTGTGCCATTGCGGAGCTATAATGTTTTTAGAATGTAATTTAGAATATGCTTAGGAATCCTCAGCAACTTTTTGTTTGTAATTTCGTTTCGAAGTATCGAAAAATATTCGAGAAATCTATTAAAAATTTGCTATTCGCACAGCTCTAATTTGCTGTATTAGCATCAGTATTACATGACATCTTCTCGAATGCATAATCATAAATGGGGCCCCGTACTAGGACCATACAGATAGTGTGTATTTTGTCTAGCTGCATTATAAGAATACTCAACACCTACACAAACGAGTATACGTTCTTACCATATCCCTCGGGCAGGTCAGCTGCCCTGTGAAGCTGGTTTCGGGCCAGGTAGTTGCGATGCCGCGTCGACCGCCGCCGAGCATTGGACTGTGGCGTGTCCGCCTGCGGAGAACTCGCGGGCGGCGGGGACGGCGATGGTGGTGCTCCGTTGCCCTCATCCTGAATGCAAAAAAGTTGCGACGCTCAATCACGATCGTCACGATTCAAGATGCAACGGCACAACTAACTCTAGGCAAAGATGTAGACGGAACAGCACATTGACAAGCGCCAACATGTAATTGGCTAATTCAGCAACAAATACACACGCATTGAAGATTTAAAACAAGGAACAGAGGAACAAACTTAAAGAGATCAGCACAGCTTGAATAAAACAAAAACATAACACGCTGTCCGCCTATATACCACGTACCGCACTCACCAGAAATGAAAGTTTTTTCTCCGATAACGAGACAGATGGCTAGCTTACACACGGCAGGCACTATTTAGACTGCTTCAACAATACTGCACATGCGGTGACCTCTGTGTCTGCTGCTAATAGTGGCTTGTTAAAGCAAGTGTTTTCAACTACGTGTTTGGAACAGCAAATGGCTAAAAATCTTCCTCGCAAGTGTGATCATTGTTACTGCGCTCAGGCTGACTCTTTGGTTTGGTCCACATCATGCATTTTGATTTGGGTACTTGCATTTGATTTGGGATTTAGGTACACTTTTTCGAGTAACCATCGAATGGCTCTATTAAAGGTGCTTACTGCCTCACAAATCGACCACCGCAAGAATATTTAGAATCGGTCAAGTACGAGGAGAGTTACAGAGATTTGTCGCACACTGTAATTGCTTTCTCTCTTCTCTCATCCTGATGAGAGCGCTGGATTGCAAGCAGGGAGGGATGGCATGGGGGAACCAAGATACATCATGCACGTGTCATGACCTTGAGCACTTTTTCTTTCCTTATTTTTTCTTCGAATGCGCGGCTTACTGACCGTGAGCGTGGGCACGTGGCAGCCTTCCGCGGCGGTCACAGTAACTATGCAGCTCATGATGCTCAAATCAGCCACTGGCCTGAAATTTGGGTATATGGTGCGATCATTTGGGAACCATTGCTAGCGAACTTTGAGAATTAATTGTAAATTCCAGGCCATGTGATGCCCTTTAATGTTTGGCTCGCGTGTTCTCAGGAGCGTCGACTACAGATCGGCAGCGTTTTCTGACCATGCTGAAAAAGTGTAGCAGGGCCCCTTGAAGAAGACAAGTCCACTTGTCAAAACGTTGGCTCCAGCGATACCCCATGTTCATGAATTCTTAGCTGTTACGTTTAGTCACGCACAGCAAGCTAGCTTATTAAAAAAAGCTCGAAGGCGTCATGCAGAGGCGGAAATGGAGGGTGTATGCATATAAGATAGCGTTGCATCGCTGTTTTATAAAGATGCAGGTTAAAGAATGGTTAAAAACGACTATAACTAAACCTCAACCAACCTGAGGAGGAGGAGGAGGTGGTGGTGGAGGTGGCTGCATCTCATCGTTGGCCGTGGAAGACGCGGGTGGAGGCAGAGACCGGCGCTGAGCTCGGGAGTTGGCTGCGCTGCCCGCGCTGATGCTGCCGCTGACGTGCATGCTGTTGCGATTGGAAAGGGGCGCGACCATGTTGACCATTTCATATGCAGGCCTGTGGAGAGGAGGGGCAAAGAAAAGCAACGTCAATGCCAATGTTACAATCGCGACGTAGTAATCTACATTTGCAAGAAAAGTTTCAGCTAGTTCGTCTGGCACGGAAGCATCGTAGCCAGCTCTAAGAGGCCTAAGAGCATGCACTTCACAACACTAGCTGTTTGTAAATCTTGGTGGTTTGCGAATAAAACGACTTAGTACAGTTATTCATGATGCTGACTATCACAAAGTTGTTAGTTAACCTGACTCATCATGCTTCTGAGGAAACGGATTCACCACTTGGAATACCAGGAAAGCAAACACTGAGGATGACATTCTGTTTGCCTTTTTGAGGTGACAGGTTGTCTAAACAGTTTGATAGCTGAAGTTGAGCATTCAGGTTAACTGGCTCTGCGTTACCAGAGTTTGCGGTGTGTTGGGACACGGATAAGATACTAAATAGGCACACCTAGTGCCTAAGTGCTTTGAGTGCTGTGATCATCCATTCCTATGGTCCACATTCTGGTTATTGTTACTTAATGCACAAACAAACAAAGGCGATAAAGTAGACAGGACATCTTTCTGTCACATTTGTACTTTGATACTTTCCGTGATAATGAACATTTACCAACTCGCCCAGTTCACATTTTTAATGATCATCCACCATCACCCATCACTGTGCCACGTGACATGTGCATGATCCAAAAATCGGCAGTGATAATAGAGGTGACGATAAATCTAAGAGTCTACATAAGGTTCACTTAGTGTGACCAACTAAAACTGTTCAATGTTCCAAGCTGTTCAAATTCCAACATTTCACTTGTGTTCCCAAGTGACACTATGAGGAACTCAATGGTCGAGAAGCAACATTGCAGCAGGTGTTTTACAAACACTCTCTTGCACTTATAAGGCAAAACGATTCCACAGCAGCCTTGTCGACTAACCTGAGTGGCTTCTCCCATTGTGTGGAGCGACTCCAGTGATTGACGTAGTAGACTCGACCGGTTGCCGTGCGCCGCTGCTCCCACCTGAATGGTCAAGACAACTGTGTCATAACCACCCAGTAGGCATCATTACAAGCCAAGATGTTGGCTGGAACTGTCAAAAGTATTGGGGGCATATTCTTGATCAACTACTCTCAGGGACACATCTAGTCTTGCATAAGGCAACAACCTGCAGGAACCTACACACCAACAAAGCAGTGACCATCCTACTGAACATGACAAAGATAGATGTAAGACATCACTGATATCTCAAAACACTGAATCAGGTTTGCACGTCTACTGCTAACCAGGCTTTCATTATCAACAGTCACTGCATGGACTAGGCAAACACAGTATGAAGAATATATGTTGTAGAACTGAGCAAGGTTTGTGTGAAAGTCCGAGGGTACGGCCACGCTAGCGGCAAAAATGCATTCCGTGTGTGGCATCGCGAGAAGACGCGTGCGTCAAAAGCAGAAAAATTGGGAGTTTCGCAAAGTCCCACGTGAACGCACTGAGACCCAATTCTGTGGCAAATGACGCATGCCGCGAGGCGAATGACCAATCAGGAGCGACAAGGGTGACATCACGAAGCCACGGCGACTGGGATGCCACCATTACGCACCGAGTTTTCAATCGAGACATGCCACAGCGCAACCAACCAAGACACAACTGACAAATAGAAAACAATGTTTGCTCTCGTTGTTGCTCGCATGCTCTCGGAATGCGCGAGATCTTGTCACACTGCCATGTGGTGAGACGCCAAGGTGGCCTTCGTGAGAAGGCACTGATGCGCGTCAACAACTCTCCTCGCGCGGTATGCGCACGTGTTTTTTGCCGCTAGCGTGGCCGTACTCTAAGAGTTGGGCAGCTGTTCCAAATGTATTAGTGAAAGTAGCACAACGTAAGCCGGATGTGAATGGCCAAAGAATAAAGGTAAGCAACGCACCCTTCGGGCAGGTCCTCGTGGCAAGCGAGGGCGCTCAGGTTGTTGTCGACCACAACGTTCTGGCTTCCGAGGCCGTGGCCGTCACGGGAGAGTAGGCTGATGACGATCTGGCCTCGCACGATGTCCCCACCCTCCTCCCCCGCCGTATTCCTCATCAGGTCTAGCCGCTGGTCTGTTAGGGAACAAGACCACAGGTTGGTAAGCATGAAACACGGCACTGTACTGGACAGGCGACAATGTGCGGTACTGCGCTAGTTGGTCATACAAAACACAGTGGTACAAAATACAAAGGCTAATACCAAAGCACAGAAATGCGAAGTACAAAAAGACGTGATGATGGACTAGTTGGAAGCAACAAGGCTAGTCTAGTCGCTGGTATGTCATAAAAGAGATGACAGTCTGAGGAGTGTGAGGTATAGTAATGTAAGGTAATGCCACATGTTTGTGGTATTGCATACAGTAGTTGGTGTTCCACAGTAGCACTAAACACAATGTGCAAATGGAAAATAGGCGACGAGACTGATTGGAAGAAACAGGTTTTCATCTCAATCTTCTCCAGTCCCTTTTTGGTTACGTGCTGCATTTTTTATAACTAAGAAATCAATTAAAAGCAACTTGTAGTGTTGTATGTAGTTTCATTCAAGAGTCAAGGCCCACAAGTGGTCTGGGTGCTAGCGTCAGACATGGGCAAACATCATGAACTCCGCATTCCATTGAAGTTAAGGTTGACTTCACTTCACGTCCTGAAGTCTTTCTTCCCTTTGCAGCGTCTACATCTGTACTTAAATGTGTCGCTTAAATTGCGTTGATGGCATGAATCCCGAATATTAAATAATTTATAAAGTGTAAAAAAAAAAGAAAAACTACAGCTAAGGTAAACTCACAGCCAGTGTCTTTGAGCTGCTGTATGGCGTTGGCCATGATGCGCACACATCCGAGAAAGCCGGCCCCCTGCTTCTTCTGGACTTTCTTGTGATTCCACACGCTGATCGTGATCGAGTCCGATCGGCTCAGGTACCTGGGGCAACGGCAAATACGACGGGTCGACCGGGCACGTCACATGTCACGCTCGCATGTACAACACCACCACGAGTGAACACATAAAATGTTTACGAAGCAAGGCTCTCTAAGGCTTGCAGAGATGGCTTGCGGACGAGGAACGAGATAGTTGTAGCTGGCTCTTCTGGACCAATCTTGGCGGTCCCTTCAAGCCAGTAAGGCCCTGAAACTGGGGCCCCGCCCATATTTAACTTTTTGCCCTTTCTCCGTAAATTTTACTTCCCTCTGTTCCTGTCAGTATATGACCGAACATTTCTGAGAAGGCGTTGCACTTAACAATGCTTTAAAAAATCTCGAGTCACATCTGTGGTGTGAACAATTTTTGGAAATTCTGGCACAGGGCATGCTTTGAACGAGATTCCAAAGTGCCAAGCATTGTTCAGCAGCAAGCACTTCCATAGCATTTGGAAAGTCTCAAAAATGATTCGGTAGTGTGCATCATAATGATTCAATCATGCACACGCTTGGTCATGCTAAATTTAAATATGGGTCTTAGTGAGAGGTATGTCAAGAACCAAACTCACAGGTCATAATGCTGATTCCACTTGGGATCGAGAGTATTTTTACAGGCGTCCGTCGAATGGCACTGGCCCGATCCATCTACGCTGATCTTGCAGAATGGGTCGGGAAGACCTGCAAAGATGAAAAAGAAAGAGGTGCCGATGAACAAAAAATTGTATGTGGCAGACAAGGTGTACCCTCTGCAAATACAGAAGAAAATTTATATGCTTTCCCGTATATAGCTTTTTTGGCGCCCGGACCCAGCAAAGAATATGCAGACAGCTATATATTAGAATCCCATTTTCAGACGTTGTTACCACAACGTTCTTGCCTGATTTGCTGTGAACCATAGCTGCACTAGATGCGCTGAGGAGCAACGCCAATGAGTTTGGTGATGTGGGCTGCCACAAGGCTCAAAAAGTGCTCAAAAAGGGGTTTGGTACAGGCAGAGGCACGAAAGACATGCCAGACTTACATCAAGGACTTCTTCAAGCCATAAACTGATTAATACATTCTCCTGAAGTAGAGCTGCGTGCAGCGTGTGTCTTTTATTATTCAGCAACACTTTTAAAAGCCATGTTCACATTACACATTTCCCGGTTACCGCATTCTTTTTTTCTGCAGTCCTGCGAAAAATGTATTGGAAGGGTTCTACTGTATTTAGACCACAGTACCACAGTACATTAAAGAGAAGAACGATGCCTCTTGTGTTAATAAACAACCTTTTCACGACACCACAAACACCACTAGTGCCTCAAAAAGCCACTCAGCAAGCCGAACAACGTGCAATAAGACGACAGGTGGTGAGGCAACCCTTGAGGCTTCTGCACCAACTTGCAGTGTTGTCATAGACTTTAATGATGGAGGATGCAAGGGCCTCCATAATGTCATAGATTAAAAGGAATTTTACAACGCATTCTAAGGGAGCCAGACTTAGCATAGCAAGTTTCACGAAATTTTATTTCGACAATGTGGCTAGAATATGAAAAAGAAAATAGTTTCAAATCTCTGACATCACACTGATATTTAGGTACTCGGGCGTTGGCGTGAAATTCAAAAAATGAAACACTGACCTTTATTTAAAAAATTTTTTTTATTACCGTATAGACATATCTTTGCATCCCTGGCTTTAAAGGAGTCCTGACACAAAAATTTTCGCCCCGCGTTTTTTTGCTGCAATGTGTTGCTGGGGGCCTGTTAGTCATAACACGGCACATCGTTTGCTGCAGCGTGCGATAGATAATTAATTACAAGCTCCTCATTACCGACACAGCCTCAGTTTCGGTTTGACAGAGCTCCAAAAACGACAAGCCGCCGGGTGCAACTATCACCACCTAGCGAGTGAAACGCTCGGTCACGTGAGCACATAGAACAGTGACGCATTTCCACGCGGTCTGTCGTTGTCGGGCTCATCGTCGTCTGATGGCGACGATTTTCATGCGGCGGGGATCGAAGGAATTTTCGACGTGGCAAATCACTTCAGGTTTGACCCGCTGGCGAGGAGCGATTCGTGGGGAAGCGCGTCAAAACAGAAATGGCGGCTACGACGTCATCGTAACTTGTACCGGCTGCAACGGTTACGTAGGGGAAGTAGGGGGGTCACCTCGGGTCACCTCCGAGGGTGTCAATGCACTAGGTGCGGCCTATAATGCTGGATCGCGCTCGCAAACTTCAAAATTCATATAAAATACCTTCCAAGCTTTATTCGCTGTCGATATTTTGCAGATGGTACACGCACGTACACGGGAATCAATGCAGCAGGCTATCTCGGCCGCGAAATTTTGTATCAGTACCCCTTTAAGGAGGGAACTTGAATGCCTCAGCAAATTTCACTGAAGATCCCAATATCCGTCAGTACTACATCGGAATGTAATATTTTAGGTAAAAACAATTTGCGTTTATTTTCCAATAATCCCAGCCTTTACACTGGCAGGGCAAAAACACTTGAGCTGACGCCAGCTGGTGTGGCTCTCTTTTCACAAGCGAAAAGCAGCAGGTGCAACGGTTGCTTCATTGCTTCGTGGGTGGAGATTGAACTCTTGGGCTCTTGGGTCACCGAGCACAGTTAGATTACGAGTCTGCTCGCAAAGCAGCAAGGTCAACACCCACGAAAAACATATGGTCCATCCCACTAAGTTACAACTAGTTCCCGACCACAACAAAGTCCGGTTAAACAAAAGCACTACATCTCCTTCCCTGAAACAAACAAAAAAAAAAGCGCTAGCGAGGATACGTGTGCTTGGCCGTTGTAGGCTGCCCAAAGATTCCCAAGAACCAAAATAAATAAACTGGCGTTCCCGATCCCAGCGCTAGCTAACTATCTAGATAACTGCTCAGTAGGAGCACGCGTACCAGGAACAAAAAAAATAAAGAGACAACCAAGGCCGTGGTATATAAATCTCTGGCTGATCGCGCTGGCCGCTGCATGCGGAGGTGGCGATTTGGTGTAGGCACACACACACACACATACATACACACACATACCTACGCACATACACACATAAACACGCGCACGCACACACAGCAGACGTCCAGATATTTGGCCTGTTCCGCAGGAAGGAGAGGAGGACGCACAACGTATCCTCTCCCCCTCTCGCCATTTCCTCCTCTCCCGAGATGTCGGCACAGAGCCTGGGAGGCCGTCCGACGACCTCCAGGGAAAGGGGGAGGGAGGCCAGCCGCGGGGTGGGTGGTGGCCAAATAAAAACTAATAATAATAATGAAGTAGAATAAAGGAGGCGGGCGTACTAGCCTATGGAAGGAAGAGGGACTGCATGCTCGTATCCGCGTCACCGCAATGTGGCGCTGCGGTGCCCCGAGCTGGGCGCCATTTTTGCGGTTCTCGTGCAGCAGCCGACCCACGCTTGCTACTGTGTTTGCTGTGTGTACGCGCTAGGTGTTGTGTGGTGTTTCCTTGCCTTCCGTGTACTCGCGTGTTTCATTAACGATAGTACGGCGTTGGAACTGTCCCCTACCACTGCGTGTTGCATGGACTTGTAAAAGTGCCCAAGCCGCAGGATGTTGTTGCGCGTCGAGCTGCGTCAATCGGCTATGGTGAACTGCGCTGTTTACGGTTGCTCCAACCGCACAAGGAACAGCCCCAACGACGAGAACTTTCAACGGATAGGGTTCTATGTCGTGCCGAAAGTTATATCAGGACAGTGTGCGAAGACAACGAAGCTGTCGTCAAAGCGGAGAGCTCTATGGCTGAGCAGAGTTCGTCGCTAAGACTTGGACGAATCGCCGCGGCGACGCACTACCGCGTTTGCGGGGCGCATTTCATCACAGGTGAGCGCGGCAGCAGCATAAAATGCATCTCCTCGGCGTTATATTTTACGTACAGCACTGCAGCGTACGTTCCATTTCAGGAAGACCAGCTTATTCGATGGACGAGGCCAATCCCGACTGGGCGCTGAGCCTCAATCTCGGCTACAAGTCCACAACGCACGCTAAAAGAAGCGCGAGCAACAGCCTACCTTTGAAACGACGACGATGTTGCCATCACGAAGAGTTTTCACCCTTGGTGGCTCCACGAGGCCGCTTGTGACATAATTGTGAGCCTCCAAGGATTTGTAGCTCTTAAGCTGCTCCCGCGTCACGAAACTTGTCCCGTGAACAAGATAATCGTTGATATCCGCACGGTCTACGCTGGGATAGCAGCCAACATCGTTCGTGAACTGGTCATCGGAAAGCGCCAAGGGGTCGTCGCTACCGCATTTTGCGACTTTGATGTGGTATCTCCTGCGCTCGGGATCAGACAGCGACTTGGCGTAGTCGCTGAGCAGCATCTTTTCACTGCAGCAACACGGCGATCGCTTGCACAGCCAGGCAAATGACTAGATCCGTGCAACACGCAGTGGTAGGGGACAGTTCCAACGCCGTACTATCGCTAATGAAACACGCGAGTACACGGAAGTCAAGGAAACACCACACAACACCTAGCGCGTACACACAGCAAACACAGTAGCAAGCGTGGGTCGGCTGCTGCACGAGAACCGCAAAAATGGCGCCCAGCTCGGGGCACCGCAGCGCCACATTGCGGCTCAGTTTCAGTGCATACTCCCTATACGGTGCAGCGGCGCGAACGAAGCGAGGCCGCCGCGCCCGGACGGTGTGGTACTACGGCTACAGTACGCGACAGAACATAGTGCGGTAGCACACAGGCGATGTGTGGCTGTCGTGTCGGCTACACAGTTCCCACCAACGTTGTTTCTATAAACGTTGGTTCCCACGCTGTACCCAACTGTGTAGTTCATCTTCAAGGTGTCTCAGTGCCAGAAACACCACATAACGCATTCGTTGCTTCGTTCATTCATTCATCCATTGCCGCAAACTGTGTCGTTCATCATAAAGGGACACTAAAGAGAAACAATGAATCGGTTTAGATCGATAAATTGTGCTATGAGAACTCTAATGTCGTTAATTTCGCCATCATAGGTTTATTAATAGAGAAGAAAATCAGTTCAAAGTTTCATTTTTAAATTTCGCGCCGAAATCTACCCGCGTGACGTTGCGGATTTCAAAGCGTACTTATCGTATTTTGGCACAATTGGCTCAACAAAATTACCCCGAACTTGGTATGTTAAGTCTATGGCCCCCTCAGAGGACAATGTACTTCATTTTTACTGATTAGGAACTACGTAGTCCCTAGTGGGCGCCGTCAAAACATGTGACGTCACGGCAAATGGTGTGGAAACTTCTAGGTGGCGTCGCCACCCACATTTTGTTTTTGCGCGTTTTCTCGCTTACTATAAGTAAGCGTCTTCTTGCAGCAAGCGTGGTGTTTTGTAGCGTTAGCTACACTTGCCTAGCCGGAGGCGATTTCGCGTGGAGCTTCATGAGCCGAGCTGCGCATGCGCGAGGATCAGTGATGTCACACGCGCTGAATCCGAGGAGTGACGTCGTAGCCAGCGCGCGCGCAGCTATTCGCCTTCGCTGTGCAGTCGCCGTCTGTCACTGCGCCGGGCCGCTTGATAGCGCCTCTGAGTGGCGTTTGCAGGTGAGTAACGCCATGGAGAAGGAGAGCGCAGATGCTGCTCGACGGCGCAGAAGAGCCGAGAAGCTTATCTCATCGGATCCTGAAGTGGTTGCCTGGCAATTAGCGGCTACTGTGTTGGGGCCATAGAGACGGCAGCGTGTTACTTCACTGACCACCGAGCAGTCTTTGTGGCCATAGAGAAGCAACCTGACGTTGAGCAAAAATAAATATGCATGTGCCACATAATACGTATACCGTGTGTGTGTCATTGGAGCAGCAGTAAGCATGGCAATCCAGCTAATCCTAGGCAATCTGGGAAGGTAAGAATAATCAGCTGAACCATTGCTAACGCTACGTATATCCTGGCATAGCCGAGCTAAGCCACTGCAATTTTTTTGGTATCGTGAAAGAGTACTTCACTTATATAAGAAAAATCGTTTTGCCCTTTGGTGCCCCTTTAAAAAGGTTGCGCTGCCACTAATATCAGCCACGCCCACGCATTAATTATTTAATGAGGTAATATTGCGGAAAATTTAGGCACCCGTCTACCATTTGGCGAGTACATTAACCGCGACAAAAAACTATTAAAAGAAAAAAAAAGAAACTGTAACGTGACAAAGCGAACAATTGACGTCAGACTGCAATCGCAGTCTTTTTTTTATCAGTGTGAGGATCTTATGTCGAGATCGTATGCTTAAATGTGTGGTAATGCGGTATTTGCACTTATGCAGCGCGAACTGCGTCCGTGCAGGTATAGTAACTGCACGGATGTATATCGGTGCTTGCATGGAACCCAGTAATTAAGCGGGACAATGTGCGCCGACAATTATGCAGCGAGGAGGGAACTTGCTACTATTCATACAAATAGCAAACGGCAGCAAATCCTAACGCGTCCCCCCCCCCCTTTTTGTGGGGGCCACCCGTGACGTCAGCTTTGTGTGTGCTCGCGCGGCTTTGTTGTGACGTCTTTTTTCGCGTCCACCCACGAAACCCAGATATGCGCCCATCCATGTCTCGGGCTTTTGTGCATGTTGCGCACCGCACTGTCCACAAATAACGCTGCCCACACAGACGAATAAGGAAGAAATAGAGCGAAAAAAAAAAATGTTGCCTCACCAAACAAGCGGCAGTATTTTCGGTTTCGACTGCGCGGTAGACACGACTGTAGCGCCACACCATTTGTTTCGGATTGTGCTGCAAGCTTTTGAATGCTGTGCATAATTAAGCGACCTGATGACGTGAATAGGCGCATTATATGCAATGGTATGGTGAACTATAATTCAGGTAAGGCCAATGCCGCGCATACGACCACATAATGGCGTACAGATGTGCAAGCGATGACAGAACCACAGTAGTAGAATTCTACCACCGTGGACCATAGAGCTTCCTATAATAACCTATAGAGGGAACTCCAGCGCTGCGATCGTTCAGCCACCATGAGAAAGATGGTGACGGATTTGCGTATGTTTTCGTGCTTGCAGGCTTCGAACGCACTTCCTGCTTTGTTTATTGTTGTGTTTCGGTTTTGTCTCGAATAAAAGAACCGACCGTTGTGAACTTCGTGAGCCGAATTGAATTGGCGAGACTAAAGTCCCTAGATTTTTCCCTGTTTAGGTGAGCCTAAAAGTAAAAAGGTCAAGGTGGTGAAGTGTAACTGCTGCACGTTTGCGACAAAGCGGATGCAGGCCACACGTAGCCAAGCAGAGCCGAAAGAGCGAAGTTTAGACAAATCCGTGTACTACCCATCATTCCCACGCTGGCTGAAGCGCCATGCGTTGCGCTCCATAGACACTAGAGCCAGAGTTCCCTCTAAGTCTGTGCCGTGGACAGAATTATATACCAAATAGGCTTAACACAAACAGCCGTGGTTCGTCGGTTTACAGATGTCGTCTGCAAATGTTCCCACACCTCAGATACAGCGTTCACACGGAATCATCTAACGCTTGCCGGCTAAACAAAAGGAGTTTGTGAGATGGCGCGGTTAGCTTCCAATGTCGTCCGCTTATTCTTCTACGACGAAACAAAAAAAGGGGGGAAAAAAAACAGACGACGCTAAGGGACCTATGATTGGTCGACATCATTGCGGAACGCAGATGACGTAAGGGAGCAGATGGTGCACGGCGCCCCGCGATTGGTCGATCTCTTAGCGCTGTGTCGTCTGCTTCTCTTACGGCAGAAAAACGAGACAGACGACGCAGGGGCCAGAAAAGGAACGTCGACTGACGCTGGGACGCTTCCTGATTGGTCTATCTTTACCGCGCTACGGTTATGACGCCGTAAGTTCCAATAGAGTGGCAAATGTTCTGCACGTGAGTCAGTTTCAAAAGATGCAAGAATTATATCGGCATACACGGCAAACCGACGCAGCAAGCACGTGCGTAAACTGATAGAAGGCGAAATTTCGACAAACAGATAAGAGGACCAGGCAGGCCCGTAGCCAGCCACCCCCCCCCCCCCCCCCCGAAATTTTTATAATACATGGTGTTTGACCAAAAATAAATAATGAAAATAGGCGTTTTTCTCAAATAGTCAAGGTTTTCAGCAAGTGCCCCCCCCCCCCCCCCGAAAAAAATTCCTGGCTACGGGCCTGCGACTATGGATTTATAGTTCAACCTTCGTCTCGTATTGAGCAATAAACGACTGAATTTCTCCCATCAGGCTTTTGAGGCGACGCTGATATATCGTCGCAGACTGCCGACGTGCGCAAGTGAGTATACATACCGACTTGCGCAGGTATGAACATACACGCCGTACTTTTTCGCAATAGAAGCTGTTGTGTTGTATTTTGAGCGTCGTCTTTGCCATCGTCATTGTGCGTGCGCCGATTCCGTTTCTGCACTCTGCAGTTGCAAAGTACACTGCACGCTTTTAATGAAGGAGGGCGGACGTGCCGAGAATGAGGGAGAAAGAAAGAAACGGGCAAGGGTGGCTTGGGAACGATGCAGTGCGAAGCCGCGCCGCAGGGCAAAGACAGGCACGGAGGCTCGGCGGATGGGGGAGGAGGAAAGGGAACGCAACGCCCTCCCCTCTCCAAGGTCACTCTCACGCCGCGAAGGAGAAGAAACATCGGCGGCGGCACAGAGTCGACACGGGGAACGGCACGGCATGGCCGGCAAGCAACGGCTAGTCGTGATCCGATAAGGCGGTTTTCAGGAATGATTGGAAATAACAACAAAATAAAACGCGAGAGAAAGGGAGATAGCAGACCGCCCGCAGTTTTTTCCGTGGGCAGCAACGGCTTTGCGCGGCGCCGGCGCCCGGTAGCGGCTGTAGAAACAGGACACGCAACCGAGCGATAGACATAAAGGCATTGCGTGCACCGTCGTCTGTAATATCGACTTTGCCCCGCCCACAGGACAGACGACAGCGTCACGGCGGCTGCGGAGGCGCCATTCATGGGAGCAGACGACACGGACAGACGACGATGTCGTCTGCTGCACGAACGTTAATAAGCAGACGACCGTGGTCGATGCGGGAAAACGGCTAGCAGACGACGCTGCCACAACAAACACAACGTCAAGAGAGAGAGAAATAACTTTCATTTTGGTAGCCGGCAGATTGGTGCAAACAAGACATATTGCATATAACCACATCGAATGACAGGCCCTTAGCCTGATAGGTGTTCACAACACAACGTCGATTTGATATATTTTGGTTAGCAACTCGGCGCAATGAGGTCGTCATCATCAACATTATTATCATCAGCCTATTATATGTAATGAAACGCATTCTTGTTATGCAGTCAGCGATGAAGTCTTCGTGAAGACTTTACTGGTTCTTTAATTCTACCGCGATTCTGGTAGGGGCATTGCGTGCACCGTCGTCTATAATATCGACTTTGCCCCGCCCACAGGACAGACGACAGCGTCACGGCGGCTGCGGAGGCGCCATTCATGGGAGCAGACGACACGGACAGACGACGACGTCGTCTGCTGCACGAACGTTAATAAGCAGACGACCGTGGTCGATGCGGGAAAACGACTCGCAGACGACGCCGCAACAACAAACGCAACGTCGATTTGATATGACAAGCCTTTTCAGACATCACGCACCGTTAGGAACTCTGCGCATTTAGGTCATCCTCGTCATCATCGTCATGATCTTCTTCTTCCTCTTCTATGCATAATAAAAAAAAACATTCTTGTACGGCAACCACGACGTATTCACGACGTCTTTACTGGCTCTCTAATCCTCACGCAATTCGTGGTAAGGAGCATTAACGTCTACAATAAGTATAGCTATACATTTGTGATGGCCCAGCTAGCCTGCGTAAACAACTTTTGGTTTGCCCATCAAATCTAACAAAGATAATTTGTCGATCTCCACATTTTGGAAAAGTCCATATAGCACCAGTTAATTATCTATACCTCTCTATTCGAATGACGTTGCCTGTGCAAAGTGTTGCCATGCGTTCTGAGTGATTTCACAAAGGATAATTGAGTGTGAGCGCCAGATCTTAAGTGTTCTTGATAAATAGGCGCGTTAACGCTTATGACGCACGAAAGTCCACAATCAAAAGCACAAATCAAACTGATGTACTACAAGAAAAGATGAGTGAGCCGACACGACTAGCGCCGAAGGCAGCGATAAGCGAGCGATACGTTACAATTGTCAATATCAGAGGCACCAGCGCCATTCACGAGATCGCGTTGAGAGGTTGCGAGATTGCTCTGCAGGCGACGATTATGACAGCAGACGACGATTATGACATGCAGACGACGGAAGTGCCTTGCTAAGATAGCAGACGTCAAGTAGATGACGCAGACGACAATTATTTTGCGGAGAAGACGGCAGAAAAAGGCTTGGTAGGATAGCAGACGACAAGGCCGCATCTCGAATTCGTGGAAAAAGTACGTATAAACGGAATAGAATGCGACGGCCTACAAAGAGACAAGGGCACGAGAGAGATTAAGTTGACAACGCTGGCGACAAAGTGTCGCACGTAATACAAAAAAGAGGCAAGAAAAGATACAAAGCTGTCCGCACAGACAGAGAAACGTCGCTGCTATAATAATAATAGAGATAGCAGACGACGCGACGATTCCTCCGCCATCTTGAGGATAACGAGGGCAACGAGTGGGACGCACCAAATAGAAAGACGCGCGTTTGTGTTTTTCCTAGCGGCAGAAAGTATAATCTCTCTAGGTATCACGATAAACGCGTAATAAAACGACAACAAAGGCGGGTAAGGTCAAAGGCGGACCGTACAGTTTGAGCTTATTGTGTTGGCGTACCTTACAAGGTTGTCAATGTAAGAAAGCGTGTTGGGAAGGCCTCTGACGGCAACAATTTTAGCGATACTTTCCTCAGACAAGGCGACTAACACACCTTGAAAAACAGTACTCGGAGGCAAACTTCCTTAGCCAACAGTTATTCAGTATTAGCTACAGTGCTGAAACGATGCGTCCAGAGTCCCGGGATTTTAGTTCAAGATTAGCTAATCTTCTATAGTTTATTCAAATTTATATGTCGCCTTAATGATCATAGTTTTATATGGTCGCTTTATGTCATGCCACATTTCTCTAGTGATTTTTTTTTCGGCTTCAGCCCGGAAAATGTCGTGTGTGTGTGTGTGTGTGTGTGTGTGTGTGTGTGTGTGTGTGTGTGTGTGTGTGTGTGTGTGTGTGTGTGTGTGTGTGTGTGTGTGCGTGCGTGCGTGTGTGAAACACTTCTGAAACAACAGCCTATTTCCCGTAGGTCAAATCGCATGAAAAAAAAATAAGTTAATAAAACACAACAGAAATAAAAACAGCACAGTTTCATCGAACAGCCAAACCAGACTGATTCATCAAAACATGATCGAAAGCTCATCATAAATTCGGATCAGGGCCAAAAATGAAAAACACGAAAAAAAAAAAAAACGGGAACTACTTTCAAAATCCGTGATCGCATGTGTTTCAAACTTCAAAACATCTAACAACGCTTTCAAATGAAAAAAAAAAAAGATTGATCGAAGAAAAACACTGCAGTACGAAGAGAGAGAAAAGAAGAAAATAGGCCGCTAATGAAAAAAAAAAACAATAAAAGATCCTGGGGCCCCAAAATGGCGACCTCTACAAATGGAACAATTAGCACCCCCTGCCGGCGGGGGACTAGCGCTTCAGAGACTTCCGGAGGAGGGACCCACCACGCGAAGACAACTTGGCTATCTATCCGGCTTCGGCTACGGACAAAAAACGAGACAGCGAAAGAAGTCGCACCGGGAGAGGCCAATTAAGAGCTCAGGCATCGCATCTCTCGGTTCTTGTTTATTATCTTATTTTTTTTCTTTGCTGGTTTCCTGTTTCAGCGTCAACCTTTTCCCACGAGTTCCCGAGGCGAGTACGTGACTTCGACGTGTGAAGGTCGTCGCAAGCCTAAAAACTATCGCAACCGGGCGCAAGCTGAAGGTCACACAGCTGTATGTTTAGTATGGTTACGGCCAGGGGTAGCAGTGGTCAAACAAAAAGACCTCGTTAGCGCGTCCCTGAAAAAAAGAAAAAAAAAAAACAGCGGATCGGAAATTCACCTTAGTTAAAGGGACACCAAAGTGAAACAGTAAGTTATAGCTTAAGACTCTGAAAACTCGTGTCGGTAATTTCACCACCATATGTTTATTAACAGATGAGAACATCAACGTCAAAAGTTTTACTTTTGAATTTCCCGCCGAAATCTCCGATGTTGACGTCACGGATTTCCTGAAATTTCCTGAAAATTGGCACGTTAAGTCTCTGGCTCCCGCAGAAGATAATGTGGTTCACCTTTGCCAAAATCTATGACGTCACGGCGACTGGTGCCGGAACTTCACGGCGGCGTCGCCACCCGCATTTTCTTTTTGCGCGTTTTCTAGCTTACCAAAAAGTCTTCACGCGGCAAGAGTGGCGATTTTGGAATTGTGAAAGAGTAATTCGCGAATATGAAAAAAAAAACAAAAAAGAAACGTTTTTTTCTGTCTGCCCATTTGAAGGCGCAGTCGAAACTGCGTCCGCATAAAAAACGACTGCGAAACCGGACGCAGCTAAAGGTCACAGAGCGGTCTAGTTTAGTATGGTATATAGTTACGGACCGTGGCAGCTAGCGGTGGACAAAGCAAAAGACCTCGTTAGAGCATCCTTGGCAAAAAAAAAAAAAAAAGAAGAAGAAAGAAACAGGATCGGAAATTCGCCTCAATTAAGACCGCCACCACGTTCCCGCGGTTGAAGCCATTCTGTTTACCACGTGATGCACGTAACTGTACCGATGTAGGAGACCAGGCGGAACGAGTGGTCAGTACAACAGGCGGCGCCCGCGGCGTCGAAAATAGGTCGCTAAACGGGCGCCGACGCTCGAGTTTCCGGGACGTGGTGTTAAACAAAGAAATAAACAACAACGAAGACTTTGTTTAGAAGGAAACTCAAGAACCAAGCCATCTGACCGCTTGTCGTCTTCGGTAGACTGTAACTTACTGTATCGGATATGCCCTAAATGAGGCTATGACCATAAGTACCAATAGGAGAACAAGACGGCATAGGGGGCGCGCGAGGCGCCGAAAAATCGGGTTGTCGAAAGGCCACTTGTTGAGAATGGCAATAAGTTTTGCACTAGAGTGGAATTGTGGGACGTTTGGTACGAATAACGTGCAACACAGGGTCGACCACATCTAAGGTTAACGCCTTAGATTAGTATTCAGGACCTCATAGAAGCTGACGTTTAGCACATAATTCGGAAAATTTTGACTGTGTTTATTGACACCATGATTAGACATCATATAACGGACATCTGCCTCGCGAAGTGGAATAAACATTCAAGTTTTACTGGCTTGAATATATAATGTTGTGTTCCCATTAGATGTGGTTGGCCCTGTACTTGACTAAAACTGTTCCCTCTATCGGCTAGGCAGGCGCATCACGTGACGTACGTAACTACCAATGAGAGAGGCCAGATGGAACGAGTTCCTGTCTAATAAACAGGTGGCGCCTGCGGCGCTGAAAGTAAGTCTAGATGCGCGACATGCACCGCGTCGTTTGTGGAACGGGCTGTTGGAAAAAAACAGAAGACTGTTTAGAAAGGAGATCGGAAACAATGTCCTACCCTCCTGTCGTCTGTAGACTGAAACTAACAGCGCATACAGTACACCATAAACACCAACGCGCAGAACGAGAAACAAGTACATGTTGCCGCCAGGGGCGCTACAAGCAGCATAACTAGTAACTACGTTCCAGTGACTTTACGTAACCGTACCAACGGGTTGCTGAAAGGTCGTTGATGCTAACAGCAGCACGCAACAAGGCACCCGAACACGGGACATTAAGTGCTGCCCTCTGGTGTTACCAGAGTGGAACTAACCGAGGGAGGTATGGTACGAGAAGCGGTGCCACAAGCGTACGTCAAGCAACACGAAGGCTCCTTGTTTGCGGTACTCAACATTTCCGTGTTGAAATAAAGTTAATTCAATTGACTTGCATCGTGCGCCGACAAATAAACTTGGGCCACAACTCAATCGGGAAGTACAGGACGCAGACGATTGCATTGCGCGCGATGTTTCGACTACAGGCGTATACTTCCAAAACCAATTTCACGTTTGCCGGTGTTACATAGGCTTGGCTGCGTTTTCAAACATGGCCACCGTGTTTTTCGTAAAGGAAAAAAAAAAGCTTTTATTTTTAATCAATACCTCGGTTGGTGTTACTCCGTTTCGACCAGCCCATATTGAGCGCCACCGTACTTACTATAGTCTGGCTGTTTATCGAACAAAGTGTCTCAGCCATCACCCCCTACGTACCGGAATCCTCAAGCCCGCATTCACGAAAGGCCCCTCCTATCCTCGACTGCAGCATGGTTTCGTGTACAAGCTACCGAGACTCGGGAAGACGTCCAACACGTATATTGTGCAACAGAGCGTAGTACAGCGACCACCACCACGTGCCGTGTTCTTCGTCCCGATTTGCATACGCAGCAGATGCACGCAAGAAGGCAAGGAACGGCACCGAGGAGGGTTGCGTAAACCGCGACACATCGCGAGTTGCATGCAGCGCATGTACTTGAGTGTTTCTCTTATGTCTTCGCAGCAGCAGCGTTTCGTTAATCTCGTTATACCATCGTTATTCTCCCGTCTCCTTTGCATATTATATGTAGGTCAGGCCTCTCAGACACGAGAAGTCCTACATACACCAACGTCTCTCGTCATCCTCTACATACGCATACCGGGGTCGAGAAGCGGACGTCTGAAGGGCATTCGCTATATATGCTATATATATGCATAAGACTTGAAATCAAAAGACAAGTCCCCGGTCGAAACATCTTTTTTTATTTTGTACGTGCATCTGCACTGCAGTCGGTTACAATCTTAATTGTATATATATATATATATATATGTGTGTGTGTGTGTGTGTGTGTGTGTGTGTGTGTGTGTGTGTGTGTGTGTGTGTGTGTGTGTGTGTGTGTGTGTGTGTGTGTGTGTGTGTGAAGGTTACAACTTTAAATGCCGCATCAAACGCGAAAATTGGCCGTCGGTGGCGTCAACACGAGTGACGAAAAAAAAATAAAAAGATCATCATCACGCGACGACGTCACAGATCGCCAAAATTTGTGACGTCACATAACGTGAAATCACAAGATGACGTCATCACACGGCATCGTCGTTTAGTGAAAAGTGGGCCGATCACGGAGGCAGTGCAAAACCAGGCGAGCTGCAGAAAAGCGTGCAATGCCATCGATCCTGGAGGCAGTGCAAAGCCACGCTAGGTGCTGAAGGCTTTCTCAGCAGGGCGCGGAAGGACCGATACATTGATTGAAAAGAAAAAGAAGATGGCGTTCACCCTCGAGTCATGTTAGGCGAGTGCATAAGGGACGCAGTGAATTTTTAGCAATTATATTACATATATTATTTACTAATAAATGTATTGGTAAATTACCCTTCCGCAATACCAAGAACACCACCCTTATTGCAATAAAATCAAGCTAAAGATATACGCCTAGACATATCACTTAGACAAGATTTCTGTGTGTATTTTTTCGATATTTTTTTTTTCCCTCCGCGAAGGCAACGCCTGCGGCCTGAGTTCCCACTTGGTATAAAACAAGCAAGCGAGCGTCGCAAACGGTGACGAAGCAAGTGAGAAACTGCGCCAGCTATAATAGGAGGCGTCGCCTGCAATTGAGACCGATTGCTCGCTCCGCGTCCAGGGATAATGGCATTCGCAGCTCACTCGGGCGCCCCGCCCCCCTCGCGATGCTTGTCTTTAAGAATGATAATAACAACGAGAACCTCGGTTGTTATAACAACGGGAGCATCGTCGCAGTGCGCAGCAACATGCAGGGGTTGTGCCGTGGGAATAAAAAGATCGAGAATGTTCCAGTGCACGGAGGGAAGAGAGAGAGAGAGAAAGAAAAAAAATCGCATGATCTCCCGCTAAAGGGGACCATGAGGCGATGCGAAGCAGCGTTTCAGAGGGGGAGTGGAGAGGAGGTGTGTGGAGAGGGTTTGCGCATGCGCAGTAAGGGTGGTCACGCCGCACGCCACCACCACCACCCCCGGAATGAACTCCGCCATAAGATGCTTCGCATCTAAAACTCACAGGGTCTCTTATGAATTCACCTAAGACGACTGGAAGGTGAAAGCCATCTTCATCTTTTTTCTTCCCAGTCGATGTATTGAACATCGACTGCACCCATCCGAGATATTTCTGCACCTTAAGCATGTCGTTTTCTTACTGCCTCAGGGATCGGAGGCACTACAAGCTTTCTGCACCTTAGGTTAAGCACTGCCTCCGTGATCGGCCCCCTTTTGACCAAGCGAAGATGTCATGTGATGATGTCATCGTGCGACATCACGTCACGGCGGCGTCGTAGCGACGTCACAAAGTTTTGCGATCTGTGATAACATATGGTGACGACTTTTTGAATCACTCGTGTTGACGACGGCGACGCCGGACGCTGCCGACGGTCAATATTCGTGTTTGATAAAGCATCCAAGGCTTTCGCCTTAAAAAAAAAAAAAAAGCCTACCAATTTTTTTTTTCTACTATAAGAGATCCTACTTTCCCGGAACCGCAGCAGCAAGAGAAATTATTAATAACACGCTCGCTGCATGGCGCTCCAGGTGTGGGCTCAGACGAAACGACGCCGTACGTCCACAAGGGTGTGGCCATGAAATGAAGGCGAAATAAACAACAGACACAAAATAAAACAGAACAGACGACGCCATATACCCGCTGCCTACGCGGTCCGCGCCCTTCACGTCGCGACAGTCGTCGCGTTCGACAATGCGAAAGAAAAAAAAACAAAAGAAAAAACTCAGCGACAAGGTCGTCCGGATCGTTACGAGGAACGCGCACTGAATGGCGACAGCGAGCCAGTGACGCCCGTGAGTTCCTTGCGGCCAATATACCACCACGGTTTGACGGTCGGCTGTATGGTCTGCACACGATACAATCAGTGGGGGGCGCTCAAGTGCTGCTTTACTTGCACGCAGAGATTTAACTACAGCTACATAAGTGTGTGTACGTGCGTGTGTCTGTGTGTGCGTGCATGCGCAGGACTTGTTGCTGGGCTATCGTTGGTTCATATTACTTGAGGAAAACGGGTATGTCGCTAAAAAGGACGTGAAGACCAGGGGCGTAGGCAGAAATTTTTTTTCTGGGGGGGCCATGATCTGAAGTGGGGGCAGGGCAGGCAGATGTGGTCGACTATCATTTTGAGTAAAACTTCTTTTGGGCCTAGTTGGTTCATAATCCTAGAAGTATATCAGAAAATGGGCTCATCTTTGCATGAGCGACACGTATCTGTCCCTGCACTCGTCTGAGTTTGATTTCATTTCATCGCGTATGTAATACACTGATTCATTGTTTCCACTCCGTTTCACTTTTGTTTTTATGTCGATTGCGTGGCGCATGCGCGGTAAGGCTGCCTTGGAGGTATATATGCATTGACAATTGCCGAAATAAAGTCAGCTGATAGTCAGCGCTTACGTATGTCGTTTCTTTCTTTGTGGAGCGGCTTTGGTTTTGCGCTGTAAATGTACTTCTAGGAGTATCATTTTGCGCAGTGTATGCCGTGGCAAAAAAAAAAAAAAAAAAATTCGGGAGGGTGGGGAGGGCGCACGGGCCCGGTTTTCAAAAGGAAAACCACACCCGCTTTTCAAAAGGAAAAAAGAAAGAACGAAAGGCCAGTTGCAGGGGGATTATAAATGAAGCGAGGGAAGACTTGAAATGCTTAATTGTTGCCGAGATTGTAGACGACGAGCCAATGCTGATAACAATGGCGATCCCCCCTACCACCCTGCTCCGGCCAGGAAGAAAAAGACAAGAACAACGTATTTCCAGCTTTTTTTGCTGACGTCATTTCCGTGACGGACACGACGTTAGCCGATTTCCGGCGGAGTCCAAAACAAAACCCTCTCGCGTTAAAAAAGTTCACAAAGAAACAAGCAAACTGCGCCAGCATGAGGTGAATGGATACGCGTCGCGGTTCAGAACCACCGTTATTAGCTACACCATACTCGGTTACAACCTATAATAACTGCGAGCTCTGCCCACAGAACCGAGGCAGGCCTGTCCTGCATCCGTAAAAGACAGTCGTGCTAGCTTGTTTCCGCTCGAATCGTAGGTTCTTTATCTCGGCTAACGTAAATACCACGCATATTACGAGCTAAAGGTTCGTCGTTACTACCTAAAACGCTGCGTTTGGCTAAGCAGCGACGTCACAGTCCCTAACCAAATTTACCAGGACGTTCAAGTTTCTGACCTAAAACTAGCGACACAAACGCGTATGGGAGAGTCAGCTATCTCAAACACTCGAGAAGTGCCTGACGTCACGAAAATGGATAGGTACTATTGGATGGAGCATTTATGCAAATTCTCTGTGGGAGGGACAGCGGTGACTGTGGGCGGAGCTGAGATTCTTTTTTTTTTTTTTTAAGGTTATAACCGAGTGTACCGTGAGAGCAGTGTTCTTATGCTGACAGCGGGAAAGCTATGAAACATAAAAACATTATGTAACCTGAGTAGGACGGGGAGACGTGAAAGCCCAAGCCTTCACGAGGCAACTGCGTGCTCCCGTCTCTCAAAACAAGACCACGGCGCCATTAAACGTGTTCTTTTTATAAGGCCGCGCGACGGAAGTGCTTCGGGGACAAAAAAGGGAAAAAAAAGGAGGAACACTGTGTCACTGTAGTACATGCCGACGACAAGTGCATAATGGAAACAAACAAAAACTCACAAAAAGAAAACTGACAACACGTGAGAATAACGAAGAGCCATAGCAAAGAGCGCGCGCCTGGAAAGCGCGCGGCTTTAGTGAATGTCGGAAGAGCATCCGGTGACTCCCGCGACCACGCGGCACTTCCGGCACAACATCCGCTACTGCAGCGTGGGACAAATCCGCAGCTCGCAAGAGCTGCACATGCGCAGTCACCGCGATTCGGTTGGCGTCATCTTCACTTCTTAAAGGGACACTAAAGGGAAACAATAAATTGTACTCTGAGAAGCATAGGTCGGAAACTCACTCATGAGTCGACTCACTCAGATCGAGCCGCGAGTCGTACAGTCCGAGTGAGTCGGGTGAGTCCGGTTGAGCAAAATTTTAGTGATTCTGAGTCCGAGTGAGCTCGGTTGAGGAAAAACATTCGTGAGCCTGAGTCCGAGTTAGCCTTAAGCGGAAAATGTATTTCTTGAGTGAGTCTGAGTGAGCTCCGCATTTTCTGCCCTCCTATGCTGAGAACTCTAGTGGCGTTAGTTTCACCTAGAACAGGGAAAAATCTAGGGACTTTAGTTTTACCATCACGTGTCTATCAATAGAGGAGAAAATCAAGGTCAAATCTTAATTTATAAACTTCGCGCCGAAATTCCGCGCGTTACGTCACGGGATTTCAAAGTGTATTTTTCGTATTTTGGTGACACTGGCCCAACGAAATTTCGTGAAACTTGGTATGCTTAGTCTACGACCCCCTCAGAGGACAATGTACTACTCGTTTTCACCAACTGGGAACTACGTTACCCCCTAGTAGTTGCCGTCAGAATCTATGAAGTCACGGCGACTGGTGCGGAAACTTCAAGGTGGCGTCGCCAACCGCATCTTCCTTTTGCTCGTTTTCTCGCCTACCAAGCTTCTACTCGCAGCAGGCGTGGTGGTTTTGGAATGGTGAAAGAGTAATTTACTGATACGAGAAAAAAAAAAAAGTTTTTCTCTTTAGTGTCGTCCCTTATTTGTGACATGTTGGAGTTTCCCAAAGAAAATGACTATGTGGAGGGAAATATGCAAAACACCTGTTTGGGACTCCTGCCCCCTCACTTGCGCGTGTACTACACCGCACCGTGACCCGCACGCAAGCAGAAGTGGCGTGGTGCGTCGGCACCGCTCAGCGCAGGTCGACGACGACCGGTCCACGTTCGGACACGCGCCGCGAACGAAAGAGGCGGGAATCTCTACCGAGGTCGCGCCCGATTACAGTGTAAAACACGTCTGGGCTTGCTGCGAGACTGTCCATGCATGCAACCACCGTGGACGCCCCGATTTCGTCATGACGTGTCGGTGACGTCACAGAGGACTAACGGCATGGTTCATGGCGCCCCCGTGGACAGTGCCAGAACTTTATATTGAAGACATACAGTGTCTTCCTGGGGCCAGCCGCATTCTTTAACGCTTCACGATGAATATTTTCTTAATGGCTTAATGGCTATTGCTCTAACAAGTGTTGTGTATTTTCGTGTAATAAAAGAACTTGAAATGATGATAAATTGTACATTAAAGGCCTTGAACATTTCGTTGCGGGGCCCTTGACGAAAACATGAGTGATGAAAAAAAAATCATCACGTGATGACGTCGCCATATGACGTCACAGATCGCCAAAATTTGCGTCGTCATTATGCCGTCACCACGACGTGACGTCACATGATAGCGTCATCACGTGACATCGTGGCTTAATCAAAGGTGGGCCGATCACGGAGGCAGTGCAAAATCAGGTGAGGTGCCTCCGATCCTGACTGAGACAGTGGAAAACCATGTTACGTGCGGAAAGCTTTCGGAAGGGGGCTGGTCAGGATCGATACATCGATTAAGAAGAAAAGAGAAGATGGCTTTCGCCTTCCGGTTGTCTTGTGAGTGCATAAAGGACCCTGTGAGTTGTTTTTTTTTTTTTTTTTGTAGCATACCTACATCGCCAGAAGGCATTAGGTAAGGGGGTGACGAGCGGGTTTGCAGAAACTACTTTTTTTTTTCCTTGTACAAATAGGATTAATTAAAGCACACACATCACCACGGAGCAGTGCGTGTACTCGTCGCGTCCCTCGTTCGCCCAGCGCTGTTCTATTTCCGAAGATCATGTACCACTAACACGCCCTAATCCCAACAGTGCTGAAGTAGTAAGATTGACCGCGTGGCGCGTCCTCTCACGATCCCGATTCCCTGCGTGGAAAAGGTCTACATACCACCAGAAACAAGCACTATTTTGCGGAAGGGCTTCGGTGCCGCCATAATGGGCTGTTCTAAAAACCTTGCCGTCTTGTGTCTTTAACAACGAAAGGAACAGTGCTACAGCAGGCGCATACGTAATGAAAACGGTTGTGTCGGTGCATTCAACGTTTCATGATGACATTAATCAGGTCGTCATATGCAAAAATAAGAAGAAAACGTTCAACAGCGAAGGTAGCGGCGCCCATGTGTCTTACGTAAAATCGCCTAGAGTTCGCGTGAAGCACGGAGCAGTATCTGATCGCGGAAACCCGCGCCCGAGAGCTGCACCCGGACACGCAAATTAAGGAGTCGACCTGCGGCCGCCCGGAGCCGCCCCATCCGCGTCTTTAACAAGCCAGCTGCGTTCTTCCATGGCGAAGGGCACTCCCCCCCCCTCTCTCTCTCTCTCCTCATCTTCCTCTTTCTCCTCACAGTTCTGTTTCTCTGGTTGCGGCAGCTGTCTGTTTCTTCATACTTCGCAAAGCGGCGGCGTCGGCATACGACCTGTCCGCGCATCTGGACCATCCGGACCGTCCTCGTCTTCACGGTGGACCGCGTCGAAAGGGGACCGGATATAAAGGTGTCATAAAGACGAGATTGACGGGGTGTGCAAGGACCAGTTGGGTAGCGCGCGCAGAGGCCAACAACCACCGGTTGGGTCACTGCACCACGCAGCAGGAACAGCAGCTGCCAAAAGTTTAGTACACGCATGCCCTCCGCATGGCTGGCCTCGTGCCTGCCGGACGCACACACTCTGTTCCTCATTACGAACGCGCGCCGCTAATATGGCCCACAGCTACCACAGCAGGCAGCGGCAAGCAGTGGCAGCGACGACAGCAGTAGCGGGAATAGCAGCAACAGCAGCAGCAGTTTCTGCGAGATGGGGGAGCGGGCGACAGCTGGTTTTGATACACGCCGCAGAGGGACGTGTACGACACGCTCCGGCGAGTGCTATACACGGCGCATGCGCGTTCGACGACTCGAGGTCCCGAACAACAAGTGCGAGTGCACGAGTGACGGTGGCGCTATATGAGAAACACTTGTACGCGAAAAATAAAACACAAAAAAACACCGACCCGATCCACATACGCAGTATACGTTGCACCGATAGAAAAATGCGGAGCCCTTCCACTACTGTGGCGATGGAACCCAGCGGCAGCGGCTTCACGTCGTTTTCGCGCCCATTCACGCTTCTTTCTGAGCGCGTCGGCGCTCCTTCGATCGCCGTCATTCTTCCTGCGAGCGAACGACACGCGTTCGTCTCATAGCGAGTCCAAAGGTCAACTGCCGATAACAGTGCCAGCGCGATCTCTGCGCCACGAGACAAAAGGGGAGCAAAGACTGCTGGAAAGTGCCGCCGCCGAGTATCGCGACACTCGTGAAAGGGGCACCAGCGTTGGCGATGAGGAACCTGTGCTAAGGCTTAGCTCTAAGCCATACAAGAGTGTTCAGTCGCCAGGGTCTAGCCACGCGGCTACACAGAGGGGGCGTCCTGCTCCCGGCCCACCACCACACCCAGGTCTTCGGGGCGATTCTTCGTCATTTCATTAAGGACCCCGGACTGGACAAGGGCTGCAGAAGCCGCCCGCGGCGTCCTCGACCATGGACGCCACTCTCCTTCTCCTCTTCACGTCTTCGTTACCCTCTCCCAAATTCCCCTAGAGGCGCTGAGTCGCGCTCCCAACTAGGGCTGCAGAAGTTGCGTCTTTTCCTCTCCTCCTCAAACAAGAGTGTACTGACACGATTTTGCGACATCGCAAGAGGCACATTTTACGTTACATCGGTATGCACAGCTGTTAACGCTCTCCACACGCCGGAGAAAGACAAAATATATTACTTTGATTAAAGTTCAAAGTTCCCGTCACCGAGGATCTGCGAGCCAGCCCCACCGCGATAGACATTATACCGACCAGTCAACACAGTTCCACCGAGTTTGCGAACTCTCGGCGTCCTGCATGCAGCCTAAATCGCAGAAATCCCTGTCGGTGTCGCTGGACGACAATTCACTAATCGTTGCTTACGCGCACCACGAGCAGATGACAGATCTGCCGCTAGTACGTCGCGAGTTTCTATCTCCCCGTGATGTCACACTGCGATGACACGTCACTGAGAAGCCGCCCCCTCAACATCGAAACCGAAGGTGTGATTTTTTTTTAAAGGTAGCGATATTAAAAATATATTCGATGTATCCCCAGGTACCACAACACTCTATATAGGGTTCTCGACACCAGTGTTTTTATTTAGAGCAACAACCCGACAACATTTTAAAGGAGTCCTGACACAGAAGATTTCGCCCCGCGTTTTTTTTTTGCTGCAATGTGTTGCTGGGGGCCTGTTAGTCATAACACGGCACATCATTTGCTGCAGGGCGCGACAGATAATTAATTACAAGCTCCTCATTACCGACACAGCCTCAGTTTCGGTTTGACAGAGCTCCAAAGACGACAAGCCGCCGGGTGCAACTATCACCACCTAGCGAGTGAAACGCTCGGCCAGGTGAGCACACAGAACAGTGACGCATTTCCGCGCGGTCTGTCGTCGTCGGGCTCATCGTCGTCTGATGGCGACGATTTTCTTGCGGCGGGGATGGAAGAAATTTTCGACGTGGCGAATCACTTCAGGTTTGACCCGCTGGCGAGGAGCGATTCGTCGGGAAGTGCGTCAAAACAGAAATGGCGGCTACGACCTCATCATAACTTGTACAGGCTGCAACGGTTACGTAGGGGAAGTAGGGGGGTCACCTCGGGTCACCTCCGAGGTTGTCAATGCACCAGGTGCGGCCTATAATGCTGGATCGCGCTCGCGAACTTCAAAATTAATATAAAATACCTTCCAAGCTTTATTCGCTGTCGATATTTTGCAAATGGTACACGCACGTACACGGGAATCGATCGAGCAGGCTATCTCGGCCGCGAAATTTTGTGTCAGTACCCCTTTAACATTCGTGTCCGTACTCCTTTAATGGGGATAAAACAAGGGATGTGAATGGGGAGGGAGTCTATCTTCCACCCGAGAGGATGGCCATGGCGATGAGAAGATGCGACGAACTGCCACGTCTTTCTAATAAGCAGTCGTCGTTGGCAAGTCCAACTATACGCAACTTCGCATAAATGCGTACTGCAGTGCGACACCCTTTGCTGGCAGCGTCGTAAGCAGCGAAAGAGAGAAAAATCTTTACTAGAACAGCAGTCAATGGACGTCAGGAGAAAGTCCACCTCCCCCGTCGTCCCTAGCCGTCGGCCGGAATCCCAGAGACACGCCAGCAGCAAGGGCTTAATTGATATCCTGCTGGACGTTAGGGCCTGGACGGCTGCAGAGCAGCCTTCCGGGATTCTATATAGTGTGTGCAAGCTATCTTACTGATTCGGACATGTCCCCACCATGTAGTTGGACCAAATTCGCTGCCTCATCACAAAAATTTGCACTGTGACCTGAACACTTCTCCAAGGATGCCATTTGCTGTAGATCTCGTACGGGGTTTCGGAAAAGCCCCGCCTGTAATTTGCGCCACACAATTCCTCCTCTTTCTTAGCGAATCGAAAGTTCAGCGTGCACACGCTCTATAGGAATGAACCGGAACGCGACCCACTTCAACGCTTCGCAGAACACATAAAACAGCGGCACCAACGAAAACGACGACTCCCCGAGAAAGGGAGTCATCGCTCCGATGACAACGAGAAGCAGTCTCCCCGTATACTAAAAGACAAACAAACTTCCCGAGCGTACAAAGACAAGACGCCATGTGGCGAACGGACGGACGTCCTTGCCTCTGCCTTCTCCGCCAGAAAAGGAAACGAAACAAAAAAATCTCGCCGAAGAAGCAGCAGCAGCTAGCTCATTAGGAGAGGCAGCCAGCCGGCCGACGTGCCGCCGCCGCCGCCGCCGCTTTTTAATCCGCGGCCGGGCGTGACGTCACACGTCCGGCACGGAACGCTGAGAGGGAGGGAGGTCATCGGACGCACGCCCCAGGGCCTGTCCACCACCACTACACCAACCAACCAACCACACTGCATGCTGCTGCGGCGGCTCTGCAGAGCTGAACAGGGGCGGTGGCCATCGGTATTTAGACTTTGCCACCCCCCGTCCATCCCTCTCGGAATCCCACGAGCCGCAACCGGAAGTGCCGGGCACGAACGTTTAGAGACTCTCGAGTCTCGACACTGACACGACTAGAGAGATAGCGAGAAAAGGAGGTTGATTAGGTCATTCGGTTTGCTGCCCTGCGTCTGGAGAGAGGGATGGCGTGGGTCTATACACCTTTTTAACGGAGAGAAGGCTCCCCTCCTTTCTGGGCTGTTGCACGGGAGTACAAAAGCTGACGTCACAGCCTCGGCAGTGCATTTTTGGGGGGGTCACGCATGTTAACAACAGCACAGAGAGGCTTATGGCGGCTCCCAGGGAGCCTTCGTTGACAAGGTCTATATCTTCCACAAGCATGACGCAATATATACGTGTGATATGCTTTGCTGTCGTGCCACGTTCACAAGATTCAACAGGACAGTAAGGCCACACGACAGTCCTCTGTTCCGATTCTAGCGAACAGACAACAAAGAACTCGGCAACAGACGAAGAACAAGCACCGATCCAGGACCATACTTGTATAATATCTGGAGTTTTACCTTCCAGAGAAACGATATAATTATACGAGGCACGCAGTAGTGGAGGGCTCCGGAAATGTCGCCCATCTGGTGTTCCTTAACGTGCACTGACATCGCACAGAACGCGGGGTTCTAACATTTCGCCTCCGTCGAAATGCGGCCGCCACGGCAGGGATCGAACCCACGACTTTCGGGTGGGCAGCCGAGCACACTAAAACACTGTACCACCTATGCAGACGACGGAGGACTACTTGGCTTTAGCTGGGAGACGAAACAAGACGAAAATAAGCAAAGCTGCAGAAATACTTAGCCGTTTGCGAGCAGACGACATATCCAGACGAGGTGATACAGAACATACTGATTAAGAGGGTGCAGACATAATTAAAAGCGATCAAAAAAGTCTGCAAGGTTTCATCATTAACAAGAAAAGCGGTCTACTTTCACGTTGACGTGACCCACCAAGGTACACACTATTCTGGACACTTGCAGAATTCGGCTTCATCTTGTCAGTTCTGATTGGCCATTGGGGGGGTGCAAACGACCTTCTCTAATCGGCTCGGAATGTAGCCGTAACATAATTGGACACAACATGGCGGAATTCGACGATGTCCGTACAGTATAGCAAGTGCAATGCACCGTCCCAATAAAGACCACGCAGAAATTTCGCGTCGCCAGTTGCCATCAACGTGAGATGAGCTACTGCTATAGACCCGGAGGAAGGGAAGGGGGTGGGGGCGACGGTGGCGAGTGCGCAAAACGGAAATTAAATCTCAGAGCGCGGGGAACGGCGGCAGCCGTAAGTAGCCGAAGCCAAAGCCCGCTGCGGGAATGTCCGGTCGTTCGCCGCAGATGCATCGTACGTGTTCCTCCCTTTCTTCTTTCTCTCTCTCTCTCTCTACCCGGTCCAACTATTACTCGCCGCACCGCCACACAAACGATGGAGACATACGCAACCCTCGGCGGTATTTCGCCAAGCGAACGAAAGCTGCAAGCCCGAAAGCGGCGCCGCAAAGCTGCGAAGACACAAACAACAACAACACCGACTGCGCGAGCAGATAACAAAGAAGCGCATAAACCGACTTCGCCGAGCCGTCGGAGGTCGTTCGTGAGAATCGAGAGAGAGAGAGAGAGAGAGAGAACGCAGCAGCGAGGAGGAAAAAGTGTACATAGCCAGGAGATGACATTACTGTTGTGCCTAGATAGAGCCACATTGTTTGTTTTGTTTGTTTTCATTCGTTTGTTTTGTTCGTTTGTTTGTTTGTTTGTTTGTTTGTCAGGTTCCGGAAGATGAGAGAGAGGTTGCGTAGGAGAGATTCTCGCGGTTGAGGCAATAAACTTAAGACCCAGAGAAGGCGTGTTTGATATGTCACTTCTTCCAGACTTTTTTTTTTCAATACACTGGATGCGTTAAGGCCTCTCCTTTTTTTTTTTTTTTCCCTACCTCAATGAGAGTGAACCTGACGCCTAAAAGTAACACGCACTATAGCGTATAACTGAAAGGGCGCGCAGTGGCTAGCTAGGAGCATTCTAACCGGTGCCACATGATAAAGGGAATAACATATACTACAGTGATAACATCTAACATGACAGCCGTTACGGCACGAATACGACATTCAAACGAACGCAAACCTTCAATAAGCATGCCCTAGGAATTAACGCCGTGCAGCTAGAAGAACAGATTAGGCTTAACTAAAACGCACGCTCTTATCGGCATGATTTCGGCTTAGCAGATGTGGAGGCCGAACAACCTTTTCAGCCGCCCACAGTAACCAATGCGAAATGGCATATACCATCGGGGTAGCGCTTGCGGAAGCTGCTCCACTTCGCTAATTTCCCGTTCGCGTTTAATTTGTACATGACTGTACACACCCGCATGGCGCCGAGATCAAAGGCGAGGAGGGTGAATAGCCAAGACGAGACGAGACACACCGCTAAAGCGGACCGTGCGGAAGCCGGCAGTACCGACAGCTTTTATTTCCTGTTTCAGTCCGCGTTTCATTTTCTTTCTTTCTTTTTTCATTTGCGGTATTAAAGCTATCAGGCTGGCGGGACAGTTACGAAAGCGCGGTTGCAGGTCAGAACAGGTAGCGCCGGTTACGACGAGTTACGTACACATTAATTAGTTAACTTATTTTATCAAAGCCGTGCACCGGTCCACCTTCCCACCGGCAAAAGAAACGCTGAACCAGTGGCTCCAGGGAAAGAGAAAGAAAAATTAAAAAAAAAAAGGGCAGAGGGGGGGCACGAGTCTAGACGAGGTTGGTGGGGGAGAGGAGGCTACGTAGGTATATAGTACACGTGTATCCGTCCACGCCTCTTCCCTCACCAGAGGTCGTTCGAAACGGCCGCCGTGACCGCTGCAGTGTAGGCGCCAGCCAGCCAGCCAGACCTCTTTGCGTATACAGCCGGCTCAATCCCGCTATAAAGCCCTTATTACGCTGCTCCCGTACAGTATAATCCTTCGCATATCGCTCCGCAACTTGCGGGGCAACCGAATTAACGTGACAGCGGTGCCGTCGCGCGGCGACGGTTCAAAAAACGGAAATCCGTGTCACCGGCCGCCTGATCGTGCGAGTCGAGATTGCGTCGTTTTTTTTTTTTGTTGTTTTTGTTTTTTTAATGCAGTTGCCGAGATAAGGAGGGTTCATAAGAAATTAGCGTGCGCTTAGGCCTTTGTGGTAATAGCATGGTGTGCCAAATATAACGTTAGACAAGACGCTGGCTTTATTCGGTTTCATAATTATTTTTTTGTCTAATTAGCTATGCGTCGTAGGTTCGCGTGGGAGGCTGCGATCTCGAAGCCGGACCTGGTCGACCAGCGTCAACTCGTCGCCCGGGCCCGGCAGTCGGAACCCTCTGGCCTGCTCGACCGCCAGCCGGGCGGTCGAGCAGGCCAGAGGGTTCCTGGAATGAGGGACTCCCCACCTTCACTAAATGGCCACTTATCAATAAAATCTCTCTCTAATTAGCCGAGTAATTAGAGCAAAATATATGTGTTGATGGTGTCGGAGGAGAGATAACCAAGCGAAGTACATGTTTCATAACGTTCAGGCACGTAGGCAAGGGGGGGCCCGCCCCCCCCCCCCTTCCCCCGAAATTCGTCCAGCCTTTTATATTCCCGGGCAACTTTTTTTTTCTTTTTGCCATGAAAAGACTTTCTTTCGAATAATCAGGCCTTGCCTCCCCTCCCCCCCCCCCCCCCCCCCCCCCCCCCGAAAAAAAATCCTGGCTGCGTGCCTGATAACGTTACATCTATTATTCCATCATTTTTATCGTCTAAAGAAACAATTTCTGAGCATGTTCGCCTGACGGTCGGCATTACAGTCTTGTGACGTTATGAAAGGAAGTGTTCACATTATGCAGTTTTGTGAATAAATGATTAGTTGGAAGTAAGCGCTTGTGTTGTCATCACCTCCCTCCGTCCTTGCTTGCGCGCGCTTAGGTGTTATGCTATGCAAAACCAACTCGCCCAAAAATAGGTGCTCTTGCGATCTATTATTATTATTATTATTATTATTATTATTATTATTATTATTATTATTATTATTATTATTACAGTGAAGAAGATCACCGCTACTCTGAAAGGCAGGGTGCGGCGGGAAAGGCAGGAGTTATTACAACTGTTATTATTTCGGCTTAGCTAATTCTAGCTGGAACACCCGGCATGTTTTTCACATTGACAAAGCGAGGTGCTGCGACAGCTGCAGCAAGTCTTTCCGAAAGGCTCGTTCACACCTGCGGCCATTTGCGACCGACGTTCACACATGCATGCGTGCGACACACACCCGTCGCCACACGAAAATTCACGTGATCCGGCTCACAATGCCATTGCCACGTAAAAATAAGCTGACGTCATGTTCCTGCGCATCTGATTGGTTTAGATGTTTGCGACTGCAGCCGCGCGACTGAAAAATCGTCTTTGGGCTGTGCTAAATAGGCATGACCTCCCAAAAGTACACTGCCATGGCTGTGACGTCTGCCTTTGTACTCCCGTGCCACAGCCCAGCATGGCGGCGTTTTTTCTCTCCTGTGAAAAGGTCTACAAGTTCGCGGGAAGTGGCATCATCGAAGGACACGACTATAATAGATAAAGGGGAGCTAACGTGTATCTTTAAATATAGTTATGTATGGGGCAAGTCACAATAATAGTAACAAGCCGCCCCCCCCCCCCTTTTTTTTCCTTTTCCTTGCCGTCCAGCGGGCCGAGGCAGCCGCCACAGCTCAAGGGCTCGTGGCTGACGCCTATAGGTGGGAATATTCGCCCAAATCCCTGAAAAACTCGCCGGGACTTTTTTTCTTTAATAAAGTTGCTCTCTCTCTCTATTGAGTGTACCTCCATTGCTCCCTGACGTTCGAGCGAGAAGAGATCCCGGCAGAAGAGTTTCTACACAGTTTCGAAAACTAGTGTCGCGGCTGCTACTCTGTCGAAACACGACGCCCGCAAATGGGCAGCCGGCCAGGTACCTTTAGTTCCACCACCACCCATATAACTGGGAATGTGGGGAGGTGACGACACTACGTACCTGGCCCTGACAACTCATCGGGCAGCGACGCGGAAGTACTACGTACACACGACCTCCGACGTCCTCGTTGGCCGCTTACTACGTCACGGATAAGCGTCTGAAAGTCTGATGGAAGAGGAATTTCACGCCGGCGGAGGCTTAAAGACGTTCCTCCTTCCGCGAGGGGCCGGTGTCCCCAAGGTTCGTTGGTTTATGCAGGTTTTTTTTTTTAGAAAATACAGATTTTTTAATAAAAATCCTATGGCAGTAAGGGTCGTGTCATTTTCGCACACGAACTCCACGCGAGGCGGAAATACTTCGCCGCAGTTGAAACGTCAATATCGCGACTAATTAACAAAAACTCGTTAATTAACTTCTTAATTATTGACTTGAGGACAGGCGTTTATATTACAGAGTTGTAGTGCGTGCCAATTTATGGCATACCTATTTCTTTTTAGAAATCACAAAAGTTGTACGCAGTTCGAGATATTCGTCATCGAATTTCATGGGTGAAATCGAAACTGATCGCGCAAGGCGCGCACCAAGTGCGACAGTTCCGCTACGTCAGACCGGAACTAACCGTCCCATGGGAGGGACGAAATTTGAGTGACGGCATGCCGCGCCGTATGTTTTCGTAAAAAGCTGCGCAAGTCATCTCACTTGTGCCCGCGCATCGCCTTACTTTAGTTGTGTAAAAGCGTTCTTAGAGATTCTCTAGGTGCAAGGGTAAGATTCTTATTGAAGTTTTATACGGTCGAGAGAAAAGAGGTGCAAGGAAGACTTTCTTTTCTTGCACGTTGCTATAAATTCTTCGCGGTAAGATTAGCCTACGTTACAGCACGGCTGCGAAGCAGACAAGCTGAAAGAAAAATCACTTGCAGACCTAATAACTAATAGCTGAATAAGTTGAAGAACAATAAAAGAATAATAAGTTGAAGTCCAACTTACGGAAGAAGTCCTTCTTGCACAGGTTCTTGGCACACAGCACTGCGAGTGGACAGAAAGAAAACGAGAACACGTTAGACGACATTGATCACGTGACGCGTAATCGGCGCATGCGCAAGCAACCTCTCCGTATACATACGCGTTACTCGTTTAGTTGTACACCCAGTTACCGGTGACGTAGATGGCTCCAGTTACGCCGGAGGCGTTTTCCCAAGCTATTAGTGTTGTGAGGCTAATAGCTTGGGGACTAGCGTCGTAAACGCAACGTAAGCGTACAGTCGTGAACAATATGAAAGGGAGCAACGAATACTTGCTTGCTCAACGGTGGCTTGTAATGCACCGATACGAATGTGACGCATTCAATGGCAAGAGGCACATTTTTGTTTGAGCATTTAGTGTTATAAACACGTTTGTACATGCCAACAACGTTGGCAAGAGCAACAATTGGTGTAAACCAGACATCAAGTGAAAGGAAGGAGCAAGGCACTGACGTCTGTGACGTAAGACGTGAGGGGGCATAATGGACGCCTGCTTCGTGGAACGTAAGAGAAAAAAAAAATACAGGAAGGAAAGAGGTAGTCTTGCTGTGCGCGCGTGTGAAGGCTGCAAGACCCAATGGCCACTTTTCTTTCTTTTTTTTTTTTTTTTTCGCGCGCAGGCGTCACGAAGTGGGCGAAAGAGGCAAACACGTGCCTGACGAGACACACGCGGTATGATGATGACGTAACACTTACTTGACTACACTGTACGCTGACGACACCTTGTTTGCGCGACTGCTGTTCAAAACAGTGGCGCACGCGGATAAAGGCCGCACACTGACCGGGAGAGAATGGCCTCATGCAGAGATCGGTCAGGGCGATCTCGGAGGCCCTACTTAACGAGACCCACGAAGCGCGCGAAAAAGAACATTTCCTTGACTAGAGAGATCCGCAGGTTGATATTCTACCGCGAGTGCGAAACTGTCGTTCAGCGAGTGCGAAAGTGTCAGGGGAGGAGGTTGCTCACCCCCCCCCCCCAACCCCCTGGGAAATTGTAATTTTGCATGTGTATGTACACACACATACAAACATATACATGCATACATACGAACACACATGCATACAAACATAAAGGGCGCTTACCCCCCCCCCCCCCCTTGAAAAAATTTCTGGCTACGCCAATGATGATGAACTTTTGTTAAAGTAGCTTCAAAGTAGTATCATTACTTTAAAAGTAACAGTAATGTAACGTCATTACTTTCGAGCAACTGTAACTTGTAACTTAATTGCTTGTAAGCAAAATTGCTTGTAAACAAAATTGCTTGTTATTTAATTGCTTGTTAGGGTGAACTTTGCCGTTTTTGTCATTAAGGAATGGCCTCCGAGACTGGGTGGTCGATATCTGAGAGGACAGGAATTCAGATGGCTGACGTACAACGACCGGCGAGTCCGCAAAAAGTGCGGGTCCGAAGTATGCCTGCACTTAGGGACTGTTTTTTTTTTTTTTTTTGGATTCAGCGCGACAGATAGATTCGGCGAGGAGAAGAGAGCACAAACGAGAGTAGAAGACGACGAGACGACGACGAAGTACGGTGCGGGGACAGGTGTCTTCTTAGAGACGAACCACGCCCACCTCTACTTCAATCTCTTCCCCCTCACCTTCACTTCGGGCTCCCACTTATTTTTTCAATGGGGACCAGCCAGCGCCGACGGCGTCGGTTGAGACGCTCCTTGAACGACAGGAGTCACGTAACAGGAGGGTACCTTCCTTGCTTTCTTTACTTCTTTCGCTTTACCCCCGCTTTCGTTCCGTTCTTTTCTCCCACTTACGCCTCGAATTCCTTCGTGTGAAAGAAAAAAATCAAACGAACAAAAAAGAGGGGAGGGGTCGCAGTCCGGCGCTGTCGGAACAGGAAGCCACAAAGAGAGCGAGACACACATTAAAAAAAAAAAAAGAAACGCGCATACGACTCGCAAGGGCAAGGTGGTGCATGCCGAAATAAAGATGGCGTCCAAGGGAAGAAAGCCGCGGCAGCGGAAAGGCTCGGAAAGAACTCGGGGCCGATAAAAATACGAGGGTCGACTTCCAAGGCGACGTCGACCACGCGAGGGAAATGAGTGCGAGTGTGTGTGTGGTCTGGTTTCACAGAGGGGGGGGGGGGGGGGGAGGTGAGGAGACGGCGGAGGTGTTTATATTATAGGCGTACCCCATCCCCCCCCCCCCCCCCGTGAGGCGGAAAGGAAGAACGTGAAAGAAAAAAAAAATTAGAAGACAGTCTTGCAGTGGCAAGCAGTTTGAGTCGAAAGTCTCCCAGCATCACAGGTACGACTCCTGACCGCCGTCGCTGATACTCTAAGTAAAAAGGAGAGGAGGCCCAAGAAGAGGACGAGGGTGAGGCCAACAAAGAAATACGGGAGCGGCTCGGCGAACTACCGGGACAGGTGGTGCTTGTGGCGGCGGGGTGGCTTACAAAATAAAAAGAAAACAAAAACACAAAGAAGAGCCCTGCATGTGCGCGGACCGTCCCGCATAGTTATGTGGCCGCTGCAACGCGACCAAGAGGTTGTACAACACCCCTCCCTCCCTCCACCTCTCGCCCGCATACCAACCAAAATGGGCCCCTTTCCGGGGCAGGGCAGCAAACGCGCCATGTCTGGGGGACCGCCGCGCGATGCTCTCTCTACCACTGCCTTTCGCGAATCGTTAATTGCGTGCAGTGCGGCGAAAGAAACGAAACTTGATATATGAAACAGTACTCGATCTAGTTCTTGTTTTTATACTGTTTTTTGCGAGTCGAAACGATATTGCAAGTGTAAACGCTAAGCGGAAAACAGCGTTATAGCTGACATCCATTTGGTCGATGACTGGGAGTTAGAAGGGGATAGAAACGAGGTGGAAGGGGGGGGGGGGGGAAGCTGTCACGAACACCAGTACAGAAGATGATGACAATAACAATAATAATATCTGGGGTTCTGCGTGTCAAAATTCCGATACGTTTGAGGCACGCCGCTCCGAAACGTCGACCATCTGGTGCCTCTCGTATCTCGTCTCCGTCGAAATGCGACCGCTGCGGCTTGGGATCGAACCCGCGACTTTCGCGTCAGCAGGCGAGCACCGTAACCACTGCAACCAACAGCGAACTCTCTTGTCTTTATGTAGGACGCCAATTATCTTCTAAATTATTACCACGTGCCAAATGGCTCGAGCGCAAAACTAACTCGTTTCATTGATTACTCGCCGTTTTGTTCCTAGATGCTAACACGTACCAAAGGGACCCAATATAAACACCTCTGCCACGTTAGGCAGAGCAGTTTCCCTTCTAAACACTATTGTGTACCACTAACCATCGCGCAACAGCGGACTCCCCTCATCTTTACATAGGACATATTTCTCCTCTAAATATTACCGCGTACCCACTAGCTTCAAAGCAAGACTAACTTGCTCCTAGAAGCTACCACGTACCGAGTGGACGACAAGTCATAGAGTTTCCTAAAATTAACTAGAGGGGACTCTGGCGCTGCGATCGTTCAGCTACCATGGGAACGATGGGTAGTACACAAATTTGCCTAGTCTTCGTGCTTGCGGCTTCAAACGTACTTGTGGCTTTGTTTATTGTTGTGTTTTGGCGTTCGTTTCGGATAAAAGAATAGACCGTTGTGAACTTCGTGACCAGATTTGAATTGCTGAGCCTAAAGAAGTTAAAGTGGCGAACTGAAACTGCTGACTTTTGCTGAACTTTGTTTTTCGACAAAGCGGATGCAGCCGACGCGGAGCCAAACGGAACCGAAAGTACGAAGTTTAGACAAATTTCTGTACTACCCATCATTCCCATGCTGGCTGAAGCGTCATGCGTTGCAGCTCCCATAGACACTAGCGCCAGAGTTCCCTCTAGTAAGTATTGTAGGAAACTCTATGCGACAAGTAACTCGTTTGTCACATTAGGCAGAGCGGCTTTCCTTCTAAACATTACCGTGTACTTCTAAACATTACCGTGTTCCTTCTAAACATTACCGTGTACCCACACCCAACAGCGAACTCGTATCTTCCCGACTCCCACTCACTGGGCGCCATTTTATTTCTAAATATTACTACGTGCCCAGTAGCTCACAGGGTAACGTTTCTTTGTCCCGTTATAGAGGTCACCGTTCTCATTTGATTATAACGGTGTCGGTGCAAATTAAAACACGGCCAGAACGTTGCGTCTCGCTATTTGCGTGCAGTACGGCGAAGCTTACGGAGGGAGCCCCAGCGAAGCCCAAATGCGATCGGTTTCGAGCAAACTGATCGCGTTTGGGTTCCCCGAGGGGCGGTGCTGCACGCAAATTGCCAGACGCGGGTTTTTAATGGTCGCGGCGGGCCCCCCATCGATAGAAAGGAAGGAGGGTGGGAGGAAGCTTAGTGAAGGAGCAAAGAGAGCAGTAAGACGCGAAGCTCACGAGCACGCCATTCTTTAAAAATTGAAGTAGGTTGGCCACCCAAGAGTACAACGGTTCCAACCGCCCTCCCCTCAGCGCACGTACACAGCGCGTCACTAGCGACCTCTACCTTTGACGAAAGCGCTGTGGCGTCACGAGAAGGAGAGTCTCGACGTCTGTGCTGATCAATATGTCGTGCCTGGTCGAATGAATGGCGTGTGCTGCTATATATACCTCTGATGCGTGAGTGTTTTTCACACTGTGAGGTGTACAACTGACACTATAGAGACTCGACCCATAAACTTCCGGAAGGTAGGAAGGTACACAACGTAATCGGACACAGTTCAAAATAGGAGCGTAAAAGGTTGCAAAAAGGCTGCGCGCGCTCTTATCTTACGACGACCCAATGTTTTGTTCCACTCGGCCTTCTTTAAGGAAAAAAAGAGTGCGCGTTTTCTTAATAGGGGCCCATGAACTGACCCCCTCCCCCCTTTTCTGAAAGCTTTGTACACCTAACGTGGTTTCTTGCCCTGCCTCCAGGATCATAGGCAAGATGCTTTCTTCGATGTACCACAAACTAACTGCACACGGCGTGCACTGCGGACGTGTTCGCGCGGCGACTCCATTCAGGCACCGGAATCGATCAATCAAATCGTCTCGTCCACGTCGCATCAACATGTTCGCCCCTAAGTTACCATGGTCGGCTTTCCTTCGTCACCGGATGTTTTTTTCGCGACCGCGCGGAGGAGCTGTAAGCTGACGTCTTTTATCGGATTGGTTGATGGAGTCTCTGAACCTCCCGGTCCGTATCCAGCGGATGGGGAAAGGGGGTGTTTTCCCCACCTCCTCCTTTAAGCCCTGCACGCGTATATTTGGAGGAGGAGCATTATAAAGAACTTCCTGACCCACATGTCTTAATGGCGTCCGGTCCTTCAAGATAACGCTATACCCGAGCGCAAGATAAGGAGCGCGCGCATACTGCTGTCTACACGACGCTCTCAATCGTCAGCACTCAATGCTTGAGCGGGACATCCTTACACAAGCACGTTGTTGTTGCTGTTCAAGCATAGCCACCGAGATGGCGGGCGCGCGACGCCGCGCGCCCGCCATCTCGGAGACCATGGTTCAAGGCATAGAGTTTCCTAATAATACACTAGGGGGTAATCTGGCGCTAGTGTCTATGGAAGCTGCAACGCAGCACGCTTCAGCCAGCATGGGAATGATGGGTATAGTATACATGGATTTGTCTAAACTTCGTTCTTTCGGCTCCTTTTGGCTCCGTGTGGCCTGCAGCCGCTTTGTCGCAAGACGAAGTGCAGCAAACGCTCAGCAGTTACACTTCACCACCTCGAACCCTTTTAGGCTCACCAATTCAAATATAGGCTCACGAAGTTCACAACGACCCGTTCTTATATATCCGAAACAGAAACCAAACGCAAGAATAAACAAAGCCACAAGTGCGTTCGAAGACGCAAGTACGAAGACTATAGGGTGTGTCCAGATAAGATCGAACACGAGGTCCCGGTCACCATTCCCGATTGTGATGAAATTTACTGTAGGTCTAGGCATTACACCCAGAACAATCGTTTCGCAGTTAGTTTTGCGAAAAAAAATTTTGCTCGCCTGAAAAAAAAATATACAAATTTTGGCCGCAAAAAACGCTTTTCCGCCAATTTTGCGATTTCTGAATTTTGAGCGCACCTAGGGAAAAAACGATGCACTTCTTCGTCACAATATTTATTCCCCTTAAAGAACAAGTGAAATACAATCTTACGAGCCTATTATTTTCCTTGCTTGTCGAAGCACTTCTGAATAAAAAAATCACGAACTTGGCAAATCGCACAAAATACCTCTATTTCAGGAATTTATTGCTGCAAGCAAGTTAAAGTGAGAATAACAAAAATCGGTACATATTAACTTTGATACTTTCACTCTCTTTCAAAATAATTTGCGTGGTTTTATCGCGCTCCGTTTTACTGGATAATTGGGCTGAAACGTAAGTGATTTACCAAAAACACCGAACTTTGAAAATGATTTTCTCAAAAAGGCCATTTTTAATTTTTTTTAAAATCCCTCTGATTGAAGTCAAAGATGTCATCTACCATTGTGCAGAAGAAAACGTTGCATTATTTTGGTTGCTAACAAGTTATAGTGCGTCAAATGTGACCATGCCAGCCTAGCGGCCGCGTCGTTCGTTATCGGCTGAAACTCGGATATAAGTTGCTAAAAATACTTGTACTTGACATAATCACAAATCAGCAGCTCCGCACCAACAAATGCGCAGCCCGGTGTCATGGTTAAGCAAGCTTTGTCTTGGGATCAGCCGCTTGACAAACCCGCAGCAGCGGCCGCTCGATGCTGCGGGCACTCACATTACATGAGTACCGCTTCGACTGCGGATGAGCTCCGCTTGCGCGCCAAACTACGCTCAGAGGACAAACGAGAGAAGGAATGCATCACTGTGAAAGTTAAAGGCCGTTAAGTGCCAACAAATGTCATAGTATGCAACGAAAGCTCTGCCGGCAATTTCCCAGTGAGCGCCTTATACAGCACGGATGTATTTTTTTCCCTGGTGTTATGGCCGAAGCCGCATAATATCGTGATAAACGCTCGACTTGCGTTAAATATTCTATCTGCGGACGCACAACAACACAGTATTGTAAAAGCAGTTCTTTAATGAAGTGAAGGACTTGGACACACTTCTTTTCACAGACTGCTGACACAAGTGTTCTGGCGCGAGATGAACAACTGCAGTTTGAGTTGCTCGACCATCGGAAGCACGTATGACAGCTTTCTTTAGATGTCAATGGCTTCCTTTTGTGTCATATGTTGCTCATAGAATGAACCTAATTATATTTAGGCCACCCGAAGAGAGAAAGCAACACATGAGCGCACTACTGGAGGCGCTCACTGGGAAATCGCCGGCAGAGTTTTCGTTGCATACTATGACATTTGTTCGCACTTAACGGCCTTTAACTTTCACTGTGATGCATTCCTTCTCTCGTTCGTCCTCTGAGCGTAGTTTGGCGCTCAAGCGGAGCACATCCGCAGTCGAAGCGACACTCATGTAATGTCAGCGCCCGCAGCATCGAGCGGCCGCTGCTGGGGGTTTGTCAAGCGGCTCATCGCAAGACAAAGCTTGCTGAACCATGACACCGGGCTGCGCATTTGTTGGTGTGGCGCTGCTGATTTGTGATTATGTCACGTACAAGTATTTTTAGCATCTTATATCCGAGTTTCAGCCCATAACGAACGACGCGGCCGCTAGGCTGGCATGGTCACATTTGACGCACTATAACTTGTTAGCAACCAAAATAATGCAACGTTTTTTTCTGCACAATGGTAGAAGACGTCCTTGACTTCAATCAGAGGGATTTTTAAAAAAATTAAAAATGGCCTTTTTGAGAAAATAATTTTCAAAGTTCGGTGTGTTTGGTAAATCACTTACGTTTCAGCCCAATTATCGAGTAAACCGGAGCGCGATAAAACCACGCAATTTATTTTTGAAGGAGAGTGAAAGTATCAAGGTTAATATGTACCGATTTTTGTTATCCTCACTTTAACTTGCTCGCAGCAATAAATTCCTGAAATAGAGGTATTTTGTGCGATTTGCCAAATTCGTGATTTTTTTCTTCAGAAGTGCTTCGACAAGCAAGGAAAATAATATACTCATAAGATTGTATTTCACTTGTTCTTTAAGGGGAATAAATATTGTGACGAAGAAGTGCACCGTTTTTTCCCTAGGTGCGCTCAAAATTCAGAAATCGCAAAATTGGTGGAAAAGCGTTTTTTTCGGCCAGAATTTGTATATTTTTTTCAGGCGAACAAAATTTTTTCTCGCAAAAAAGGAAGGAAAACGGGAGAGAGGAAAGACAGGGATGTTAACCAGTACTAACTGCGAAACCATTGTTCTGGGTGTAATGCCTAGACCTAGAGTAAATTTCATCACAATCGGGAATGGTGACCGGGACCTCGTGTTCGATCTTATCTGGACACACCCTATAGGTAAATCCGTGTACTATACCCATCATTCCCATGGTGACTGAACGATCGTAGCGCCGGAGTTCCCTCTAGTAAATATTGTAACTATGGTTCAAGGGGCACTGAAGCGAAACACTATAAACCAGTCTATAGACCAGGGGTCTCAAGCACGCGGCCCGCGTACCTTTCGCTAGCGGCCCGCGGCCCGCGCATGACTGTCCTCGTCCCAAATTTAATATATATATTTTTTTTCATGAGGTGCACGGACATGACTGATCTCAAGCATTTCTTTCGTGAGGCACCCCATGGGGTCACCATGTGTTAAAACATTACCGTTGAACAAAAAAAAAAAATCTAGGTCTCAAAATCGGCATTCACATTTAAGTCTTTCCACAGCCAAGTATCGATATGTTTCTGGAAAACTGACACCAAATCCTCTTCAGAATTGACCCGAACTGAGATATGGGAAAGGACTTCTTTCAAATAAATGGCAACGCTAGCCCCACCCCCACCCCCGTTCTCCCTCATTTAATGGTCCGGCCCTTGCGGGACTAAATATCGGGACTGCGGCCCGCATGCTGAGGTTAGTTTGAGACTCCTGGTCTATACTGATATTTAGTGTAGACTGATTTATATTGTTTCAGTGTTGTGTGTGTGTGTGTGTGTGTGTGTGTGTGTGTGTGTGTGTGTGTGTGTGTGTGTGTGTGTGTGTGTTTGTGTGTGTGTGTGTGTGTGTGTGTGTGTGTGTGTGTGTGTGTGTGTGTGTGTGTGTGTGTGTGTGTGTGTGTGTGTGTGTGTGTGTGTGTGTGTGTGTGTGTCACCCTTTTTTCTACCCGTCTTCATAGAGATGTGCTCCTTCCTAGACTCATAGTTTACTGCCTGACAGAAGATTATCGTAATAATAATAATAATAATAATAATAATAATAATAATAATAATAATAATAATAATAATAATAATAATAATAGGCTGGCCGGTTCTCGTACTCCGCGAAAGGAATATTTAGGTGAAAGCCTTAGACGTCTCATCAAACGCAAAAATTCACCGTCGGCGTCAACACGAGTCGTGAAAAAAAAAAAATGATCACGTAATGAGGGCACCACATGACGTCATCATAACGTCACAGATCGTCAGAATTTGTGACGTCATCACGAAGTCACAATGACGCGACACGGTGACGCCATCGCATGACATCGTCGCTTGGTGGCGGGCCGATCACGGAGGCAGTGCAAAACCAGGTCAGGTGCAAAAAGCCTGCAGTGCCTCCGATCCTGGAGGCAATGCAAAACCACGTAAGGTGTAGAAAGCTTTCGTAGGGGGGTGAGAACGGTGATCGATACAATCGACCTAGAAAGAAAAGGAAAAAGATAGATTTCGCCTTCGAGTCGTCTTAGGCGAACGCATGACGGAACATGTGACTTCTTTCATCGACAGCTCAGCCTGTATACTACTATACATACCGTGGAGCCTCTCTTCGAAACTGTAGAGCTTGCGTGAAACACACCCACTCGGCGCGAACGCCAGCAACGCTTTGCGAACCACTAGCGTGCGTACAAAGACTGCTACTATAAAGCCCAACCCCGAGCAAGTCACGTCCGATTCCAGATGCAGCCAGCGCGATCGATGGGAGCGATATGGACCCCGCGTTGCCGCCGACGCCCGCCGGCCGACAGGTCATTCGCTACTCCATGCATAGATGCTCTGTATCTCGCTGGGAGGGCAAACTTAGAGCGCGTCGTAAAGAAAAAAAAAAAAGGACAATTGATTTCCTCGCGACAAGGTCAACCAATTTCCAGCGTCGCGTCGATGGCGCTCGCAGATTTAGGTATATATACGAGGGTATACGGTGTATATATAAATACACTGTATGCATGGGTGCACAGGGGTCGTTAGATCGACATGTGTGCTGCGAAAAGCTTTCCTTATATATAGGGTATACGCGAAGGACGAGGCCGAGCTTGTGCACTCTCTAAAAACAGTTTGCACCGATTGATTGATCGATCGATTGATTGATTTGATTTATTGATTGAACACGCATTTATTGACACAGTGAATTGTTACTAAAGGTGGGAGTTGGAATCTATGTTATCCCACAACAACAGTCGCTATCTGGCTTGCTTGCGTTTCCCTTCTTGAAAAGAGCGCCGCTGCGTCAGTCAGTCAGTCAGTCAATCAATCAATGAATCAATCAATCAATCAATCAATGTATTGTAACTATGGTTCTTAAATGCTACCACGTACTAAAAGGCCCCAAGGTAAACACCGTGGCCAAGTTAGGCAGAGCAGCTTCCCTTCTGAACACTACTGTGTACCACTAACCATAGCGCAACAGCGGACTCACCTCATCTTTACGTAGGACGCCATTTCTCTTCTAAATATTCTAATATACGATGTATCTACAGTACATATTAATCTACCTATTTGTCTGTCAAGCAAACAAGTGACGAAGCGAGAGGGACTAACGCACAGGAAAGACGACGTCCTTCACTTACTCGCGCAAAACACACAGGGACTAGAAGACGACGTGTTATCGCACGAACTGAACAACGCACTAAAAACCTAATGCCGAACGAAGAAGTGACATTCACAAACACACAAACATGCACTTACAAATGACAAACTTACAAACACACAAATTAAAATAATGAGATTAAAGTGCAACCCAACGTTTCGAGCGCGTGTGTGTGTGTGGATGTGTGAATGCATCGTGTGGTTGCTCTAATTAAATTTTGGAAATGATCTACCAACTAACCCAACAACAAGTTATTTTAGACACACACACACACACACACACACACACACACACACACACACACACACACACACACACACACACGCGCGCGCGCGCGCGCGCGCGCGATACGTTGGGTTACACTTTAATCTCATTATTTTAATTTATCTTAAGAAACCCATTTGGATGTCTGCCTTGAATGTACGAGTGAACGAATATGGCACTCATTCCTTTATACGTTTGCTTTCCTTTTTTGTTTAATCATCAGTTAATACCCCAAATATGTAAAATTTCATACGAACAATTCTGGGTTAATCCCCCTGTGTGGGTAAGAGCAATACGAGAAGGAGCACCGTCATCGTCACCACCGATGCATGTGCTCCTTCCCTTCGCGGGAGCCGCTATTCCTGGCTCGGCCGATGCTCTTACACGACGACGCACGCAAAGACACGAGCAGCGAGTGTGTTATGTGTGCAGAGGGGGGGGGGGTCACGTGTCACGAAGTATACCAGTGCGACGCAGGAGACCCTTCATTAATCCTCGAAATTAACTCGACGATTTCCTTACAGATAAGGAAGGGGGGGGGGGGGACTTAAACGTGGTCGCGCAAGATTGACGAGGCAATCGATCAAAGAAATCTCTGTCAACGTCGAGCATACAACGACCCAACGTCATAGCGTGACTAAGGACATTGTTCTAGGGGGCTGCGTGGCCCGTTCTTATCTTTTCTTATAAATTATATAACGGGCTGTCAGATAAGCATCAGCACGGGAATAAAGAAAGATAGAAGCACACGCGCAAAAACACCATACTGCTACCCATCCTTCCCCTTAAACTGTTTTTATAATTTTCTTTTCGCATGCGAAGCAAGGTATGGGAGGTGAACTGAGGTTTAAGTTTTCGGGTTAGTATTTTTATTTTTAATATTTCCGGGCTCCCGAAGCAGATAAGACAAAATTAGCAGAAAATAAAACCTCGTAACGTAAAGTAGAACATAATCGCACAAAATTGTAACCCCAGAAAAACCCAGCGGAACGCTCAATATTTATTTCAAAAGGCAAAACGAAATGTGCGTAATTCGTGGGGAGTCTACTGTATTTACTTGCATAGCACCAACCGTGGCTAACATTGACTGTTGGCTTGTTGGCTAAGCGCACTCACTTAAATATTAAGCCTGTATACTAATACTACGTTCTTGCTTCACTGCAGTAAATACTTAAACGCTACTATATAGTTCCCCTCGGGGAAATTCGTCAGACCTTCTTTCTACAATCGCGAGCAATATGAAAGGAAAAATTGAAATTTTCTCCAAGAAGCAAACGCAGTTGCCAGGCGCAACTGCGTTGGCAACACTTAACGTTCGAGCAGAAAGGTGCCTCTTTCAAGCTAATACATCAATATCTGTAGCCGCACATTATGAGTGACGGTCGTTTGAACACGAATTCGGTGTTTCCTTTTAGAATGTTCACGACCGCACGCCCTATACTAACCATGCAACACAGTTTTTAATACGAAAGTGCTTTATTTCGGAGTCCGCCAACACTTCAGTGACGCCATTTCCGTCACGGAAATGACATAAGCGAAAACGGCAGTTTTGCTGACGTCTTCGCTGACGTCAGAACAAAATGTAATTTCTGTTGACAAAACCAACGAAAATGACGTCAGCAAACAGGCACGTGAACAGGTCACTAACAAAAATCAGAAAGAAAATGTTTACTCCTCGTGTACCGGAGGTACAAAGACCCAACTCTCGAAACCAAGACAAGGCCGAGAAGCTGACTCAGGCAAACACCATCCGTGCGAATTTCCCATCGCCGGCATGACATGAACCGCAGCAAAGACTTGCATCTCCTCCCGTTCATAGACCGCTATATAATGGCACCGCCAGAATTCCCTCCAGTAACGTTTATTTTTGTTGTTGTTTTTTCGGCGCGACAGCGCAGCCCGGTTTGCGCACGTTGCTCGGTTCCCATGGTGTAGTGAGAGGGAGAGAGTCTCGCTCATTCCCGATCTCACGCCGAGATCCTGTTTCTCAGCCAATTCTCGCCCCACCTCATAACGTGGCGGCCCTCCGCGCACCGCCACGCAGCGCTCTCGTTCTACAGCTATCTAAGGAAAGGAAAGTGAAAAAGAGAAGAAATATGAGATTGCATGAAGAAAGGAAACAAAGAAATAAGGACATCTGAGAAAGAAAGAAAGAAAGAAAGAAAGAAAGAAAGAAAGAAAGAAAGAGAAAGAAAGAAAGAAAGAAAGAAAGAAAGAAAGAAAGTCTCAGTCGATGTATTGATCCTCCTCCCGCCCCCACCGAAAGCTTTCTGCATCTCAACTGGTTTTGCACTGCCTTCGTGATCGGCCTACCTTTACCCAAGCGACGATGTCCTGTGATGACGTCATTAAGTTACGCCACGTTAAGTGGACGCCATAGAGACGTCGTCACACATTTCGGCGATTGTGACGTCATGATGACTCGCAGCTACGTTATGGCGGACCGCTTAGCGGTAAAGCCCCTATACCTTCGGGGGCTTAGCGGACGAGGAGAGAACTGCACAGACACAAGCGCGAACTTTCAACTGGATTTATAGGGTAGAGAAATAACGCTTTGATACATATGCATGTATGAATCGCTTCATGATATATACGTGTCCAATCACGGACACATATGTATAAAAGCATTGTTTATTGTCCACCCGATAAATCCAGGTAAAAGTACTGCACTTGTGTCTGTGCAGTTCTGTCCTCGTCCTCTAAGCGATGCGACAACATACCCACAAGCCCGAACAACACCCTCCTAAGTCATGATGACGTCATATGGTGACGTCATCGGGTGATGATTTATTGCATCACTCGCGTTGACGCCGACGGTCAATTTTTTGGGGTTTGATAAGGCATCTAAAGCTTTCGCCTTAAGAAAGAAAGAAGGAAAGGCGCACGCCATCGCGTCGTACATAGACAACGTAGGGATTTATGTAGTGCACGCACAGGTGGCGCCCACGGCGGCTCACCCGGCCACTACCAAACATCACGCGATTGCCCCATCGGCGTCACACAAGAATACATACATCGAGGCCCGGTCGGACCTATAGCACGCACACATCTAGCAAAACACAAAGACGACGCTGATGCGTCTGGTGTGTTGTCCCAGTCACACAACACCAGCGTGGCTCAAGCCCGCGGGGCACTGACCTGCCCTCCCTGCAGCCCCAGGCCGCACTTCATCGCGGGGCCAATTTACATATAATTGTGGAACGAGGAGTGATATATATAAGTGGAGTGGCAGCCCTAAGGCAGGGAACAACTCCACGGTGTTGGCGAAGGACGCTCCAGAAATACACAAATGCATATATACGTATAAAATTACAATTGTACACCGCCACACCACTTGGTGGCGGGCTCTGTTCCCACGTTTTCATCCGAATCTTATCATTTGCGTTTATTCGCGTGATAATAACCTCTTATTACCAGTCGGGATTCACACAGAAAATCTCTGTAGCCGAGTGGGTGGCTGAACTTGATGAGCTGCAGACACCCCCCCCCCCTCTTCCTTTTCTTTTCAAACGCGTTGTTGTTGCTTAGATATGTAAAAAACATAACAATGCAGGATGCGTTGGAGCAGGCTATCTTCAAGTAATGAATTTCTCGCTTACGTAATAACAACAAAAAAAGAGGGGGTGGGGCAAACCAACAAATAGCACACGTATGAACCACCAGTTTTGGTTGTTTCTGTTCTTGTGACATGTTCCTACACTGCCATCCTTTTTCTCGTGTGTCAGTGACCGTCGGAACCTACACACGTCTTCAGAATCGTGAGGGCAAAGTTTAGACATACAAATGCAACGTTTCGTTACACACCGTGCCTTCCCTATACACAAACTGCCGGCCAACAACAGTCTGTTCGCTGTACAACCTGTTGCAGCAGGTACAACGCGTATGCTGTCGTTCTGCAAAGCTCGACGACGCGGGTTGACAAATAACACCCTTACACACACACACACCCTTCCCCGAACCCGCTGGGGGATTTTTAACACAAAAGTGTTTTATGCCGGGGTCCACCAAGACTTTCATGACGTATTTCCGTCACGGAAATACGTTATTTTGCTGACGTATGAACGCCATCAGATGGCAAAGAAAAAAACTATAAGAAAAGTTTTTGTACTACGCATGATCGGAGTACAATCTTCACTGCGTACGGTCGGGAGTTTCTGCTAGGTGCGCTGGGAGCAATAATCAGATTTCTCTACCCCAGCTGGACGAACGACACGGTCGGTAAAAACCAGCCTATACCTAATAAACCACATCTCTACCGCTGTCTTCAAAAACACCTCGATGTATTCAGCCACACATATACCTCGACGCGCAAAGGAAATACCTGTTGAAAACGAAATTCCGAGAAGAGGCAGAAGAGGGCAGAATGTTTGTATACGGTCCCCAGCCCGGAGAAAAAGGTCCCTTTTACGGCCTCTCGGGCGAGCTCGGAACGCGCCCCCCTGGCTGTAACCTGACACCGCCGGGCAGCTGCGGGTGAAGAGAACGAGGGCACCGGACAGCGCTGTGACCACCGGGAGAGAAGGGAAGACGAAGACGACGCGGTGACGGGCAGTCGCAAATCGCCCTCCGTGCCGAGAAGAAGCATTCAACCAATTGTGTACTCGCGCCGCGTTTTTTCGTGTTATAATTAAACAGTTATTTGTTACCGAACGGACGCATCAGTCTTTCATTTCTTATTTTCAACGAACGTGAACGACAATACCCTCAGGAAAATATCAGCCTGTCTGTCGATCTAATCAGCCCATATCTCTGTGCATGAGTGCGCGTGCGTCGTTTTTAACTATATAGCTGCAACATCAGACAACGTAAACCCCACGCCGGACAACCGTAAATAACATTACCTGCATATCTCGGGCAGTTCCCGCATAGGTTTTTTTTTTATTTTATCGCGGAAGTGCAATGCAGTACCGATACTGCTGCTCAACTTATTTTTAGTGCCCCTTTAAAGAGCGTTTTCAGGCGGATAGTTTACTTCGGCGGCGAGAGTTTGACTTTAACCAGATCACATGTACGGATACGGCAACCCAAACGAGGAAGCTGTCGACTATACCGGTTATGCCTTTACTATCAACTACTCTTCCTGTTACGGTCGAACGTCGGTTTCGGTCGACTTTGTACAAACTCTTTTACTTGTTGTTTTGTGGTTTATACGTAGCTAGAGGCGATCTACCGGTCAAGATTTTAACATTTCTCTACCTCGTATAGCGACGGCGGCGTTTGTTCCATTTTCTTCGTACGCCTCGGTCTGCCGACGTCCCCGAACTGTAGTGCAAGACGAGAAAAAAAAAAAAAAAAAGACTACGCAAACAGACCCAGCGGGGCGTATCACCGGAAATCAGCCGAACATAGGGCGCAGACTGTACAGGCGCTCTCAATCGCCAAAAAGGTAAACAAATAAACGAACGAACGAACGAAGCTCCGTGCTCATAAGGGCTATAGACGGCGCGCGGTCTGGTTTGACCAGAAACTGCTTCCGAAACAAACAACAACAAGCGACGCCAGGCGCGGGGACCGGCGAATATGGACGCCCGAAAATCGAACTTCCTGTTTGAGCGGAAAAGAAGCAGACCCCCCCCCCCCCCGAAAGCTTTCTGCACCCAACGTGGTTTCGCATTGCTTCCTGTATCGGGGGCACTGCAAGCTTTCTTCACCTCACGTTGTTTTGCAGTGCCTCCAGGATCGGCCCACCTCTGACCAAGCCACGATGTCGTGTGATGGCGGCAAGTGACGTCACGTTACGCGACGTCGTATGGTGACGTCATGACATTATGACGTTTGTATCACTCGTGTTGACGCCGGCGACGGTTACTTTTCCGCGTTCGATGAGGCATCTATAAGGTCTTAAAAAATAAGCCAGCAGCAGGCAGACAAGCGATCGAGCCAGCGAAAAGACCCAATCGATGAAAGTATTAAACAAATACGAAACTATAGGCGTACGAATTTTAATACCGCGAACGAGAGCGGCTTTCTGTGGGCATTCGCTTTGCGCCGTTCACGCTTCGAAACACATGCAGGGCGGAGCGAGCTTACAAACCTAAAAAAATAATAATAATAAGCGCAAGACGTGGCGGTCGCCCCCTTCATTTTAAATTTCACGCGCACGCGCAAAACACCTTCGCCCAATAATGACAGCGCGTGAAGAACGAGAAAGAAAGAAAGAAAGAAAGAAAGAAAGAAAGAAAGAAAGAAAGAAAGAAAGAAAGAAAGAAAGAGACGAGTCCGCAGGTCTTCCGTTCCGCCCGCATGCGATATGACCCCCGGGAGCGAGCCCGCCGCATGCAGCGTTGCATATTCACTGTAGTACGCGAACCTATATAGCTGGCAAGCATGCACGCATATACGATACGATACGCCGCGAGAGGCGTTGTCGTCGCAAGCGGGGCTGGGCCCGAGCGAAGAACAGGAGCGAAAGCAACACGCGGGCTCTTAGGCTTAGCCGCTGAGTGTGCGTGTCGTCATCAACGCCGATCGAAAGCAAGCCACCGCTTCCGCCTCAGCCCCTTTCACTCGCTCGCACTCTCTCCCTCACGCCATATCCAAAAAGGCGCGGCGCCACTCACGGCACGCCTTTACCGTAAAGAATCGTTTAGAAGGAGCCAACACAACGCCCGGTACCAATTTACACCCACAAGGGTGTAAATGTTTTGCCTCGAAGGGTGACACCTTGTGTGTGTGTGTTCAGCGACAGTCTAAGCAAGGGGAGTTTGCAACAGCCGCACGATGCAAGGGTGTTAAAACGAAAGCACCCTTTCATACAGGTGTTAAAGGAGTACTGACACGATTTTGAGACATCGCAAAAGGGACATTTTTTGTTTCCTTGGTATGCAGTGTCAACGCTGTCCACACACCGGTGTCGGAGAATACGTATAAAATATTTCAATTTGACTTTGAAGTTTTCGTCGCTGAGCATCTGCAAGCCAGCCCCACTGCAATGGACATTATCCCGACGAGTCAAGACAGTTCCCTCGAGTTTGCGAGTTCTACGTCCTGCATGCAGCCTAAATCGCAGAAATCACTGTCAGGGTCACTGGACGACAGTTCACTCATCGTTGTTTATGTGCACCACGAGCAGATAACGGATTTGCCGCTAGTACGTCGCGAGTTTCTGTATCCATGTGACGTCATACTGATATGAAATGTCACTGAGAAGCCGCCCCCTCGATATCGAAAGCGAAACTGTATTTTTAAGGTAGTGGTAATTAAAATATATACGATGCATTCCCAGGCACCACAATAATCGTTTTAGGTTTCTCGACATCAGTATTTTTAATTAGAGCAACAATCCGAAAATTTTTAAAATTCGTGTCAGTACTCCCTCAAAAGAATTGCGACAGCGACAATTCTGACTAAACTGTCGATACGAGATAAGAGTTTATCGCTCTCAACCTCCCGCATATGCGGCAGAACCTCGTTGATACGAGTTCCCGTTTCGTGCGAATTCCCAGTGCCAACGTATACGCGATATCGCTATAAAGCGAAACTGCGATATGGGCTTTAGTGGAGGGGTCTTCAACTTACCTCAGCTAGCGGGCCGCAGTCACGAAATTTAGTCCCGCATTGGCCGGGACAGTGAAGAAGATAGAAGCAAGAAGGTAAGAGGGGGAGGGGGAAGGGGGAGGTCTAGTTTGTACATAATGTCAGCTAACGTTGCTATCTGAACGGCAGTATTTCCCATATTTCATATATGAGTCATTTCTGAGGGGGATATGGTGTCGGGATTCGAACAATATATCGATGAACTAATAAAATCTGGACGCCTATTATGAAATACGCACAGAGTTTTTGTTCGGCGATTACGCTTCTACACGTGGTGACCTCATGGGGGGCCTCACGAAGAAAATGCTTGAAACGAGTTACTTCTGTGTAGCTAAGAAAAAAAGAAAGAAATATGGGACGAAGACAGTCATGTGCGGGCCGGGCCACATGCAGACCGCGGGTCGCGTGTTTGAGACACCTGTGTTAGTGAACTTGGATTTTACGTTTTCGCGGATAGTACGTTTTCTTCCATGCTTTCCTTTTAACGTAGGAACGAGGTTTTTAAGGCGATAGCCTTGGATGCCTCATCAAGCGCGAAAACTGACCGTCTGCGGCGTCACGCGTCGGCAGCGCCAACACGAGTGATGCAAAAAATCATCACGTGATGACGTCACCTCACGAAGTCAGCATGACGTCACCGGTTGCCGAAATTTGTGACGTCATCACGACGTCACTATGACGTCATCGTGACGGCACACTGTGACGTCACGCTAAGAGGTGAGAGGTGTGCCGATCACGGAGGCAGTGCAAAACCAGGCGAGGTGCAGAAAGCTTGCATTGCCTCCGATCCTGAAGGCGTTGCAATACAACGCTATGTGCAGGAAACTTTCGGAGGGTGGTGGGGTAGGATAATAACTCGAGCGAGAAGAAAAAGAAGACGACGGCTTGCGCCTTCGAGTCGTCTTCGGCGAACACATGAGCGACCCTGAGCTCAATACGAGTTGCAATCCAGTGGCCGTGGTTGAGAGGACCTGAACGGTGAAACCGGCAAACGTTAAATTGGTTTAGAGAATGCCAGTAATTGAAACAGTGTTTACTTCACTAATTTTTTGCTTTCGTCGACGCCGCTTTGCAGTGTTTGGGCCGCTTTGAGCACGGATAAAAATGTTGCAACTCACATTGGGCGTGACTTGGAGAGTATATAGAGCAGTGTGGTATACGCATACGATGGAAATGTTTGCGGCTGTTACGGCACTCCATACGGTACGTATAGCCCCATTTCGGAGGACCTCCTCTCTTAATTCCTTCCCGTTCGTGCAGCTAGGGGTCCGCGCGTGCAGGAGCAGCAGCAGGCGTGTACAAGCACACTCTCGTTCTCTTTTTTTTTTTTTTGTGCCTGTGTTTTTTTTATTCCGCTGAAGGCAAAAGCGCACGCCTTCCGCCCGCGTGTCCGGCGGGCAGGCACGACTCCCGTCGAGACGCGGTAAAACACCGCACAACAAAGAAACAAAGCCGCGGCCTCGAGAAGGAAGCAAGAAAAAAAAAAAAAAAACGAGATCGGTCACAAAGCGTGCGCGCCCGCGCTTTTGCGCCACGTCCAGCGACGCCGCTTTTATTTGCCCAAACGAGATCAGAGTTTGAGAGAGAGAGGGGGGGGGGGGGAGAGGTGTTTATTCGAGACGGTTTCACTGAACACGACGAAAAAAAGAAAAGAAAAACGAGTGCGCACGAAGTCCTCTCTCGTTTGCAAGCTGTTTGCTGTTGCCTCAGAAAAAAACAAAAACATGTGGTGTTATTAAGACGAAAGCATATGTCTTATGAGTCATCAGTAAAAAATTAAAGCAGTCTCGCGCAAGTGCTGCCGAGCTCCGCACTTCCTTCAGTAAGTGCGGAGCTCGGCAGGAGTCTTCAGTTTGTTTCTCTTCGTTTCTCGCTTTCTTTCCTTTTCTCTTTTCCAGTTTTTTCTGTCTTTTTTTTCTCTTTATTTCTATTTATTGTTATTTTTCCTCCTATCTGTTCCCTTTCTTCCTCTCTCTCTCTCTATTTTTCGCTGGCTTCCTCTTTCTTTTTTTTCTATTTTTATACGTGGTTTTGCCTGCGGTACGCCAAGCGACGACAGCATACGACAGCCCGGGCCCCTAAAGTACTCCGCACTTGATATCATCAAGGCGCTCGAAGAACAAAAGGAAGAAGGCTTCTCCTTGGCGCGAGCGAGCGCTCAATATGCTATACAGATGTGGTTTTTACGCCAAGCAACATCAGACGACGACAGCATACGACAGCCCGGGCCCCTAAAGTGCTCCGCACTTGATATCATCATCAAGGCGCTCGAAGAACAAAAGCGCCAAGGAGAAGAACACGCGACCTTCGGGTCAACAGCCGAGCGCTGTAACCATGCACTGTTTACCACCGCGAACAGCAATGGTGAAATAGCACCCAACGTGGTCTTGCGCTGCCTCCGCGATCGAAGGCATTGGAAGTTTTCTGCTGCTCATGTGGCTTTGAGGTGACCCCGGGATCGGCCCACGTTTGACCAAGCGACGGTGTCGTATGATGACGTCGTCATGCGACGACACGTTACGTGCCGCCATGATGACTTCACAAATTTTTTCGGCCCGCGATGTCATGATGACGTCATGTTGTGACGTGATAACTGATGATGACGTTTTGCCTCACTCGTGTTGACGCCGCCGACAGTCTCTATTAGCGATTCACGAGGCACATCTAAGGCTTTCGCCTTCATAAAGCCTAGAAGTATTAAGCCTATAGACAGGCTTATTTAACTCGGTCGCGAGAGAAGCGTGAAGCTCGCGCTTGGCAGTTATTGTGACGTCAGCAAAAGGGGCACGCAGCAATAAAGAAAATAAAAAAAAAAGGGAAGCGTTGTCCTTATTGCTACGTGAGCGAGACGCACATAGTTTTCCACGGACACAGTGTAAGTATACTCGTGGCGGCCTCCCTCGAACTGCACATCAGTCGTTTTTGCGGACGGCCCGTCGACCTACGGGTCACAGCGCACGGTGCACGCGAAGGACCGCGCATGCGCATTGCGCGAGACGCGCGTGTCTAACGCGGTATAACGGCACGGTGCGTGTATACGTAGATGAGCGAGACGTCGCACTTACGTCACTTCGGAGGCCACAGTTCAACGACAACAAAAGAACATTTGACGGACTGGCCGGGTGTTAGGGAGGCCCACTGACACCACTCTATAGGTGTATACCGACGTACTCGACGAACAAGTTAACCCCCCATTCTTTTTTTGTTTTTACTATGACCGTGTCTTCGTCACAAGTCACCGAAAGAAAGGTTTGACAGGATGGGTATTAGGGAGTCCCACTGACACCTCTAGAGGTGTTTCGTGATGCCTGAAGAACAAGTAAACCTTCCTTTTTTTCTTCTTTAGGTGTGACCATGTCTGAGTTACAAGCGCGACGGTGACACAGCAACTACGTGGCCCTTCCAACCCCCACCCCACCCCCCCTGGGGAATGCCGCCGACGCGGGGGTAAAGTACCAACCACTGGCAAGCGCCGGCACGCGTTCCACGCGCCTACGCGTCAAATGCGTCGCGGCGCGCCCCGTGGAGGAAAAGGGCGCGCAACCACTGGCAAGCGTCGACCGCGCGTCCGCGCCGACGCTCGCTTTAGGCAGAGGCACAGTGTTGCTTGATCTTTTCGTTTAAAACTGTCCATGTACAGCCTAGAACGGTGCGTTATCAATCGAAGCGAATTAGACTGTCGTTAAAATATTGATTGTGCTTCACCCACCACTTTTTTGACTATTTAAGAAGTAATTAACATCGCAATGACCAAAGTAACAACCACGGTATGCACAAGTAATCGACATCGGCGCGTGCGCTGCTAAGTTCACGTCTGCATCACGGGACACAGCCAACGATGTTTGCGAGATCGCCAACGCTTATGCGATCGCCTTGTTGACGCCTGTTCACGGCCATGCTATTAGTGCCCAACACGAATATAATCATCCTGTTCATGAAAATGGTTCTGCTCCAAGAAGCGGACGGGAGCGGCGTCGCCCGCACCGTCGGTGGGCGTGACGTCGTTTCTTGGCACGTACTTTAGTTACGAAAAAAAAAAAAGGAAATAGACGTTTGCTGCAAAGTCCAAACGAGGTGCCCTAAAAATTCGCCGCATAACGAGTAATACTTTTCAAATTAACAAAAAGACGGCTTTCCCGCGTACCACGGGTGTCACCGTGACTAATATTCTAGCTGCCTAATATGAGTTACAGTTTATTACATGGGCCAACATTGAGAAGTTCGAATCCTGGAGCAAGCATACATACTAACTCAAATTTTTTTCAGTAGCATGGAAACAAGAAACCAACATTACTGGAAACTCACAGTTACTTATGTCGCGTCTAGCAACAAAATGCAGGTAAACTGTAGCACTGCAAGTATGGCCTGACTTTCTTGTTTTCTAATAAATGAATATGCACTGTTCACCACAAAATACGCATCGAGTTCATAATTAAACAGCTTATTTATTTATTTTCAAATATTGCATCCCAATGCAGGGCTACTGCAGGAGTGGTGTACATGAATACAAAAGGAAAGAATGTATTCAATATCGCAATAAGTGCTTCAACAAAAGCAGATATCGCCACCTGTTGAGTGCAACTGGGTAAAAAATGAGAGAAATAGAACACTAATATCATACAAGCGCCTCCAAAAATCAGATACATTCATTTCACGAACGGAACCAGGTACATCATTCCAGTGTTCGTAAATATCAGAAAAAACTGTATTTGAACATGTTAGTGTGCACAAAAAAATGGGTTATGTTAAGATTGTGATTGCAGCTGTGCACTGTGTAGTAGGCTTTTGGACGTTGTCTGTAGTCTAAATATCCTCTAACGCAACAAACCACACCTGACATTTCATGATGCGACAGATATCGGTCATAAGATTGGAATCGAGCACTGGTTTTTGCACGTTGTGTGTAGTCGAAATATCCTCTAGCGCAACAAACCACACCTGGCACTTCATGATGCGACAAATATCGGTCATCAGATTGGAACCAAGCACTGCGTAGAAGGCATTTGCACGTCCTCAGTAGTCAAAATACCCTCTAACGTAATAAATCGTGCCTGAAACTTCATGATGCGACAGATATCGGTCATAAGATTGGAACCAAGCACTGTGTAGAAGGCCTTTGGACGTCGTCAGTAGTCAAAATAACCTCTAATATAATAAATCGTGCCTCAAACTTCATGATGCGACAGATATCGGTCATAAGATTGGAACCAAGCACTGTGTAGAAGGCATTTGCACGTCGTCAGTAGTCAAAATACCCCCTAATATAATAAATCGTGCCTCAAACTTCATGATGCGACAGATATCGGTCATAAGATTGGAACCAAGCACTGTGTAGAAGGCATTTGCACGTCGTCAGTAGTCAAAATACCCTCTAATATAATAAATCGTGCCTGAAACTTCATGATGCGACAGATATCAGTCATAAGATTGGAACCAAGCACTGCGTAGAAGGCCTTTGCACGTCGTCAGTAGTCAAAATACCCTCTAACGTAATAAATCGTGCCTGAAACTTCATGATACAACAGATATCGCTCATAGGATTGCACCAGAGCACTGTATAAAAGTCTTTGGCAAGTTGTCTAACATAGCTAAACTGAATGAATGTCTTCATATTTCAATTATGCTTAAGTGCATGCATAGTCTAAGTCAGTGCATATACAAAGAACTGAACAGAAATGAAATAGTCCTTGCAATACATCCAAGGATTTGGCATTTGAAACCATCAAATAATTATTTCAGCTGGATTCAGTCTGGAAGAAGAGATAAATATGTGCACAGTTTAGAATGGTCTCACAGGTGTCTGAGGTTCAAGTGAGGCACCGTTTGAATTCCTTCTAAACAAAGAGCAGCACAGTAATATTGCACTTTCATTCCTTCTGCACATACGTGTGATGTCATGCTCTTCTCTTCTTACTATCGTGTCATTGTGCACCTCAGATTTCAATGGAGGTGCTTGTCACTTACAAGCTTTTTAGCAAATTAGCTGTCCAGCTGTAAACAAAACATATGTTATATTTAAGTAAACTGTAAAACGATGGAGAAGCGCCACTGTTCACATTCTCCCGTCTATGAGTATCAGAAAAGACTAGGGAGAATGTGTGTCAGAATAGACAACCTGCAAAACAAGGCATGTGCAACTGGGCATGTGCTAAGGTGTAGTTGCACGGCAGAGAAGCAGACCAAGAGTCAAGAAGTGAAATAGCAGGCAACACAAGCAGCACTTAATCATGCAACTTTCTTTTTCGATCACCACACTCGCGCACGTTCGAGCTTCTATTTTATACATGAATGGAAATGAGACCGCTGACAGCTGAATGTGTCGGCGTCGCTGGTACCCGGTAGAGCACTGCACGGGCCGATTTTTCCGGCCCGGGCCCGGCCCGGCCCGAAAACGCCATGCTCCGGCCCGTCCGAGCCCGGCCCGGTGTTCTTAAATGTGGCCCGTACCCGGCCCGGGCCCGAAAGGTTTGGGCCCGGTCCGGCCCGGCCCGCCCCGACCCGTTTCAGCTAGTTATGCCTTGAGCATAAAGGAGGCACTGCCTAACCTTCGGTTATTGTGAAGATGCCTGCCGCACACAAGATATTTTCTAGAGATTAATTTAGGAACTTCTTTCAGTGTCACGACTTTCACTGGTACTGTGTATACTTCCGGTTAATTACGCCCGTAGCACACTCTTGCGAAATAATGGCAGGTACCCATCGACTCACGAGGTGCAGCCCATTATCCATGGGCTGCACCTCATGAGGAGAACACTCGGCTGGTGGGGAGCGCCGATTGCAATAGCTCTTTGAAAGAATCGCGAATATGATAGAAAACGATCTTGCCCCATATATTTGAGATGTTACTTGAACAAACAGCTGCTGCATTTTACATGGTTTTTCTGGGGTTTTGTTTGAGTTCCTCGTCAGCTATTCTGCGTGACTTACGGCGCATCATTGAGGTCGCTTTAACAGATACCCAGAAATCAAACGGAATAAATCAGCAAGTTGATTGTAAAGCCTAGCGCGCACCACGGTTAATAACTGTTAGAACGCTATTCCTTTAAAGTTAATAAGTAAACTCATCGCTCCAAAAACGCGCTTGCCACCGTTATGCCCCCCACCCCCTAACCCTCAGCACAATACACCTTCTGTGTCGCTTCTGGCGTGCTTGTTCCTACTAAAGGACTAAGAAAGTGCCCCCTTCTTGCATAACTTGTGACTCCACTTGCGCACCACGGGTTCAAAAAGAAATGCTGGCAATATAGTTGTGAGTGAGTGGTGTCCGATAGTAAGGTAGTATAAGGCCGTATTATGATCACTTAGGAAGTTGTTGCAGGGCCCATTAAAATTTTTTTATATTCTTTCACTACAATAAAATCGATAAAGCAATCAGCGACCAAATATACTTTTATTTCTCCCCAAGAAATAAGTGGATAAAAAAGAGCCACAAAAACTATAGCTTAACAAATCTCAGGCACCCTAAGGAGACAAGCAGCAAACGAACACGATACAAAATAATAATTTGCAGGAAGTAACAAAGGATATGTAAATGTGTCATGCACATGAGAAAAAACTTACAGTTGTGTAGTAGAGACTAAAAAGGGTCTACTTGGTTGATACATCACTACATTACGATATACAAATCTCTGTACAAATACTTCGTAATGAAGATAATATTGCAGGAAAACAAGAGACGTTACAATTAGTTCAAGAACACACTGCAAACACCAATAAACAAAATAAATAAATTAAACGAAAAGACGTAATATTGCTCTCACATAACATATGTGAAGACAAAAATCAGTGCAGCAATAAAATAGATGAAATCTAAACAGAAAATACAGACCAACACAGTCGGCCTTTTCCTCTGAAATGCGCAAAATGTACATCCTCGGATTCTACTGTAAACCAAGATAGTTGCTACACAAAAAAAAATTAACAATTCAACGCGTGGCAGGGACATTTATACGACAATAAACAGTATTTGAGAAGAAAAAATAAGTAAGATTAGTCACTGACATACGCCATGCGCTATAGGTACGCATATAATATTCTGCGACAAGTAAACGCGACTAGACGCTCATGGAAATCAAATCTTATCTTCACCCGATAAGAATGAGCGAAATCCGCTCATTGACACAGTCTCAGCGGTTAAGCCACGTTTGGCCGATTTGCTTAAAATAGCAGCTACTTGGAGTGAAAACAACTTTATCCCGTACCCTGTGCTGCATCATAACTGGAACCAAGGATCTTGATTTCTTGTATCATATGAGTAGTGTAACATTGTCAATCGAAACGAGCTGACGAAGTCAGTTTTATTAGTTTTTATGGCGAGACGACAAGCACAAGAAAGACCGACACGGAATCCGTATATTCAACTTTTAGTATATTAAATGCGTTAAAGTAAGGCCGCGTATGAGCGACACGCTAAACGTTAGCAGTCGCCCGAACTGCGCGTTTTTGGCATAGACAGTATATTTTAATGTTATCGACTGATGTTGCACCCCAGGCCAGGTGGCAATCATTTATAGTCGATAAGAATAATCCAATGAAGCATTTGGCTTGATAAGATAAGACGTTTTCTTTACCAGCCCCCTGGCGAAATTTAACTTTTAAAACTAATTTCCACATGCTTTTTCCATGACAATCTTTCTTAGAATGAAATAACCAACGCCTTTATCTCGTAAACAAAACTAACACTATCATGATTAAAACATAAGATAATAAAGATAACACAGTGTAGTACGAACAAAAAAAGCTTTCAAAGCACTATATTCATACAAGGTAATGCAAGTGGCACATTTTCACTGCTTCTAGAAGTTTACATGTTTTTGTGGAGGAACAAAAGATTGTCCAAGGACTCTGCCTTGAGGCACGTTCTCCGCTCTTGAAAAATGTAGCCAACTGCGCTGAAATTTCTTTCACTGCTGGCGCTTGTGGCTGGTATACAAAGAATACTTTTGGCGAGGGAAGACAACCTAGGGAATTCTTTGCTGTTAGCCTTCCACCATTTCAGCACATCGGTGATGTGGTCAGCACCGTCGCAATGCAAGTACTTGTCTAATTCGTCATTCTGCTGCGGCTCTGCGACATCTTGCCACTCTTCAAACTCTTCCTTCAAGCTCCATCTTGGTCTTTTTGCTGCTGCGGATGCACAGTCGTCGCTTTCATGGTAGGCAGAAGGTGCGGGCATATCCAGCATCTTTGCCCTGACGTATGCATACGCTGCACACCGCTCTGTTTCCTCAAGTGCACGCAGACGACGAAATGGCGGACATAGAAGCGTTGCAGCAGTGTGCGCTTCGTCAAGGTGCAACTTACTTTTCAAATATTCTGTTGCTCTCCTTTTCAATGCAGCAACTGTCGGCGAGTCTGTAGGTGCAGCTGCAAGGTGTTTTTGTAACTTTGTGTTGTACAAAAGCACGAGAGGCAACGTCGGCTGTTTGTCGTGTTCTAACTTCTCTGTGGCCTCTTTGAAGGGCTCCAGCAGGTCAATGATGTCTTTTATGAAGAGTTTACTTACATTGTCCATCAGTGAACTCCCCCTTTCTTCAATTATATTTTCGATTTCTTCGAACTGTGTGTACACTGACTTCAGCATTGCTACTTTGGAATTCCATCGTGTGCTTACTTCTTGGCATACGCCATGAGGCAAGCGACTAGTGAGTCCACTTTGTTTTAGGAAGGTGACAAGCGCCTTTACCTTCTGAAGGTGGCTCTGGAGATCAGGCAGATGTTGCGAAAGGTACTCTTCATCAAACGTATGCCGGAGAACGGTGTTGAGCATGTGTGCGCTGCAGTTGATCCTTTTGTAGGAACGAAGTGCGTTGATAATATTAGCACCTTGATCAGTCACAAAGACTACGTTCTTGATGATGCTTTCATCAAGTCCCATCTTTGCGATTTTTCGAAGAAATTCTCTCTTGATGTTTTCGCCAGTCTTTTTCTCGGCTGTTGGAAAATCGCTCGTGAACAGGACGACACTATGTAGATTCCAGCTGTCATCAACATAGTGAGCAGTGGCAGTCAAATAAGATATTTTTTTGTAATCGTCTGTCCACATGTCAATGGTCATCGCACAGCGAGCTTCCTTCACTGCAGCTGTGATAGAAGGCTTCATTTCTTCACGTAGGGTGCTCGCCATTTCTGCGACCTTTCGAGATACCGTTGTCGGGTGCGGAAGCAAATCTTTCGCACTTATGTTGCCATATCTTGCACCCGCGGCAATCAGGTGGTCTGCAAGCTTCAAGAAGCCGTCATCAGATACGACATCGTAAGGCCTCATGTTCTTCGCGCACCAACGAACACAAGCACTTGTCATAGTTTCCTAACACTAGCAGGAACAGCTGACTTGTTTTCCGGGAAGAACGATTTTATACTACAGCATTCAGTCACCGATTTGCATTTGTGTCGAATGAGATGCGACGTCCCTGTTTTACTTGCATTATAACTAAAGAAGCTCTTGCAGCTTTTACACTGGACATACCCGGAAGGTGAAAGGGTGTTGGTATCCACGACTTCACAAAACCTATTCCACACATCACTTTTCTTCGATTCTTTAGATATGATCTTTAACTTCCCGACAGCAATGTCGTTTTTCAGGCGTGTTGTGTCCATCGGGAGCTGCATGAGACATGTGATTTATACGATTAACTTGATATAATTTAATTCTTTTTAATACAAAACTTGTTTGAGAGCGCTGATGTTAAAGTGAAACCTTGGGCCATAAAATTCAGTGTATTGGGTAGCGATATAATTAGAGCTAAACAATACAATACGGGACAGAACAAACAAGAAATAAATAAGTAAGATCAAGATATTGTCACGTACTTGTGACGGTACCCAAGCAGGCACACAGTGAGGTTTCGGCAAGAAACAGTCTGCTACGTCAGTTTATTGAGTGCACTTGTGCCCGAATTAAACTCAGCGGTGGCGAAAGCACCCATAGCCGAAGGCGTCCGTCAAGACAAGACCCTTGCGCTGACTGGTTAATAATTTTAAACCTGTGGCTCAACACGTCCAAAGGCGTAGCTCGCGAGCAAGTCGCACATTCGTGAACACACTGCGATTGCAAAGATGCCTATGCGTGTTGGCGCGGGATGCTTTCTAGCACGGCCTTAGTAGAATATTACTGCTCCAAATACCTGCGTTATCGCTTTGGTGGTATATAGTTGCAGGTCAACAGAAAAGTGGTAGCAAACCCAGGATTAACACAAAAGCGCTCGTGACAATCTACGGCACCTTGACGCTGCGTCTGACAAAAAGAAACACTTTGGCATATTTGCACCACTCCATGTTTATGCCGTGCTCTACTGCCTCGCCAGTAGTGCTCTCACTCCCCGATGTGGTCGACGAATGTAACCTAGCCAGCTCTATTTCAGCCTCACACAGCTGGCGGCGCTCCCGCGCCAAAATTATATGAGATTCCACTTGCTCTCGTTCCGTTCAAACGACAACACCGCTCCCACCCTCACTCAAACTATCGCCACCCTCCATACCGCTGACCTTGGTGCTAGCCTCTATGCCCCGAAACCACAATGCAATAATAAGAAAGGGAACTCACGTTGACGCCCTTGGCTGCTTCCCGACGTCGCGGCGTTGCGCTCACTCGTCGCAGCGGGCTCTCGTTGACGCTTAGCCGTCGTCGGGGATGGGTCTTGTCGCTGGTGGTGGACTCGTAGAGGGCTGCCTCGACGCAGCCGCTCCTCGCTGTCTTCCGAGAAGACAAAGCTATCTGCAGCGCCCAGCTGCTACAGCTAGCTGCTGAAGGGTCCGTTGGTACGGTGCCGATTAGAAATCGGCGTCTTCATTTGCTTCGTCCGTAGTGAGGTCTCGCCCAACTTCTCCTTCAATCTTCTTTAACTCAGCGATACCAATACTGTCAGACTGCGCCAGTAAACTTCAGGTTCTTTTCAAGATGAGAAACCACACTCCACACTCGGCGCCCGAGACGCACCACCCGAGGTGGTATAAACGAAGTGGGAGGAATTAACGTTGGATTCTCTGGTCGCTTGAAGAATGAGATACGTTGGAGAAGTTTAGAGGAAAATCAAGACAACTTATATTTACAGACTTACAGAAAATATACAAGCATAAATGTTACAAAGAAATAAAGAAAAACAAACACCTGGAAATGAACCGTCTGCAGGGCGACCCTACGAATTCGGCAGAGCCGACGGTGCCTAACACCTTAAGCCCGGTTCAGAACGTCAGACGGAACACCGGGGCTGCTTTTTATTACCCTGATGCTCCGCCTTTACATTACTGCCGGCTAATAGCCGCTTGTTTGCCCTGTCATTGGGCGGTGCATGCAGCAAATCAAAAAACTCTTACACCTGTGCGGGCTCGAGCCTCATGCTCCTCGCCCCAAGCAACACACAAACAAGAGGCAAATAAAAACAAAGTAAACTAAAGCTGTTGTGGCCAGGGCAGGCTCAGCTGACGCGACACGTGCCTAGAGCTAAATGTACGCGTGCGTGCAGTGACGCGAAAAGAAAAGAAAAACGTGCCTGAGAAAAACGACCCTGGTGGTATGTCAAACACATCTGCCGAAGGGACACTACACTTCGACCACCCTCGGGCCACTTAGTTGCTCCCCCCTCCGCGCACAACGTTACACGCGACACCACTTACAAGGTCGTTCAGCTCCCGCTCCAGCTCTTCTGCCGAACCAGACTGTAAGGCGAAGTGCGGAAATGGATGCCACGCGGAAGGCCAGCGCACAAACAATTGTCAAAGGTGCCGACCGAGCGTTCGATGCCCCACGACGTGGGCCCACTCCTCGTCGTTCACGTATTCGAGCGTCAAGGGCATGTACGCCGTCGGCTCCACCGAATGCACGCCACACATGACGAATGCCTCCGGCGACCACGTGGTGCCCAAAAAGCAGGCCGCTTTGTCGCAGTGGGTGGCGCCCACGAAGCGCGCGAACGTCAAACGGCGGGCCCAGAGGCGGCCCATTCATGGGTCGCCGAAAGGCAACGCTGAGCAAATAGGGAGGTCATTACGACAGCGTTTCGAACCCTTCCTGCCGCCGCCCGCGAGTGGGGCCGGGCTCCTTTGTTCCGGGCGCGACAAGGGACGTGATGGGCTCATCCATCTCCGGAGTCTAAGTAATCTTCGGGGCGATGCACAGGCGCTTCGAAGCACCCCAACCGGCGTGGCCGCCCAAGTTGGCCGCACCGAGTAAAAAAAAAAAAATTAAACGTGCGTCCGGTTTTGACGGCGGTCCTACACTGACAAAACATGACAAAATTCTCTCCACAGACATAACGAGTGTCCTGAATGTCCCTTTCGCTATATACATATATGTCCGTAACGTTTTGAGACTGTAATAGCGCGAAGAAAGCTTAAAAACTGCTGACTTACTTTAGATTCAATTTCAGGAATGGCATCAACTGATGAAGTACACTCTTAGAAAGCAAAAAAGTCAAAAGTGGGTCATACTGTCATAGCACCGTGAGGCCATAAATATCGCCATACATATCGCGCGTTTGCCGTGTACTGCTTTCGTAGGCACTAATTACAGAGCTTTAGCTGGGCGTCCGCAGCAGCTCTGCGGAAGCAGGCTACGTGCCATTTCCAACAGTAGCCTGCGTCTGCGGGGTTGTTGCAGTTGCCCAATTAAAGGTATGCGCGTCGCTGTGCAAGTGATGAGTGATGCAATCACTTATCAAGGGTGATTATTTGCGGATCGCACATTGTCTCTGCAGTGCACTGCTGAAGGTGTTCGATAGTCTTTTGAGGTGCGCTTTAGTCTACGTCATAATAACATTTCTATCGATACTCGAGTGTGCAGCGCACCTCCGTGCGTGGAACCGTGAAAAAAAAAAGTGTGTGCAGGACACTTATACGGTGGCGTCTCGTACGACGGCGTCTCATATAACCTGGGTCGCTTCGGGAAGTTAAATCCCACAAAACAACGAGAAAAGCCAAACGACGTACACACGCAATTATAGAGATACGTATGAGACCCGGGCCTAATACGGGCCTGGCTCAGGCCCCAGCCCGACCCGAGTCCGAAGATCACGGGCCCGAGCCCGGCCCGGGCCCGATCCAACAACCCCTTACCCGGCCCGGCCCGGCCCGCGGGCCGGGCCGGGCCCGGGCTTTCGGGCCGGCCCGGGCCCGTGCAGTGCTCTAGTACCCGGCACGAAAACACGTCACACTGCTACCAACAAGCGCACGCTTGTTGTTAGCTTGGCAACACACGCAAACGATTTGCGCCGAAGTCAACCAATGTTTCAGCGTCGTAAAATCCGCAAATCCTCCTCATGTACGTTGTCACATCACCGAAATGCGTTGGCAAGTGCGATGTTCGCTTTCGGCAATGATGAGGCGAATGGCGATGTTGAAAACAAACACATTGCGGTCAATTTCCTTCAACCAAACTTCCTCACATGAGCTGGTTCACACGAAGTCGACGGTAGAGGCCTACGCTGAATGCAGACGACACCGCTCTGAATTGACTTCGCGGTAGGCGAGGGCTCACGCTGAGGACTTCAAACCTCCGAAGCATGTTTACACCCGTTCCGAGCGCAGATACACACAGATCAGAGCACAGAAGCAGCGACATGCCGCAGTAGTAGGTACGATGTTTTCACTGGGTCGACGATCGCACACAAAACCGGGGCAAGGGCAGCCGGGAAGCATTCGCTGGATTTGTCGGCGTCGCTCGAACTCGGCACGAAACCGCGTCCCACTGGTAGCACTCGCGGTCGTTCGCCGTGTCGTCGCTATGCGTCGACGTACTGGATGACGACGCGGTCACTCAGGAGCGTTTGCGACCGTAGTTTCCGTGCTTGCCCTGCACTCGGAGGTGCCTTCGAAGCGGCGGCCATTAGGCATAGCGCTCAGAGGTATCGCGGCCTCTGATTGGTTGGCGCCGCCGGCACATGCCGGCCTCTGAATGGTTGGCGCGCCGTACGCGTGGTGACGTAGCCGAAAATATCAAAGTCGTCTTGACCCCGCGCGCCTCGAGGCGTATGGACGCGTACAGCCCTCCGCGACCGACGCCGAGAGGCGCATTTGACGCCTAGGCGCGTGCATACGCGTGCATACGCGTGCCAGTGGTTGGGGCTTAATGTGACTGCGCGCAACAACACGGAAGCGCTCAGACCAACTGCTTGGTTAGCGCAGCGTTCTAGCAGGCAACCGTTGTTAATAACTGCTCGATAATCACTGAACAATTAGAATAATAGAGAGCTGAGCTAGTTGGTAAGTATTCATTCTAAAAAGACAGGGCGTGCAAACACGGACACAAGAAAGAAGTCAGGACACCACTAACGCCGGCGTTTGTGGTGTCCTGACTTCTTTCTTGTGTCCGTGTTTGCACGCCCTGTCTTTTTAGAATCACTGAACAACCAATTATTAAGGCGAGATCAAACGCGAAAAGTGACCGCCGACGTCAGCGGAGTCAACACGAGTGATGCAAAAAATCACGATCACGTGACGACATGACGTCACCACATGACATCGTCGTTTGCTCAAAGGTGAACCGATCACGGAGGCTGTGCAGAACAACGTGACGTGCAGAAAGTTTACAATGCCTCCGATCCTGGAGGCAATACATTTCAAAATCCGCCTCCGGTCATTTCCCCCTGCCCCCCAACCTCCCGTCCGTCACTGAGAATGCCAACTGTCAATGCACAGTAATTACGAGTAACCAATTAGTCATCTACTATTCGCTATCAGCAGTAGCATGCATTCCGCCGTCTGTCAGTCTATATTGGCCTCGAGGCCCACCACTGGAAACGCCGGCGCCACCGTCGGCGTGACGTGCTTGGCAGGATCACGTGGTCTCAGCGGCCGCGTCGGCTGCTTGTGGCGCACTGCCGCGTGCTTTGAAAACGAGCTTCAAGTCCCACATGCGCTGCGGTCTGTTCAAACTCGGAAGTTTTCTCTCATTTTCTACTCAAATGAAACCATTGTAATAGAGTGGCTGCCTCCGAAGGCGGCGAACATGGGGCTCTACCGTTCGGTGCCGCAGTGCCGGGCTTACGCAACGGAGCCTAGTGTCAGCCTGCACCGGTAACCGCGGGACAAGAAACAGCGTGAAGCATGGGTTGTAAAGCGAAGAGCCGGCAAGTAGCCATCCGTTACGAGTCTTGTGTGCAACAAGCACTTCCGCGACGAAGACTTTTGTTACTGCGTCGGGCCTGCGATATTCGGTGAGTAGCAGACAGCGCGCACTGAGACGATGGCTCGCGCGCGCTTCCCGCCGGAAAATGATGTTTATCTGCCACAGGATGGTAAAAGCGCTACCTTTTACCACGTGCGATGCCATCTCAGAACCCTCCAATGCGACCTCTTGATCGTCGGCCCCGTGCTCAGCGTCCACAAAATCGGCTGCAGATGCGCAAGTCATTGTTTAGATACGTTAAATTAAAAAACGCACAGGGTCCCTTATGCATTAGTTAAAGATGACTAGAAGGCGAAAGCCATCTTCTTCTTGTCAGTCGATGTACTGATTCTCCCGCGCCCCCCTCCAAAAGCGTTCTGCACCTAACGCGGTTTTGCACGGCCTCCGTGACCGATCACGGAGGCAATGCAAAGCGACCATGACGTGTGAATACGTCATCATATGACGTCACATTATGTGACGTCATAATGACGCTACATATATTGGCGATCTGTGACGTCATGATGACGTCATATCGTGACACCATCACGTGACGCTTATTTTTTGCATCACTCGTGTTGACGCCGCCGACGCGGGACGCCGACGGGTGAGGCATGCATTCCTATTTGATGAGGCATGCATTGCTTCATAAGCTACATAAATTTTGCATTGCCTCCGTGATCGGCCCACCGGCCAACCCCATGTATTTTCTTGGAGCCTCATTTGAAAGATGCCACCTTGTTGGCGTTAGACACGACACTGCTGCCAAAATTGCTGGGGTACACGCCAAATAATTACTATCCTGTTTTGCGGCTGCTGGTTGCTGCAATACCTTCTATTTTATTCACCGCTATTTCAAGTTCATGTGGGTCGTAGTTCACAGCCGACGTTTGCAGAACAAGTCCGGCAAACGTTACTGTAGTTTCTTCCTTTTCCTAGGCGTCGCATGCTACTACATGCTGTCTCGTAGACTGGTTCTTCTTCCACCAGCAATCTCGATGTGGTGAAGCTTTGGTCTATGAATTTGTGATGACAGAGAGCGGCAAGTTCACTGGAATGCAAACGGAACGATAATTAAGGAGCATTAAAAAAAGGCGTCGCATTTGCTCACGTTGTGTGTGAGCACCAAACGAAACGAATGCGCTGAATAAAGAAACAGAAGCAGCGGCATTTGCCCGCTGAGAAGACCGATCAATACGCAGTGCGAGACAACTTGTCAAATGACATTGAAACGTACCCGAATTTAGACTGAAAAAGAAAAAAAGAAAAAAACACTGAATCGTCGGGACGGCAGATCACAAAGTTGCCATGCGCACCGAAGCCGCAGTTGTAAGGAAATTGTTTTTGAACTGCTTTGATAGCGTCCGCGCAACAGTAGTTGTTTGTTTACTCACAAATTCTCATATTTTGCGGCCTAAAGTTCACAGTGCGGTGCCAAAACGCGCTCGTATACATATATATATAGCAAAGCGAAACCATCAGTACGAACATACATGCAGACGCTCATACATGCAGAGGCACCGTCAGTCGTCGCGAACCCGTGCGATCGCTGGCTTGAGGCTTCTTTCTGTTATGCTCCGTTTGGTTATACAGGCAGTCTACTTTAACGAGATATTTCACAGTTTGCACTCAGCGAGTGACTACCTTTCACGCAAGAAGCCGGTTCAGGGCTCTCCAACGCGGTGACCGCGTGAAGCGGGTGTTCGGTTTTCTGCAAAGAGACAGCGAGTGTAGACTATCTTGTGCTTTCAGTTCGTCGAAAATGATTATTTTGACAGTAAAGAACACAGTTCATTTCGAAAGTACTTACAGAAATGCCCTGGAGGGCTTCCGCGAGGTGTTTTTGTAGAGCGCCGACAGCAGAACCTATGGGGAGCGCGCCGGCGGTATCCTGCCTAGCACGCAATCGAGGCGCGCCCGACAGAGGGCGACTCCGTAACTCCTCGAGGCCAATAGTCTTGTCTGAGGAACTCGTTGCAATTGTACCATCTTTGCGAAGGTCGCCATAGGTATTACGTTGCAAATTTTAGGCGTGAAATGTTTCTGAGCTCCCGTAGTCAACGGCCTTCGTGTGAACCTTGAGCCAAAAGACACAGCAGTTATTCGGCCACTTCAAACGAGACATCCGGGCACCGTTGCGAGAGCAAAACGTGAACATCCGGGCACTCAGTCAAAAGCTTTTATTGGCTCTTTGTGGCCGCCAACAGACTTTTCGTTGAGACATAATCGAACGTAGACGTTTTACTTGTGTAAGAACGAAGCCTGCGGGAGCTCAATGCGTGACTGCATAACCAGAAATTATGAAGTTACTGCATCTGTTTCTAATTATACATGGCTTGCACGTGACGTCATGGACGCAGCTTCCGAAAGGAACTGGGACTCCACGATGGCGGCTTTGATGGCAAAGAAGTTGCCTCTACGTGAAAACGACGCGGCAGAAACGTCTCTCAGCCTGAATAATAAAAGAACCTGCATGTGATGTTTTGATAACATTAATGTGACATCGCAAAAGTCGCGTCCCCACGTGCTGGTGCTCCAACACGTCGATTTTAGTGACGTCAATGCAAGCCATCTATACCTATTGAGTTTTCCCGATAAATTATGCGTACGTTTCCTATATATTCGATAAACTCACACGTTCCTTTATCGCTCGACTGCTGACCCGTAGGCCGCGGGATCGAATCCCGGCAGTGGCAGCCGCATTTTCGATGGAGGCGAAAATGCTTGAGACCCGTGTGCTTCCCAGGTGGTCGACAGTGCCGGAGCCCCCCGCAACGGCGTCTCTCATAATCATATCGTGGTTTTCGGACCTTAAACCCCAACAACTGTTATTATTATTATTTTATTATGTGACGTCATGAAGGTATAGTGACCTGCCACACATTTTGGCGATTTGTGACGTCATCGTGTGTTGATGATTTTTGCCTCACTCATGTTGATGCCGCCGACGGTCAATTTTTGCGTTTGACGATGGATCTGAGGCCTTCAAATAAGTACGACACAGTGGTTTTTTTCCGCGGCATGCTGCGGCAGCACACTGCGCCTCACATACCATAGAACTTTTTTTGTTTTCATTTCGAAATATAATATGAAAGCAAGCAACGAAAAGAAACAGTGTCACATCCGCTTAACTATAGGTCAAAAAGTAATTGAATCCTGTTCGCAGAAACCCGGATGCCACAGTTTGCGCGGTATATTGTTGCGCAAGCGACGCATTAACGTCGCCCGCCTCGACTAAAACCAATGCTCTAAACCGGTTAGCTACCTGACTAGTTCTGTCCAACACGCCCCCCCCCCCCCAAAAAAAAAGAAAGAAAAAAGCAAGAGAACAGAAAGTTTTACGCAAATTTTTATTCGCTGCACGCGACATGCGAGGATCGGACGTCCTTGGTATGCATGACGTAACTGCCATGACCTAAGCCACGTCTCTCTCGCTGCTAATTTCCCGTCTTGCTCTTACTGAGTGTCCCACGAAGTCGCATGTGTGACAGGCTTGCCCAAGGACGGAAAGTTTGCACGTGGTGTGCGAAATTGCAGCCCGACATAATTCACACGTCGAATAGCGCTTTATTAATGAGACTGGCATTATTAGGATACTTCCCGAGCTTCCGGCATATACCTGTGTCTGTGTCCGTCGACTGATATATACCTCTCTATCTACCTGTGTGCATCTACTTATATATCTACCATGCGGGCGGAATTAAAGGGTTACTGACACCTTTTTTCAAAGGCGAGCTTGCTCTGCCATACAAATCTCCTGTATGCAGAGACGGCTCCGAGCAAGTGTGAAGCTCGGCAAATGCTGATAAGATATTTTAATTTGATATTAAAGTCAATTTTTCCATGGCGCACCTACTGACATCGACACTAGCTTGACGTCAGGCTACAGTACAAATTCTGGTGACTTCACGCAGCAGACTGGCTAGTTACGATGACATCAGGTACCAAAACTTCGAAAATGGCCGCTTGTGCGTCACTAACGGAGCCACGGTGCGGGGCGGGCGTGGTAACGTCACTATATGTTGTGCGAGCACGTGACGAGAAGCTCATACCGTGTTGGGACGTCAGGGTACAGTAGGAACCGAAACAAGCTTTTAAAAACATACTGTAATTGCTTTTTCAGGGCCCACTCGCGCTTAGCACTACCTTTTCTAGGCTCTCGAGGGCTTGACCATTCATTTGACGCAAAAAAAAAAAACAACTGAAAATATTCGTTTCAGTACCCCTTTAAGAATTGTTTGTAACTGCTATAAAACTTAATCAATCTTCATTAAACAAAAATAATTTTGCTCGTTACAACCTGAGAATTTATGGCTTATCTCATTTAATGTCACTGGAGGTATCAGAGACGTGACCTCAACAAAATGTTGCGGGTCCATACGTTATTCGGAACACACATGCCAGACAGAAAGCGGGTTTGGGGCCCCCTAAAATGAATTGCGAGAAGTCCTGACACCCAGAGACTTGTTCTTGGGATAGGCTCTCTACCGCACAACACGAAAAGCGTATTGATGATTTCGAGGAGCGAATTCATCAATACCCCCCCCTACACACACACACACACACACACACACACACACACACACACACACACACACCACACACACACACACACACACACACACATCTGGTTACAATGACGTCAGGATTGAATCACTGGACCCACAAAAGATGGCTGCTGTCTCGCGATGACGGCTAAGTGGCTTTCTAAGGAGACCTATCTGTCTGCAACACACCTTGAACCGCTCCTGAGTGTCTCTATAAATCACGCGATGACGTCACAAAGAAAAAAAAGACACGTCCTCAACAAGACCACATTCCTGCACGCGCTCAAACATCGCGCCCTTTAACGAAATAAATAAAAAAGAAAATGGTCGGCGGCGACGGAGGTATGTACGGAAACAAGGGGGGCAACCTCGACCTCTTGCCTAAAGAACAAAGAGCAGAACCCGCCGCCCTATCCACCGCGTCACGTGGTATCCCGAGAAGAAGCCGGAACGTCGTCGTCGGGGCCGAGCAAGTTCCGACCTGCGTGCGAGAAGCTAGAAGACATGCCTGCCGTGTACGTGGACGCAGCAAGAAGAACAGCAGGCAGCCAGTGACCGGCTCTTTAACAGGAAGAAAGAAAGAACAGGAACTCCCCGAAAGAGAAACATCCCACGGCGGCAGCCTCCTCCTAGCGGCGGAGAGGCGCCCCACCTCAGAGAGGAGAGGACGGGCCCGTCTGAATTCCGCCGCTTTCTTCTTCTTCCGTCTCACATACAACACTACACCGTGTATGTGTAGCCGGCCGGGCGGCTGGCCGACGCCGCAAAAGACGTCGGCCGGCGAGGTCGAGGAGAGAGCACGGCGACGCAGAAAAAAAAAAATAATAATAAGAGAGAATAAACGGCGGCAGCAGCAGCCCCGGTGGTGAGACGGCTGGCTTCCACAAAAAAACCGGTTGGTTGTCCAGCCGCCGCGGCGCAAAACCGAACGCGCACACACACACATACACACAGAACAGGGCAAGGCACATACTAGAGCAACTGGACTCTGCGTTGAATAAGAGGTGAGGGGGATATAAGGGAAGAGGGAGGGGGCAGCCTAGGCAGCGTCGTCGTCTTCTGTGCGTGTCTGTGTATGTTTGTGCGTGTACACATACGTATACGTGATGTACTGCGCGAGAAAATGCAGGCAGCGGCCGCTTCGTTTTGCTGACTGACCGACAGTCCGTCCGGCCGGCCGGCACGGCACCGTCGCAAAGGGAAGGAGACCGAGCACGATCCGCTTTCGGTTTCCCGACCCTCGCTTTCGCCTCGCGTTGATGTCGAACGAATGACGACTTGGCTCCAGCCGACAACGACGCACCCCTCGTCCCCCTCATGCGCTTGAAAGCCATGGGGTGACGCAACCACTGGCGTAAATCACGGGGTGCGGGTGGGGGGGTCAGGAGGATCCCGACCCCCTTTGTGTTCAGGCGGGGGGGGGGGGACACCCATTGCAAGTGTCCCCCGTTGAGATTTATCTTTCAAACGTCATATATTAAGGTGAGAGCCTCAAATGTTTCATCAAACACGAAATTTGACCGTCGGCGCCCCGCGGCGTCGGGGACGAATGACGCAAGAAAATCATGTGATGACGCCCCCATGACGTCACAGATCGCTCAATGTTGTGATGTCATCATGCCGTCAAAATTTTTTGGCGTGACGTCACGTTACGTCACATGATGCCGTCATCGCATGACATCGAAGCTTGGTCAAAAGTAGGCAGATCACGGAGGCAGCGCAATTACTTGAGAGTTAAATATAGTGCAATCAACTATTTTTTTTAGTGCCTGTTTATTTTGTAGAGTGAAGGCCTGTGTTCAATGCCCCTCAGCTGCATGTGTCAGACTACTGAAATCGCAACTGCCGCTCGACCGGTTTCGGAGAAGACTCCTCCCCCCCCCCCCCCCCCCCCAATAGAACAATGCAATTACACCAGCTGGGAACCCATGCTCGTTTTTTTTTTAAATTTTATTTCAGAGCACGCTTTTAATATTTATATAAATAAAAACAAAATGGCCGCCATGGCAAGAGGTGTGTCCCCCTTGTGATGTTTCTGGATATACGCCACTGAACGCAACACCATGCCCACGTCGCTCCTTGAAGCCTCCTTCCACCGTACAGGATACTTCATAACACCCCCCCCCCCCTCTTAAATTATTTCAATTCTTGGCTGCGGCACTGCTTGCAAATGTCCAAGTCGACGAAGCTGCACTTTCGTCACCAGTCTTTGCAACTGCACTTTCGCATACTGTAAAGCACATTAATTTTTTTTTTGTCTCTCATTACCTGCATGCTACATTAAACCCGTATTCTTTGATGTCACTCCAATGTTTCCATAACATGTGAATTACATTTTTATTAACTCATATGTAGCATTCGTTTTCAATTGCTTGTACTTGACTAAAGCTTCGATTATTGTGAGCATCTTTCTTGTATTAGAATATTTGCTTTATTAACTTCGCGTATTACGGTGCGTGCCGCTGCCATGGTGCACTAATTACTATATCGTGAAATTACTAATGGGAGGACTCCGTGACAGCTTCAGTACTAATGACGAATATTGATGAAGAAGCCTGGTTCTTCAAAATTTAGGGGCCACTTTAGGGGCCCGGCTTGTCGTTCATCTATAGATCTCATGCGGCGTGATCACGCTCAAAATCAAGTGGCCAAAACAGGCCTACAACAAGGCTAGCAATGCTCAAAAACCGGGTTATAATAAATCGACGAGTTTTAAAATAATATAATTAACAGAAATAACCGAGAAGTTATCGCAATAATTAACTTAAAATCGCTAAAAACGCTTTCGGAAGAAACATGCGGATGACACCCGCGCCGTGCAGGAAAGGGCGCCACCGCCTCGCCGAGCCCACGATTGCTCCTCCACCGGCGCTTCTCCGGCGCCGGTGTTACGAACAGAGCAACGGGAATCGCTGGGTGCCCGCGCTACGCACTTCCTCATGTTTCACAGTAGTTCAGCTGCGTTTACCGTAGGACTAAGAACTGCACCAATCGCTACACGAGAACGACATCAGCGCTAGGCTTGAACTACATTTTTTTCTCATCGGATGCCCCCTCGGACACCAAAGCGGTCGAGACGCCGGGGTGCAGAACAACTTAGTACACGTCTGCATGCCCCCCCCCCCCCTCTTTTTGGCCCTCTTCTTTTCATCCCTGATTCATTACTCAAGCAGACAATCGGCTTCGTCCTATAGCTTGCGCAAAGACCTCTCGGCGCCCTTCGATAAGGTGCACCTGCGGAGCGCAGCTCAACCCGATCCCGCTCTCATCTACGTACACGTACGTGCGCACGCGCTATGCACGACGGGAGATGGAACACAAAAGGCTCGTGCGTGTGTGCATGTCTCGTGTACACGGTCGGCTGGCTTCGGGGCACGCCCTCGCCTCGGGAGACGACGTCCGAAAGACAAAAGAACCAACCAAGGTCGACGGAGCACATGCATGACGTACAATACGATATTCGTATTATGCGTACGTGTGTAAAGGACCGGAGCCCACGACGAAACCCGCACCCCCCACCCCTCCCCCCCCCAAAAAAAAGAAAAAAAAAAGAACTCACAGAGTCCCTTTTATGCATTCGCCCAGGACGACTAAAAGGGCAAAGCCATCTTTTTCTGCTCAGTCGATGCAATAATATCTGTTGGGGTTGAACGTCCCAAAACCACGATATGATTATGAGAGACGCCGTTATTGGATGGCTCCGGAAATTTCGACCACCTGGGGTTCTTCAACGTGCACCTAAATCTAAGTACGCGGACGCCTCTAGCATTTTAGCCTCCGTCGAAATTGCGGCTCCCGTTGCCGGGATTCGATCCCGCGACCTTCGGGTCAGCAGTAGAGCACCATAACCACTAGGACGACACGGCGGGTCTCTTCACTCTGTTCATTGCACGTCGGCCGTACATTATTAAGCGTCACTAGTTGACTACCCCAACGCATGTTCGAGTTCGGCGCTCTTGTACAGACTCCTCGACAAGCGCTATAAGTGAACGTGACCAGTATTGAAATAACTAAATTTGCAGCAAAAACGCAAATAATCCCACCCACCCACGTCTCAAAAAAAAAAAAAAAAAGAAAGAACGCGACTGGAAGACTGTACAAGCGACTCGATGAAAAAGGAAGCCCGAATCCTCTTATTACATGCGGCACATGCAACTGTGTAACACGCGTAAAGAAAAAATAGAGCATATCTTTATGACAACACAGTTGCAATATCGTAAAACACAAGGTCACATACATCAAATACATTGTACCAACGCTGTACAAAAAAAACTTAAATACAGAACGGTTTGTCACACATGTGTCAATGACGTCACCATCATATAGGTGATTTAACATTACAAGGTGACGGGAGAGAGCGGCGAACTACCGACGCCGTCAACGCCGCAGCTGTCGCGCACGTGCAAGCACCTCACAAGAAAAAAATCGAATGGCTGTGCCGCCGCCTCTGGAGTCGTCGTCGACGCCTTTGGGGACCGCGTCGCGCGCACACGTATAGGTCGCCCGTCAGCGGCGGCACCCAACGATGTGGGAGGCGATAAGATAGCGGCGCACGCAGGAGGCCCGCCAGACAGACGGGGCCAGCCACTGCATAGTCGACGACATCGACCGCAGCAGGAGAGCGAGTCGCGACCTCGGCCCGACGGATATCCCCCACCCGGAACGACGACCGCACGTATAAGTACGGACGGACGACGGCCACTTATCGCCACCCCGACAGACACCCACGACCATGCAGCCCGTCATATCGAACAAGCGCACACACTCTTTTGTCTGGGGCACGCACGCGTCAACGCGACAGCCGGTCACGACGTCTCTTCTATCCGTTTCTGATATACACGCACGAGATACCCAGTGCCCGAGCACGCATGCGTGTACATTCCCAGTGAAAGAAAAGTGATGTCAGGGTCCTGCCAAGAAATTTTTGAGGAGTGGAAATCTTGAGAGCGGGAAAGGGGAGAGAGAGAGAGAGGGGGGGGGGGTGTTGGCGCGATATTAAATTTAATAATTTCAAGTTTTCAAACTTCCCGTATTCGACACACATACACATTTCATTTCCATTCGCGCAAATTCCGCAGGAATCTACGAGGCACATCAGTGGCGTAGCCAGATATATTTGGGGGAGGGGGGCGGCGAGGTAAGGGGGTTCAACAACCCGTTATGTATATGTTCGTGCATGTGTTTGTACTACGTGTGCCTCAGAGTTGGCAGTTCCGCTTAAAATAAGCGGATTTGGGCTTCTTCTTTCGCCGAGTCGCTTGTAGAATTTTCCAGTCGCTTGTCGCGTTCTTTGGGCTTATTTGCGTTTTCCCAGCAAATACACGTATTTTAGTGATCATCACGGTCACCAATAGCGCGTCTGTCGATGACTTTTGTCCAGTTGAGTGTTGATGTCAAAACATACGTTGAGGGAATCAACTAGTAACGTTAATCGTGCACTGACACACGTGCATTCAACCGAATGGAGAGTAATAACCTGGAAACAATTTCAAAAAAGTAAATATGTGCTTTCGTTCATAGTTACGCATATTTCCGCTGTAAAAAATATATATATATATATATATATTTTTTAAGTGATTTTTTCAACTCCCCTTTGTACTTGAGTGACATTTTTTTTATTATCATTAGAAATATTTTCAAGAATGGGAAAATTCGTGAACTGTTTGCTTCTTTTGGGCTTCTTCACGGAAGTCGCGCAGCTTTTTGGAGCTTCTGTGATGGTTATCTGCTTGTTTGCTCGGTAGCATCTGGCAACTCTGGTGGTCGTGTATACATACGCATGCAAAATTGTTGAAGTTGAAAATGTCCGGTGGGGAGGTTGGTTCGAAACAACGTTTTTAAAGTAATCTAAAAGCGTTGGTTCGAAACGCCCCCCCCCCCCCCCCCCCCCCCCCCATTCCCCCGGTTTACGTTGGTGACGCATACAGGAAACGGACGCAAATGCGCTTGTGGTGTTCTGGCACTGGAGTTGGCGATCTTTGAAACCACAAGGCCACCTGTTCCAGACTCCTTTTTACGTAGGTAAAAATTCTGACTCCCTTTTGCGTCGGTAAAAGGCACAGCTCGCTGGCGTTGCGTGCGCACAGTTGCTAATTGTTGGTTCCTCAGGCGCGCATTTCAAAGGGGTCAATCGGAGCGGTGGGCGGCATTTCCACCGCTGCCTCTCGTGCTTCGGTTGCAACAAAACCGTTCTGTTGAAGGTTAGCGCACGTGTTGTATCCTCCCTTCTCGTCCTTGTGTTAGCTTACGCTAAATATGAGTTTCACGTCTTACCAACAAGGCCGAATTTCTCCCCTTATGCTAAGTAAAGGATTAGAGTGACCTTTAGATTTCTTTATTTTATTATTATTTTACGCGTTCAGATCGAGCAATGAGGCCCACGCGGAGTGACACGGCGCAACGTAACCAGCAGATGATGGCGCGGGTTTTTCCCTTCGCGCGCCCGAGAGCAGCTGCTGCGCCGCCAAATTACGACAGCCGCTCGACACAATAAGAGCGCTTTTATTACGCCAGAACAGTCGTCACTCGCGCCTGAACTTCCCTTTCCTCTTATTATTGTCATTTTTACCACCATCTTACCACTACACTACACGGCGAGTGCACGTGAAACGCCCATCAGGTTTGGTTAAGGGGGCACGCACCGACCAGGAAGAAGGAAAACGGAGACCTTCTTCCCTATACGTATAATTAAAGCCGGGCACAAATTAGTCCGGAAGAGAGAGTTTCGTAATCCGCGCGCACTTTCGTAACCGAGCGTAACCATTATGCGTAACCGCGCACTAATGATACGTCCCAGGTTGAGGATAGCACCAGACAAGTTATTTCGAAAGAATACCGGAAGCGTACCGGTGCGTTTAAGGAAAAAGTTGCGCGGTTCCTAATGCGTTCGCCTAAGAGGATTCGAAGGCGAAAGACATCTTCATTTTTCTCAGTTCATTGATTTTTCTCAGCTGACGCCGCCGCCTCCGACAGTCAATGTCCGTGTTTGATGAGGCATCTAAGGCTCTCGCCGTAATATGTATGCACTATACATTATAACGCCTTTGGATCACAAGACCCACGTCCTGTGATCCACGTCTGTGATCACGTGACCCATGTCACGTGACCCATGTCAGTGAGTGAGGTGGGGCAAGGGAATGAAGTGACGGGCACCATCGTTCATGCACAGATAGCGAGTTCTCCGCACCAACGGAGGCGACGCTGACGCTGCACACGTCTACATCTGGGAACGAGATTATAGCGTTCTCGCGAACGCCTGCATACTTCACGAGCCGATAACGTTCCTCCCTTGTAGGCGCACAACGCTTTCGCCTGCGTTCGCGCCTTTACACATACCCGGCTTCGGCGAGGAAACAACCAACGGCAAACTAGAACAGATAAAGTGTATGAGGTGGAAAGAAGGCATAGTAATATCCGGGGTTTGCACGTGTCAGAAATCCCGATGTGATTTTGACTTCACATTTTGATCACAGCCAAAAGGCCGAGAAGCGATGACGTGATTGCTAGGCAAAACGTAGTGGGGGTTGACTTCGTCATAAATTCGATCCCCCGCGGGGTTCTTTAACGTGCCCCTCAATCTAAGTACACGGGTCTCTAGGAAAAACAAAGAGCTGAGCTAATTGGTAAGTATTCATTCTAAAAAGACAGGGCGTGCAAACACGGACCCAACAAAGAAGTCACGACACCACACTAACAACTGAAAAAAAGGCGCACAACGGCGGAAAAGAAAGAAGGCACGAAAACTTATCTGCGCATGCTCAGGCAACAGGCGAAACCTATATCAATCCGGCACGCGTGGGGTATCCACGTGAAAGTTGATTTCATCTTTACGGAGGTGCACGCAGCTGTCTCTTAGAATGAAGGTCTCTGGGATTTTCGTCTCCATCGAAAAGTGAGACCATAGCAGGGTTGCCAATGGTGGCTACTTTTCGCCAAATTGGCGAATTTGAGAGGCCCGTGGCGACCTAAAATTATGAATGGCGACATGGCGAATTTTTGGCGATTTTCGGCTTATATCTCCACTGAGTTATGCATCCTAAGCTCAGTGTCTTCCCAACGAATGAGCGGTAACATTCTCCGTATTTTTCATGGCTTTAGACTCACGAGTAGAATGTGCACATTACGCGTCATTCGGTATGTCCATCCTGTAACTCGTCTGTACCTCCTCAATTCATTTAGATGCAGGAGGTACTGGAACGTCCCCCAGCGACATTCTAGCAAAATGTAAGCCAGCGGACTGCCTTGAAAGCCGCGAGGGGGCAGTGTCTGATTATAAGTTTATGGCTTTAGGTGCTTTAAGCTTCTCTAAAGTTTCGCTTCTGAAGGGGCTATAGACGACAGGTTGGCCGCATGTTCTGACTATTTGTTCCGCCAAAGCCCCAACTGTTCTGAACAGCTTGGCGACTTAGTTGCAGTACCCCCAATTTAGCTCGTAAAGACTGTTTTGGAATAGTGAAGAGAGGCGGATAGGCGGCTATTTGTGCAGTTAAAAAATATTTATTGAGGCATTGTCCACTGTTCTCGGTGAGCGTGTGCAGAGAGAACAATTGCTATATAACATTTTACATTGTCTACCTGTTCATTAATAACGCGTCGGATTGACACGCGTAGATATAAGTGACTATAAAAAAGGGTCGGTGGCGTCCTTTATCATATTACACACTTAAAAGGTGTAAGACTCACTAATGATCGGTCGTGCAAGAATTATGTCGTCTTACCTTCAATAAACCTTTTAATACTTTTAATTCATATAAGGCTGCGTAAAGCTGTCTACAAACAACGCTTTCACGGTTTTCGTCCAAGCTTTACCACACTTTTACCTTTGAAACGAGCGGACGGGGATGGAAGGATATCTGAGCGTTTCCTTCATTCACCCTTGCGCCACCACGCACATCTTGCGGCTAGTCGGAGAAGTAGCACTATGCACTCCCATGGTGAAGCGGGCGAAACGACTGGCATTGAGAAACGTCAATATAATTTAAGGGTCTTGGATGGTACTGTATTCTACGGTTCTATACGTGAGTGGAAATTTTTATTACAAGCTATGTCGCACATATCTAGAATGGCGACTTTTTTGGCGAAATTTGCAAAAAAATGGCGACTTTTGGCGACTTTTTGCGCGTCGTTTGGCGACATTTACTCGAATGTCAGTGGCAACCCTGGACCATAGGCGCAGTGCGCAGTGCTTTTCATTAGCGGGGTCCTCCAAGTGTTACCACAGCCCCCCCCCCCCCTCGCTTTGTTCGACTCCCTCAGCAAACATGCTTCGCAGCGGACGCAAAAGTGAAAAATAAAACGATGACGTCATTCTCAGAACGGCCTGCCATTGGTCCCCGGCTTTCCGACGGTAAGGGTAAGGGGTAAACGGTTCTAGGAATGCAACATCAGGGGTCCCCGCGGTCGCCTTTATTAAAGTGAGCTAGAATTCTAGCTCACTTTACCTTTATCGTCAAAAACCTGCATGGCCGTAGCCCTGCACTTCAGAGAATGACGGGACAGGCAGACATGGCGCCCCCTTTAGGATGGGTGCTATGAGCGTCCCCTTTATAACGGGGCGGTGACATGTGTGCCATCAGGCTTGAACCTTTTTTTTTTTTGTTGTTGTTGTTGTCGTTGTTGGCCTAATGCCTTGTCTACTTCGATTAAATCGGTCTTACTAAAGTCAGCCAAAAAACGGCAGCAAGTGGAAGATGGAAGCTGCGATGAAAAAATCCGTAAACATGGGGTGGGTGCTCGAGCCGACGTTTCGACAAGTGGACTTGTCTTCTTCAAGGCTGGAACTGATCGAACTTGTCGAAACGTCGGCTCGAGCACCCACCCCTGTTTACGGATTTTTTTCATTAAAGTCAGTCAGTCAGTCGAGAACTTTGTTGATGGGTCCTGAAGTGTTTAAGCCGCCGGGGGATCCACGGGGGACACCCTAACAGCCGCTACCGTATTCGACGCCATGGTCGGGGCGGGAACGTACCATATATGAAAAAAAAAAAAAATCTAATTCACAGCCCAGTTCCCTGCCCCTTACGGTAGAATGTCATTATATTCCCCGCTATTCATTTTTGTCCTTTCTCTCGAGTTTTCTGCCGCCAATACTCTAACCGCCTCTAATTTCAATCGCGGCGGTGTTCAGCTTTCCATCGTTGTCCCTAAAACCCAAAGCTTCATGTAGGCTCGTGCCCAAACATACACCCGGGCGGATATCTCCACATTCAATCAGAACGTGCTGCGTCGTTTCCCTAGCTCCCCCACAGCATGTACACCCGTGAGCAAAAGTACGCGGACCACGGAAGCGCGAGCCGAAATCGCTGTCAACACCATCTAGTCGCAAGCCGTCTGCTGTCGAAAGCATTGACGGAATAGCTGTCGAGAGCATTACTCTGACAGAATTTGTCATAGGAATACTCTCGACAGCAGACGGCTCGCCACTAGGCGGGGCCACGGGTGTACATCGTTCTTCTTTACTGAATCTCGCTTTATAACTACGCATTTTAAGGCAACCCGACCTTGCTGCAAACAGTAAAGCGCTTCCCCTTGAATTATCATAAGATGCCTACCTTCTTATTTCCTTTTTTCCCTTTCGGTGATTTGGAGAGAGCGCCCCCTAACCCCCCCCCCCCCCTCCCTCCATTTCTGGGCGCACGCCTACGGCTCAACAGTACGCAAATGTTAGCAGCCCCCATCACATGACCGCGTACAGCCAATAGGAACTGAGCTCTAGCCCTAATAATGTCTGGAGTATCTCGTCGATCAAGTGCAGTTAATATGGCGTGATCAGAAGAACGGTTAGGGTCTACTTCACAATCTCTTATTTCCTCATTTAACCGGATCGAATGCGAACTAACCAACCGTGTCAGCGACCCCGCCACAGGAAAGCAAGGCCGGCCGGCGGCCGGTTTTTTTGCGGTGTGACTCACGCGGGTAAGCAGCAGTAAGTATAGCATTGCGTCACCCGCAGTGCGCGCGACCCGCGTCGTGTGGTTATCGACGCTCCCCGACACGGGTGAAATAAAGGGGGGGGGGGGCTTTGTTCGAAGGCCGTCTGGGGAAGATAACACTACCGCTAAAGTCGGCCGTCTATACCGTGAGAAAGAGGCGACAACCAACACACACACACACACACACACACACACACACACACACACACACACACACACACACACACACATCGAGCAGTCACATCGGCTGCTGCATAGTGCCACTTAGTGCAAGGCACCTCCCGCTGGCCAGAGTATGCGAGAATACCGAAGTGTTTGTTTAGCTAAGTAGCGGTTAATAGCGACCGGCTAATGAGGCGAGGGCCTTATATGGTTCATGAGTAAAAAGAAGAAAGAAAAAAAAAAAAAACTCGGCCAGTTCAACGCCGTGAAAACGGTCAGAGCGCGAAGCTGTGAAGCGCGCCATTGTACACATGTGTCAGCCTCACTTCGAGCGTCATGTTCGCCGTCATTTGGCATCGGCGTCATTTCGTTTTATTTATTAAGGCGAAAGCCTTAGGTGCCTCATTAAAGGGACCGACAACTGCCCAGAATATGAAATGAGTTGACTACACTGATGTAGGAAGATTGTCCGTCGCATTGACTCAAGCCAACCCTGTTTTTTTCGTGAGAGATGGATTTATATTTTTTATTTCTTAATTGAAAGTCGCGAAAAATGACCTGTGGCGCCTCTGGCGGCAAAAACATGAATGATCCGATGAAGACGGCCACGTGACCGTTGATTGCTGTACGCGGTCGACGATTTTTTGTTAGTACTGAAATATTGTTCGTTTCTTTATATTAAAAAGTATTACTCCATAAAAATGTACATATATGCCTGCGCTAGTAGTATATGCATTAAAGTGGCGCTGCCTTCGCGTGACGTAATGATCACATGCTCATCATCGCATCTTCAGCAACTTTTCAGCGTGCTCATGCAACCGTGCACGCAATTTCCAGGTCGCTAAGATTTTGGAGCGACATAGTTTTGCCACCTACACCTCGTCTCAGAAATGACGCGCGCTGCTACTCGGCGCGGCCGCGCATATGCGTAGTGACGTTTTCGATGACGATGCACACAACGCGGTACAAATACAGGGAAGGTGTATAATGCCACATCATCTCATTGTAACAGCTTGTTATTTTCAAAAATAGTTGAAAAGCTATAAATAAAGGTGGTTAAGCATAGTTACAGGAACTCCTGCGAAAGCAGAACAACGATAGCTTTCACAATTCGCGAAAAGGGCTGGCGGCATCGCTATCAATTCTCAGCGTTGCTGGAAGAAGGCTGCATCCGTGTTTAGAGCCTTTTAGACCGAAAAATACTGCTTGTAAAATAACTACGTGCTTTTGGGGTTAACTACTGCAGCTGCAAAGACTGCGAAGGGTGAGCTTTCTGTCGCGTCGTAAAAAAATGGGTCGAGAAAAATCAGTTGTCGGTCCCTTTGAACGCGGAAATCGACCGGCGTCCCGCGTCAGCGTCCACAAATGTGATGCAAAAAATCATGTGATGACGTCACTATATGAAGTCATCATAACATCACAGATAGACAAAAATTTGTGACGTCACATCATGACGTCATCGTTTGGTGAAAGGTGGGCCGATCACGGAGGCAGTGCAAGACCAGGTGAGGTGCTTCCGATCCTGAAGGCAGTGGAGAGCCACGTCAGGCGCGAAAAGATTTCGGGGGGTGGCGCGGTTATCACGAGCAATTGCTCGTAGCAGTCTTGTACCATGGAAAGAAAAAAAAAACGAAAAAAAAACCGGTTTCGCGTTTCAATACGCGAATACTGTACGTACCATAATAGCGTTTGCTTTCACCCGGAAGAGCTTCGGCTGCCGAAGCAACATGCGCTGTCGTCTAGTGTCGACAACCCCGAGAACAAAAACTCGATCGAACAAAGAAAAAATGAAAACGTATAATAAAACCGAGCACGCAACTAAACCACGGCACCACCTTGTACAGTACACGCCATGAAGAAACAGCGCCTCCCAAGCGTTTCAAAAAAAAGAAAAAGAAGAAAAGACCCGCTCAACAGCGCCGAAAGACCTCAAAACGCTTGGCCGAACACGAGGTCTCGGAGAAAGGAGGAAACAACGACATAAAAAAAAACGATAAATAAAACGAACGGCGATATGGTTCAGTGCGGTTAATACACACATATCGCAGCCGTGCGTCTCGATTTAAACGTCACAAGTAAATATCTATATTTTTAATACTTCATAGTCAGAAGTACACGTTTGCACCCTCTGTACGTACCATATTTTTTTTTAAACTTCAGAGTCAGGAAACCCGTAGTAGTAGTAGATATTTCTACGTCTGTTTTTTTTTTTTTATACTTCAGCGTCGAAGTACATATTTGTACTTTTATATGATTTGTATTTCAGCGTCAGAAGTACGCAATTGTACTTCTGTACTTTTATATTATTTATACTTCAGCGTCAGAAGTACACATTTGTACTTTTCTACTTCTATTTATTTTATACTTCAACGTCGTAAGTGCATATTTGCACTTCTGTATTTTTTTATACTTCAGTATCAGAAGTACGTTCTTGTTTATACTTGAGCGTCAGAAGTACACATTTGCACTTCTGTACTTCCTTATTTTTTTAATACTTCGGAGTCAGAAGTACACATTTGTACTTCTGTGCTTCTGTGTTACTTACACTTCAGCGTCAGAAGCAGAGGCGGTTTGATTCAGTTTCCTGCGGTCGTTAGGCGTACGAGGCCGCCACCAAAAAGATAAACCGTCACTTTCACTTACCGACCACGCGCACGCAAACTCTAGCGCGGCGTTTTTCAAAGCAACGGCCCCACGCGCTGCCGATAATGTGGGAATATCAGAGCGTGAACGGCGCGGCCAAGAGCGCCGTCGCCATGACAGCCAGACACGATCGTCTGTCTGTCGGCAAGGTCTTTCTGTAGCAGACGACGCCCGTACCGCCGCCGAACAAAAGGTGTTATCGCTTCTACCCGCGGAGGCTGTACGCTCTGTTGCCACCGCTATTCTTTACCACGAGCAACCCGGCCCTGAAACAGCGACGCAACGCGGTCAACAACAGTTTGTGGCGTCACTTAATCAGCATCAGCCTGGCTTACTAACAACAGACCGAAACCACCACCCCGACCACATGAAAACGCGCAGAAAGAAAACGCTGGTGGCGACGTCACCTTGAGGTTTCCGCACCAGCTCGCCGTGACGTCATATTTCACGACGATGTCGTTTGACGGCGTCCGCTAAGGCCTACGTAATGGTTTATCGGGAAATATCGTTCACAATGCGTTCTGGGGGGCCCAGAGTTTCAGCCACACGCCAAGTTTCAGCAAGCTTCGTCGAACCAGTGCGGCCAAAATACGCAAGAACACTTTGAAAATTGTGACGTCACGCTGAGGTGAAGTTTCGGCGCGAAATTAAAAAAATGAAACGTCGCCGTTAATTTGCCCTTCTAATATTTATCCTATGATGGCGAAATTAATGACAATAGATTTTTGAGAGAATAATTTATCTGTCTAAAATTATTTAACGTTTCGCCTTAGGTTTACCCGGAGGTTGTACGCCTAAGATGCTAGGTTAGATGGACAGAAAACACAACACTAGCGCACTAAAGTACCTCAAAAAGTCGAGTGTCTCTAACAAAAGTTCAAAGGTGATTTCGTTCAGCAAACAAGTTTAAACTGCGCCGCGAAGGAGACAACACGTAAGAACATAGAAACGCGCGAACTAGACCAATCACTCAGCCCAACAGCATGCCATACTTCAGTAATTTATTTGCATTAAATGCACAGGCAGTGTTTTTCCGTGGTCCGAGAGCGCATCTAGACAAAAAGACCTGCAAGATGTCACTGCCAGATAGGGTAAGCTCGGGCGGATTTCGAATTGAGGCTTCGAACGAGTACCGTATGCCCGAACGGTCCCGTGAAAGTAGAGAACCGTCTCTACCGCCATTGCCACACCACATGCAAACTAAAAATATGCCCGTGAGTACAAACAGCTGGAGTGCAGCGTAGGACACCAGATAACCGCAAAAAGACTTCCTCTTTCTATTAGATTTCGCGCGTGTGTGTTGAGTTGATGCGCACCATGCGTGCATTTGGAAGCGATACAACGAGAGAATCGCTGCCCGCTGCGCGCATCGCCGCATCTGGAATGAATAAGGGTGCGCGAGAGGAGGGAAGAAGCCACTTCCGCCAGTTTCGTTTTTATTTTTTACTTCGATGACCGCCGTAGCAAACTCGTTCCTGTTGCAGCTGTCTACCACTCTCTATTCACGTTTCCGTCGAGAAAAAAAGGTCTGCCGAAGGCAGGGTGCCAACGAAAGACCCAATGGTAACAAAACTAGCGATGCGCTAGCGCATCGCGGAAGAGGCTTTTTTTCTTTCGCGGCAGGCAGGGCCAGCAGACTCGTCTTCAATCCTAGTCACGCACGCAGACAACTAAACAAATGCAAATCACAACAACCTTCGACCTTGCAACAACGTTCGGCGCTACCATCACCGACATCTGCCGTAATCCTAAGCGCGTCGAATCCCAAAACGGCGCCAGCGACGATTTCGTCTGCAACTGGCATCGCATGGTTCGTGAGGCATCGACGGAACTAGAACCCACTGGCTTTGCCACCAAAGATCTTGAAATAAACGCGATTTGCGACCGACTTTCGTAAAAGAAACGGAGTGTCCTTTCAGGAAGACCTTTCCAATCTATCGATATCGGTGTATTTCGCTCCGCGCACTCGAATAAAAAACTTGGGGTACAAGGTTTCCGTTGCACCCTCCGGCGAAGCTTTGCAGAAAGCGACGACGGTAACAAAAGAGCTCGCGCTTAAAAGAGTGACTCGATTACCTCGAAGCCCGTGAGCACTCCCGCCACTGTCTTTTAAACCTAAAGACGTGGTTCAAGCCGGAAAAGTCGGTCCGTACTCGAGCTGTCGGTTGCGAGCAAGGCTATCCGTCGGTTTGCCGTACGGGCGTTAGGCCTAGTGAGGGTACCGACCGATCCCGTAGGTCGCGATGAAGCTTTCGTGGAACCCTCGACGTGTGAACGCGCAAAGTGGAGTAGTAGGGTGCTCGACTCACCTGTCAGTCTGATCTTCATAGATCCATGCCGTCTCGTCGGTGGATTAGCCATGACGGATACAGACGGGACGGGGGTAATCCCCCCCGCACCCCGGCAGCAAAAATTTACTCGCGCACGCACACACACACACACAAGGCTACGACGCTCCCTCTTGTCGCACAGGGCACTTTTTTTTCGCCGATCCGGTCACATCGGCACAAGAAGGTCACACATCCTGAAGACACAACGGACAGTCCCTTATTAGAAGCATAGTGGGGACGGCCGTTGTAGCGAAGCGTTTCCCGGCTGAATCGTCGGCTCCACCGCTGCAGACATTCCTACGAGAGCCCCCGAAGCACGCACACAAACACGCACGCCAAGTCCGACGGCCAGCAGCCAAGAGAAGGGAGAGCACGGGAACGCAAAAAAAAAAAATACAGAAACCGAACAAACTTCAGCAGCGAGTTTTGTTTGCGGACGGGCGGCTGGCTGGTTGGTGGGATGCGGCTAATGCAGCAGCAGCTGGCGCGGAGCAGGTTTGACTGGTGGCGCCATCTTACGGCATCCAATTAAATTACGTAACGCAAGCAAACAGCAAAGCCTCACTTTCGTAGTCAATGATGACTACGAAACTGACAGTGAAAAAGCGGTAGTCTGTGAGGCTTTTTAGACGTAGTAAGGGCGCGCGATTTTCAAACTTGGCGTGAGACTAGAAAGAATTTTCTTGGAACTGTTGCCCCCATATTGTTGCTTATTAAATGGAGAGAGACGCGTTGCATTTAGTAACCACTGCGTAGTGACGTGGATGCACTTCATCTTCTTTTAAACGCAATGTATGATACCGAGGGAAGTTTTGCCAAGTAAACATACCATGAAAAGGCACCAGATGAATCACGTGACATTGTTCATTTCTACGTGTAATATTTTTATTATATTCACAGGAAATTCGCGGCGCTAACCTTATGAGGACAAAGGACACAATCAACAGGTCGGGAGCAAACTGGCAGGATTATCATTGGTCTTTTATCCGCCAATAGGCAGCCAGCAAGTTCTCTTTATTGCAATCGCACTGATAGTGCTTTGTGTGTTTTTATAGCAGTGTTGGGAGTGCCAGAAACCTCAAGGGTTTTTTTTCAAAAGGGTCTCAGTTTCCAAAGCTATTAACTAACAACTGCATGTTGATATCGCTATCCATCCTTGGATCGCAACCTGCAGCAGTTTAACTGAATCCACATTCGCATGTACATGTCCAGGAGCAATTCTCGGAAAATTCCATCGAGCGTCAACGCAAGGCTTTAATCGGCGAGATTTCTTGAGTATGCAAAATGAGAACTCCCGCCACAATGCTGCGGTACACACCTGCAGCAAGTTAAGTTTTCGCTCACTTTCATTTTCCTTCATATTATTTCTACATTACAGCGAAACATAGCAAATAACTTGAAACGTAGTTAGTCTGGCTTCGTTCTCGGTTGCATTGAACAAACATGACCAACTAGAAATGCACCCTAATTGGTTCCCACTCCAATTTTTGCCCAGGGGCGCTACAGGTGACAGTGATGATGATTATGATCCCATTCCCAGGCGAATCATCTAAATCACTCGCCTCGACAATCGCTGACAGCAGTAGACTACAGAAAACTTTTCTCACCAAGGATACATCATATGGATCCACACCTTCCAAAACTCGATTACGTACCACCGCAATCTTACCTTTTAGTGCCAGATGTGAATATCGCGTTCATTTTCCATGTCCTTGACTTTAATCGCAGTGGTTATGCGGACATCAGTGGATAAGTGGAACAGGCTTCTTAATTCTTTGAGGCACAACGTTCACAGATGTGAGTGCAACTTGTTTTCACCAGTTCTTTGGACTAGCGGCCAAGAACGAGCAAGATACATTACGCCCGTAGGATGAATCAAACCTCCTGCATAATCAGTGTCCTTCAATGTGCTGCATATGACTGCAGCCGACAACTTGGCTAAAAGCACTATGATGGTTGACGGCTCGGTTGACATGCCGCGTTGCAAGACACTCAGAAGTATTATTTTTCTTGCTCTAAATGAACACAATGGAAAACAAACTGCGCATGCATTTTGAGCCTATGACTTGATTCTTTTCATGTAGAAATGGGACATGACTGACAGAAAAATAATTAAATATTTAATTGCACTCTAACTGGGATTAATCGCTAGAACTCACACAAACCAACATGCCATATTTTCTCGCACATAAGCCGTGCCAAAAAACAAAACAATGTGCTTAAACAGTGGGGCTGCGAGTTATTTCGGGGGTTATATGCATATTTCTTTTTCTTTTTGTAGAGTTAAAGTTGTCAGTGTGGGTAACATGCAGGGGCGGGTTGTATGCGAGAAAATACGGTATTACTTCGTTTTCTTTCGCGGAATGTAATATTAAGTGCCTTAGAATTACCTGTTGTGCAAATTTGACACATTTGCAGACAGTCTATGATAATTCGTGTCTGATTGCGTAAAGGAGTGTGGACACCAAAATCTACTATAATTTTATTTATTTTATCCGGAAGGCCGTTCGTTTGGGAACCCTGATATTAAAATAAACCGAGAGGGAATTGAGCAATTCGGTTTATTTTCACAGCTCTGGTATAAAATGAGGTACAAGTATAAATAAATACGGTCATCAAAAATGCATAAAAATGCATCGAAAAATGCCTAATACAGATGGTTGAGCATTTCGAAGGTAGGGGCAACAAAGGCAAAAGCCCTCGTCACTATTCGCAGTCAACGAACGCTGGAAAACGACGTCCCTTGTTGCAGATGATCCCGTAAAAAGTCTGCACGACCGCAGCGTATTCCCTGAATGAAAACAAAAAAAAACGGAAGTAATCAGAAAGAAGGCCACCACTGTACAGACGTGCTGTACCAACAAACATATGACCTTTTAAAATGAGTTTAAACCAGTTCACTTTCATAAGAGGGCTTTCTCGTACTCATCCTTTCAGCTACTCTTACAAAGGGGAACACAGTGTGAACTAAAAAGCGCTGAAAAACTCTGAACAGGTGCTTTCAATGCACATGTACCTATTCAACTCCACAAAGCAAAAAGCAATGCATCCCTTCACAGAAGTCACTGTAACACCTAAAAGTAGTGTGTCAGAATGGAACGAAAAAAGAAAAAACAACATTTTTTACGGAATGAAAACATAGTCAAAACATTATCTATTATTTCGTTTGGGAGTGAAACAAGTATTTTTTTATCGGTTTTCAGTTCAAGGGAAAAGGTGGCAATCTGGAAAAATTGAGGTCATGCAACATAAGCATTAGTGCATATTTCAGGGGACAGTATTAGCGCATATCTCAAGTAGGAATTCCAAAGTAAAAACGTGTTAAAATTTCGCAAAAAAAACAAAGAGTGGCAACTGGAGCTCTTTTCATTAACAAAAGCATGAAGCCTTCTTAGAGAATTCATAATTCACTTATAAGAAAATTAAATCTGACGTTTTTATCGTCACTTCAATCTTAAATTTTGGCATACATATAACAAATGTTACGGAACATCTTTTTTCAGTATTCCGGAAGAGAAACAGAACGGAATTTTTTTTTCGGTGACGCAAAACTTGTGGTAGCCTCGATGCTCACCGGAGCCGAAGACTACCGCGGGTTCAGGCTTAGCGAGCCACAGGGCCGCGTCTACCGTCGCCTGCTTACGTTTAGCGCACCGCTCCGCACGCGCTCAGCTAGCAAAGGCGTTGAGCGCCGCGCAGCATAAACACAGTGTTCGAGCTAACATACACACACAAACACTTTATTTGCCTTCTGCGGCACCCCAACACACACTGTACACGTCCGCTCCCGGGGCACGGGGAAGCAAAAGGGCTTCCCGACGCGGACGATACACCAAGGGGTTCCGCGAAGCACGTCGCAGCTCGCAATGGCGAGCTTTGACACGCCGCTCGGGAAAAGGTCCCTCGCGGCTATGCTGCGCACTCTCGCGATGACCACTGGGCCTGGTCGCGGGAGTTAGGGCAATCTCCGTACGCGTGGGCCTCCGGCAAGTGCGACTCGGCGTGGTACGACCACGCACGAGCACTAGGCACCGCTCTCTGGCTTAGCGTACGAACCGGAGCTAATACTGAGGTAAACACGCCTGCAAGGATGCCGAGGCACCCAGGCAGGCTACAGTCCAGCGATTCCCAAAGGGGACGTTGGACCGGAAGGAAAATACGTGCTTACCCAGCGGCGTCCGAGGAGAGAGAGAGTTCGTCCCGGCCTGCACGCGCGTCTGTCCCGCCGAATTTCGCGGCTCTCCGACCGCGCGCAGCGCCACCACGAGTGTCGGCGCGTAGCGCAAAATGGCGCCACTCGCCGTCGCGGGAGAACGGGAGAGGGAAAGGATTCGAAATGCCCGCGCAGTGGCTTCGGGCGCGCCTCGGATCCCCACATCCTCCTCTCCTTAAATCACCCTATACCGGTCTGCAAAGGCAGCCGGTCGTCGCCCATGCATGCAAAGGCGTTATGCAATGAGCAACAGCTAACCTCAGCCCAGGCCCACAACTGCTGCTAATTACTCTGCAAATAAAAAAAATGAAAAAAAAAGAAATAATAACACAATACACTTGAAATACACTATACTATACAATATGGTGCTACGGAAGGGGGTAAAAGAAATTAAGACGAGTGTTCGTGATGCCCACACGGGAGAGCGTCCACGGCGCGGAGGGGAGGCGGCGCGTAATGTTGTTGGCCAGAGTGCGAGGCAAGAGGCCTGTTTAATGTCCGCATGCCCGGAACGGGCTCACCCTCGGCTCGTCGATCTAGTCGACGACAGACCCGCGAGTCCGACGAACGCCGCTTCGGTGGTGATTCGGAGGTCCCGAATTCCAGGCTGGATGACCAAAGACCGCGCTGGGACGGCCAGTCCTTCTGCTGTAATCCTGACGCCAAACCAAATTGGCTGCAAGGCGTCCCGTCGTCGGCAGAGAGCCGGGCGCAGCTGCCATGTCAGCTAGCCTCACGCAGCAGCCGTGAGGCAGACGGCAGCTAGGCTTCTCGACGACGGCCGAGACAAGGACACAGCCGGGCGGTCCGCCTGACGTCAGCGGGTTCCCGAACACCTCCAGGGTCCCCGGCGATAGGGTGAAGGTGGTTTCCTATGGTGTCGTCACCACGCCGCACACTTCCAGGGCACGCACAGATGCACCACGCACGTACACACACACGCACACACAGCTCCGAAGACGGGCTTCTCCCAACGCGCCACGCGATGGAAGGCGCGTAGCGTCCTTCGTACCTCTCCCCCCGCATAAGCACCAGTATTCACGACCCCTTCCGCAGGCGAAAGAAAAAAAACACAGCGAAAAGCAAACACAACAAAATGACACTCCATACGCGGAAAAATACGAAAAAAAAAACACATCAAGTAAACATGAACACTCCCACAAACAAAAATAGCAGCAAACTGGGCGGGGGCCGACTTTGCGAGCACAGGCCGTAAAGAAGTTAGGCAACTGAGGCTAGATAGGAATGTGAGGGCCTTCGGTTGCGGAAATAAGTCCGCCGTCCGGCGCGAAATCACTAAGGTGACCGCTTCCTCAGATTATACCGGTGCGTGGTCCGAATGCGGTCCGCCGTCCCGGGTGTGCCCCGTTGCTTGCGCGCAGTGCCACTGGGCGCTGGCGGGAGCTCGTCAGACCTCGACGCAAAGGCTTTCAGGTCTGCGATGTGGGCACGGCTGAGTTTTCCCGAAAGGGGATCTTTCAGCAAGTACGCGAGCGGAGTCCAAGCTTTCTCCACTCGGTACGGACCAAGCCACTTAGGAGCGAGCGAGGCTGAGAACCCCTTGCTCGCGTCGCTAAGAGCGTGGTTGCGCTTCAGGACAAGATCACCTACCTTAAATGAAAGATGGCGATGTTTCCGGTCATACTGGGCCTTCTGCGCCGCCCTGGCCGATGCCAAACTCTGCCTTGCTCTACTGAGAGCTCGACAAAGCCTGTCCCGAAGCTTTGATGCGTAAGCAGAACAGTCTGCTGGTGCTTCCTCGTCTCCGAGCTGGCATTGCATGACACTGGTCACCGGATTTGCCAACTCTCGTCCGAAGTTGAGGAAAGCGGGAGAGAAACCAGTAGAGCGACTCTCGGAGGTTCGGATTGCGAACGCGAGCTCACTCAAATGGTCTGCCCAGTCTTTTTGACTTTCGGCAAAGGCCGCCAACATCGGTTTGAGCGTACGATTGGTTCGCTCCGTCAAATTGGACTGGGGATGGTAGGGCGAAGTGGTGCAGTGATTAATTCCCAGGGAACGGCACGTATCACCAAACACCCGAGCGGTGAAGTACGACGCGTTGTCCGTGATCAGCCTTTCCGGAAAGCCGAACCGACAAAACACTTCCTGCAGCCTCTCAAGCACCGCTCGCGCTGTCACCTTCCGAAGCGGAAACAACTCCACCCACTTCGAAAAATGATCCACGACTACCATCAGATGTATGAACCCCTGCTTGCTTCTGGGGAACGGCCCCATTAGATCGCAGGTGGCTACTTGCCACGGACGCTCACTGACAATCGGTTTCATCAGGCCGGGCGGCTTGCCACCCCTTGATTTCACCGCTTGACAGACATGGCAGGAACGGCAATAGCGGAAAATGTCACGCTTCATGCCAAGCCAGGTCACAGTCTTGCTCAGTTTTGCAAAAACTTTGGAGCCACTCAGGTGACCGGCCATGGGTTCGTCGTGAGAGGATCGCAACAGTGCGGCTCTCAGACTTTTGGGCATAACCACCTTAAACGGGTCCACGGACTCCTCATCGGTGGCTATGTATTTCAGCAGGAGCCCGTCATGGTCCAGCAAGTATGTGTCCGCGGGGGACCCAGCGACACACGCCGGTTCCCGTCCCCCTGCGCCCGCCGCACTACCAGCAGCGTCACGGCGCTCCGTCTCCCTGAGACCGTCGCTCAACTCGCGACAAAACGGATCATCTTGCTGGGCCTTCAGTAGCTCTTGCCTGCTGAAAGCGATTCCCATTCTCCCAAAGGGGAGCCTGGTATCGTTCCCACTCAGGACTGCAGCCATCGCTGCCGCTTGCGTCGGCGTCATGGGTTCGCTTCCGTGTTGCTCACCCTCTCGCCCGCGTCGCGGCGCGCTGCTTGCCTGGCTCGCGGAAAGGGTTCGCTCGTCGGCGCACTCACCCTTCTCTCCGCTCGGCGGCTCGGCCGCCGTTTCGCCCCCGACGCTTGCTTGCGCAAAGGCACCGCTTGCGGCTGTCGCACCGGGATCCAGGCTCCCGGTAGACACTGGGGCACGGGATAGCGCGTCAGCTACCACGTTAGTGCTCCCCTTCCGATACTGCACTGAAAAGTCATAATGCTGTATTAAGAGAGCCCAGCGCGCCAGCCTGCCCGCAGGCTCACGGAGCCGCATCAGCCAGCTTAGCGCGCTGTGATCTGTTTGCACCACGAACTTCGTCCCATCCAGGTAGACGTCAAACTTACGCAGTGCAAACACGATGGCGAGACACTCCCTCTCAGTCACGGAATAATTCTTCTCCGCGGGTATCAGCGAGCGGCTGGCAAAGGCCAACGGCCGCAACACGCCATCGTATTCCTGTAGGAGAACTGCTCCTAATCCCAGATCGCTCGCATCAGTCTGGACCACGAACGGTCTGGTCAGGTCGGGGAGCTTGAGCTGCGCTGTCTCCGCAATGGCGCTAGACAGTCGGCAAAACGCCTCTTGCTGCTCAGGTCCCCATCGCCACTCAGCGGACTTACCCAAGAGCTTGGTCAAGGGCGCCTGCACTCGGGCACAGGACGGAATGAACGACCGGTAAAAGTTGGCCATTCCAAGAAAGCGGCGCAGGCCGCGTACGTCCTTGGGCACGGGGAAATCGAGGATTGCTCGAAGTTTCTCCCGGTCTGGCTCAATGGAGCCTTCGCCCAACGTAAACCCAAGTAACTGAACTCGAGTCTGCGCTAATTGGGCTTTCGCGGGATTTAACGTCATCCCGGCAGCCCTCACCCTCCCGAGCACATCGGCAACATGGGCCAAGTGCTCTTCGAAGGTTCGTGAATAAATCACGATGTCGTCGAGGTAGCACATGCAGTATGACCACTTTGCTTCCCCGAGGACGCGGTCCATGAGTCTCTGAAAAGTCGCAGGAGCATTACAAAGACCAAAGGGCATACGAGTGAACTCAAACAACCCTCTGTGGGAGGTGAACGCGGTCTTGCACCGGTCACGCTCATCCATCCGGACCTGTAGGTAACCTTTGGAGGCATCTAACGTGGTGAAGTACCGCGCAGTGCCGAGGTTTCCTACGATGGAGCTAATCGTGGGGAGCGGATAGGCATCCTTACGAGTCACTCCGTTCAGACGGCGGTAGTCTACGCACAGGCGATGACTGCCATCTTTCTTAGGCACCAACACAATTGGAGACGCCCAGGCGCTGGACGAACGGCGAACAATGCCAGCTGAAAGCATATCGTCCAGCAAGCCGTCAATAACCTGCCTCTTGGCCAGGCTGACGGGCCTGGGGTTACACTTCAAAGGAAGTGCGTCGCCAGTTTCGATCGCGTGGCTCACCAACTCAGTACAGCCCGGCTGATCGGTGAAGAGCTCGTCGTACTCGCGTAACAGTGCCGAGAAACGAGCCTTCTGTGTATCATCCAAATGAGTCGCACAGGCGGTCAAAGGATGCGGAGCCTCTGCGTGTCGTGCCACTCGATCCCGATGGGGATTTTGAGCCGACGAGCGCATAGCGCAGGGGCCTGCCCCCGGACTTTGCACGCGACACGGTTCCGACGCCTCTACTGCACAGGCAGTTGTATACGCCGGCGGGCTGATGAACGGCTTGAGCTGGGAAAAAGGTCCGTCGCGATAGCCGCCATTCGCAATGTCCACAACGATACCGGTTTTTAGGAGAAAGTCCCGACCGAGAATCACAGGAACACTGAGCCCTGGGAGATGAACGAAACGCGTGCGTCTCATTCGATCTCCCCATCTGACAGTCAACCTTGCGGCGCCAGCCGACTGGGCCACGCCTTTCGCGAGGGTGAATGTCGTTCGGCTGTCCCGCAAGCGCACCGAGTGCTTCCGCAAGTGGGACAAAACCTGTTCGCCAAACAACGAAGCGCTCGCGCCCGTGTCTAGCAACGCCGAAAATTCGCGGCCGGCAATAATGACCGAAATAAACGGCGCGTGCGCACCAGCAAGACTGCTTGCCCGGTACGCGGAGGGGAGAAGCAAGGGTTCGGCCGCTCGTGCCTTCACGAACGACCCGCGCCCCCGTTTCCCTGCCTCACAGGAGGCCTAGATACGGGACACTCCCTCGCTATGTGCCCTCGCTCGCGGCAGCGGAAGCAGCGCATTCCGTCCCGGGAAAGGGACGATGCGCCGTCGCGGCCCCTCTCCCGAGGAGGAGCAGCCTCTAGCGGCAGGGGTCGGTTCGCCTGTTGATCAAAGGATCTGTTATGACGAGCGTCACCCTCAGCGATGCGTTGGGGCGGATTGCGTCCCTGTTCGCGCGTGTCGAGTTGCGGTGCAGCACAGGCTGCGCGCCTCCCGTGCGTGTAGGGATCTAACGCGCGATCGCTCACTTCCCAACTGCGCCCGCTTGCAGCGGTAGCCGCAAAGGCAGCTCCGGCGGGCTGTTGCCGTTGGGGAAAGGGCACGGCCCCTCCCCACGCGCAGCGCGGTTCAAGGGCCACGCTGGCTGGCGGTGGCGGGCGATAGGCGCGCGCGGCGAGAATGTCGCCTTGAATGCGCTTCGCCTCGGCGGCCAATTCCTCTAAATCTCGGAAGCGGCTGCCGCGCAGGTACGCCGAAAAGGTCGGATGTGCCTGCCTGATCACCCGTTCGACGCGCTCCTCGTTCGAGGCTCTGGGCTCGGCGATAGAGAAAAGGTCGTCCATCGCGCGTACGTACTCCTGAAGCGACTCATCAGGAGCTTGCGTGCGGAGCTCGAGCTCGCGCCGCATCCTACTCTCGTAGTCAGCGGGTAAGAATTCGCGCAGGAAGGCCGCGCGGAGCTCATCGAGGGTTGCTGCTCGGTGGCCTGAAAGCCGATACCACCTCGCCGCCGTGTCAGTCAGTGCAGCCGGGACGACGCGTCCGAGCACATCCTGATCGTCTAGGCCCATGGCTCTCTGGTAACGTGTGAGGGAGTCCAGGTAATCGCGTGCACTTTGCAGATCACCGTACCCGCTGTAGGTCGGAACGGCCAACATGACAGCGGGATGAGTGCGTTTCGGAACAGCCGAAAGCGTTTGGACTGCCCCTGTGAGCGCCTGTATCATTTGGGCGGCATTTTGCAGCAGCGTCTGCGCACCCGCTTCAAAGGAAGCCGTCGGTGTGTTAACGGCGCGTTCGAGCGGTGGGGAACCGTCTCCGAGCTCGATAAGCGGCGCGGTTTCAAAAGGGATACCGGCCGTAGCACCGTTCTCGGGGAGCGCCTGTTGCGCATGCTGCTCGAAGGGGGCACTGGCCCTGTTCTCGAGCAAAGCGGTGTCTGCTAAAAACGACGGCGGACAAAACTCACGCCTAGAAGACATAACGCGGGTAACACGGCGAACCTGATACGCAAAGGCGTGCTGACTCGACTAAGTCTAATCAAAGGCTTAATGAGCCTTTGATACCGCGTTGGGCGCCAGTGTGGTAGCCTCGATGCTCACCGGAGCCGAAGACTACCGCGGGTTCAGGCTTAGCGAGCCACAGGGCCGCGTCTACCGTCGCCTGCTTACGTTTAGCGCACCGCTCCGCACGCGCTCAGCTAGCAAAGGCGTTGAGCGCCGCGCAGCATAAACACAGTGTTCGAGCTAACATACACACACAAACACTTTATTTGCCTTCTGCGGCACCCCAACACACACTGTACACGTCCGCTCCCGGGGCACGGGGAAGCAAAAGGGCTTCCCGACGCGGACGATACACCAAGGGGTTCCGCGAAGCACGTCGCAGCTCGCAATGGCGAGCTTTGACACGCCGCTCGGGAAAAGGTCCCTCGCGGCTATGCTGCGCACTCTCGCGATGACCACTGGGCCTGGTCGCGGGAGTTAGGGCAATCTCCGTACGCGTGGGCCTCCGGCAAGTGCGACTCGGCGTGGTACGACCACGCACGAGCACTAGGCACCGCTCTCTGGCTTAGCGTACGAACCGGAGCTAATACTGAGGTAAACACGCCTGCAAGGATGCCGAGGCACCCAGGCAGGCTACAGTCCAGCGATTCCCAAAGGGGACGTTGGACCGGAAGGAAAATACGTGCTTACCCAGCGGCGTCCGAGGAGAGAGAGAGTTCGTCCCGGCCTGCACGCGCGTCTGTCCCGCCGAATTTCGCGGCTCTCCGACCGCGCGCAGCGCCACCACGAGTGTCGGCGCGTAGCGCAAAATGGCGCCACTCGCCGTCGCGGGAGAACGGGAGAGGGAAAGGATTCGAAATGCCCGCGCAGTGGCTTCGGGCGCGCCTCGGATCCCCACAAACTACAAGAGAAACGAAAAACGTTTTGTTCTGACACCCTGCCTAAAAGTAAGGCCTCGAAAGTAACACCTAGTAAGGCCTCAGAATACTCCTGAATAACACTCTCACAAAAGGGAGTTTTCCTTGGTGCTAGAGTACTCTAAGAAATCTCACACCTTTGAGGGCTTCTCTTTGGGACAGAATCGGTGTCAAATCTAGTCGAGGCATAGAGGGGCGGCTTTCTTCAACCAATATTACACTCTGAAATAAAAGTTTGTACTTTGGGAGCTTATCTCGTCCCAAAACAATTATCATCATCATGTCTTTCATGCCTCTCCTTTCCTTAATGCTGCGTAGCTGGTACTCCTAGAACATGAACGCCACGCACGTGATCAGTGTCCTCGACCAGGGATCGAACCCAAGACCAATGCCTTGCGGGACAGTCACTCTACCAATTGAGCTAACCGGAAAGCTAGCAATTGTGAGCGTGAGGCCGAATTACCTAGTCAACAACTCGAAGCACATGGACACAGATATTGCAAACGAGTGCTGCGGAATACCGCAATGATCCCTTTCCTGCCACTTTGCAGGATTCCGAAGAACTCATATCCCAGGATATTCGGAGTTCATATCCCACAATCCACAGATTCCGCAATACCGCAACATATATGCAGAACTCTATATCCCGCAGAACTCCGCAGAATCCCGCAGTTCGACAGGATTCCGCAGAACAGATATTGAAAATGAGCTCTGCAACATACCGCAGGTACCACTTTCACCGCCACTTCGTGGGATTCTGCAGAACTTATATGCAATATTCTGTGTCCACATGCTTCAAGCTGTTGACTAATTTGCCCTCACGCTGCCAATTGCCAGCTTCCTAGTTAGCTCAAATGACGAAGTGGTTGCCCCGAAAGGCGTTGGTCTTGGGTTCTATACTCAGACCAGGACGAATTGTTCGGCAACTGAAAAGCTTTCCTTTCCGAGAAATCCGTATGGATTTTTCTTGTGGCCTCGTGCTACAAACGGGTGACTGTCAATTATCCCTCTGATAGCCCTTCCACGCCACCTTGCAGGATTCCGCAGAACTCATTTGCGATAAAAATATTTCTGGAACACTAACTGGTCCGGGCATGGCGTGCTCTCCAGAAGTGGCACAATACTTTCGGCACACAAGTCCAGAACGAACTTGTCCAAGGAAGCGCATTTACTGTCGATGTAGGCACGAAACTCCCTTCGCAGCTCCTCCCGCGATGGAAAAGTTGGTGATGTCAGCACCGACGATACTGCAAAAGGAATGAACAGCACTCAAGGAATGAAGCGCAAAAATTTAGGGCTAAGTAATGCATGTACTTTCATTTCCAGTGTATCGTGTCATATCGGCATAATTTTGACTCGAACACGATCTGTACTTAATCATTGCTGCATATGCCACTTTGTTTACCATGTCACACCATTGCTCCAGTGTCCTCGGTTAACAGTTCCTTCTTTTGATATATAGACAAGGGTCAGTGTTCTTGTTTATTATGTTTGTGAAATTTAATGTAGTTTTCCCGTTCTCTTATTTTCTTTAAAAGTTCCTTGTGTGTGAGCATGCGTGCGTGAATAACTTTTTTCAGGCAAACTTTCATCAACTGTATTTTTGACAAACAGGAATGTTTGCAGTAGTTCTCTTTTTATTTTCGATTAACTTCTAGTTTGCAAACTATGCTGATTCTGAAAACTGACACAGAACTACAGATCCTGTTCTTCAATACTTTGGTTGCATCTAATGCCCGAAATTTAAGATTGCAAGGCCCATCATCAAAATAACACTACAAAAAAAAAAATCTACCCAACTGCTCTACATTCATGTGGTCCTAACCGTGTTGTGTAACGGGTGAAGAAATTCTTGCAATGATGATTTTAAAAAAGAAGTATGGAGTCATATTAAACTCAGTGGCAAAGCTGTGATGCTTGTCCAGAGAGTCCTGCAAGCCTTCATCACAAATTGCATGCAGTGCAGCAAACGCTACAGGTTGCGTCAGTCAACCGGTAAAGAGAACCAGAGGAGGGACTCCTCCAGCCCATGCCTCTGATAGAGATCTGTATGATGCCAACTGCACGGAAATTTCATACAAGGATTAATAGGGTTCAACGCGCATTTCCTTATCCTCTGTCTGTTCCCTTACCCTCTATAGATGAAACACCAGTGCACAACGTGTGAGCCCTGGTCCTTCCCAATTGACTGCACAGAACAATTACTACCACACAATGGGCAACTCTTTAATTTCCCCTTGACTGCATGAAAGTCTCATGTAACAATTGATAGCACACACTGAGCAAGCCCTGGTGCTCCTTTGCCTGCAACGCGTAGCTGCCTTTCATGACTGATTGACAGGTAAAAGTGCTACTCTTCAATACAATGCATGAAGTTGGTTAGACAGCACACAATGGTGAGCTAGCCAACACGGGCAGTTGCAAGAGTCTCTAATAACTGATAAACTACAGAACAAACTATAATCAGAAAAGACTGCACACTACACATGGGGATATTGATAAGATTCAACAACCTGCACAAACTCCTAAATTGGATGCACTTACTTTCACTTTTGCTCGATTCGCCATCAGCAGCAGTCTCCTGAAAAGTGATACAAAAGAGCACTCAACTATAACAAAATCTCACTTGTGCACAGCTTCTTAAAGGGGCCCTGCAACACTTTTCGAAGTTATACTGGAATAGCCTCACTATTAGCGCGTGACGCTTCACGAATCACACGCCACAAAAAGTTTTAGAATCCATCAAATACGAGCGGAGCTACAGGGATTTGGCGCATGCTTCAAGCGCTTTCTCTCTCCTTTCGTACCAGCGAGTGTGCTGAAAGCTACGCAAGGGGGGGTGGGGATGACAAGGAGGCAAGATGATGTGTCCCTTCGTCAGTGCGCGACATGATCTTGAGCGCTTGCTTTTCTTTTCTTCTTCGAATGCATGTCTTACTTTCAGTATGACCGTGAGCGCACGTGCAGGCACGTGGCGGCATCCCATGGAGGCCACGGTAACTATGCAGCTCATGATGCTCAAATCAGCCAATGGCCGTGGACTTTGGGTTTACGGTGCGGTCATTTGGGTTTATGGCATCATTTTTCAAGAGAAGAGGGAGCGATCTCTAGCTGACTTTGAGAATTAGTTGTAGATTCAAGGCCACATGCCGCGCTATGATGTTTGGCTCGCGTGTGCTCAGAAGCCTCGACTACAGATCGGCAGCATTTTCTGACAATGTTGGAAAAGTGTTGCGCGCATCTCGTAATATAATTACAATGCATGCAATGAACCAGTGACATCTGCACAATAGAGGTTGCTCCGGACAAGTAATGCGCCAGAATGAGACAATGAAAGATCACAATATTACAGAGGTTAATATCTGTAAAAAGCCTAAAATTTTTACACGGCAGCGCACCTCTGAGTCATACAAGGCCAGGAACTGCAGTCGCTCGGGGCAGTCGGTGTCCTTCGCAGCGCACTTCCGCGCTTCGTCGACTAGAGTGGAGAACTCGCGCAGCTGCGCTTGAACCTCCGGAGAGCTCAGCATTTCTCTGTCATGTAATTAGAAAAATAATTAATATATCGAAAATGCGAGCACTGGAAGAAGCACCTCACGTTTGAAGCAAATTCAAAAGTGTTACACTAGTGAAACGCTGAATACACTACCAATCTTCAAGCATGCTCAACTTTGATATTGGCAAACTCAGTCATGACTTTTTCGTTGATAGTGCTTGAAACGTTCAGCAGGGGTCAGGCTCAATGAGAATTGAAACCACCTGTGCATAGGGGGTACAACTGTGAATTTTCAAGCAATACCTAATCCCCAAGTTTCTCAACATCAAAGTGGGTGCTTCAGCAGGTCTGTGCATTTACAAACTGACAAGCAGAGCACGTAGGTCACACGGTATATGGTTAGATTTACTTCTCAAAAGAATGCATCGATAAGCTCAGGCATTTCGAGGCACGCTGCACAATGTTGCGAGCAGAGGCAGTACAGGCAAGCATACACTCCGGTACAAAATCTCGTGAAACACAAGCTCTCTGGAAAAGGGTTTGCCATACTCTAACCTCGTGCACTGTAATCGTTGACATGAAAACACTGCCATGCACTTCATCCAAAAGTTATTTTTCGATGCTTGACCCTTTAAGAATTTTTATCTTTTTTTTAGGCAGTAACCATGCTCCACAGTACTTTTTCCCAGACTATACGGTAGCCATTACGGTAAGTTTCCTCAGCTACTACCATGGCACATCAGAAGCAAACACGAGGCCACACGATGCTTGCAACAACTTTGGCTTAGTGCACACAAATCGGTGTAATAGCAACGCACATGCACACAGTGCAACAGAGAGCTACATCGTTTGCAAACACGCTGTTTTATTGCAGACTGTGCTTCGGCCATTGCATGGTCTGCATAAATATCATGTCGCTACAACATAAGGCTACAGCCCTACAGCAGAAGTAGCAGCAAGTCTACTACAGTACAAACAAAACAGAAACATCGTATAACCAGAATGGTCAAGGAGAACATAACCTAACACGAGATATATCGTGAATGACTGTTTGGTTAATTAGTAATTACATTATCGCTAGTAACTTCCCTAAACCACTTTCCTGCATGCATACAGCAAACTTTTTCAAACATTCAGAGTAACTGAAGGATTTTCTTCTTTTTGCTTTGGTAACCTTATGCTTCAGTTTTCATTTTACGAGATAACACGACTTTTCAGTATGGCAACGCAGACCTAGAAACCTCCCTGGCAAGCTGCAACTACTTCCTAGTCACCCAGCATGCAAGGAGAAGTATACAAGGCTAAAGCTGCCTAGCACAAATAAAAACTAAATCTTGAAGTCTAACGCACCGAAACTGCAAACACAGATGGTGCAGAGGAGGGTTCTGCATCAACTTCGACCAGCTGCAGCTCTTTAAACGTAAACGCAGAGCAATGTACCAAAGCGTTTCTGCATCAGGCCCCTTTCGAAATGCAGCCACAGCAGCCGGGAATTGAACCTGCTACTTCGAGCTACACTGCAGAACTCCATCGTCACCAAGCTACTATTACAACTCCCGGTACAAATTCCAAAGACAAACGAGAAGCTGGGTTAGACGAAGAGTGGCCGGGAAGATGCAGGGTTAACAAAGCACTCGCGACCATTCAGTCCCATGTACGAGCAGCGAAAGCTAGTAGGTATATGACGCATTGTTAGAGTGCAGAGCTAATTACAGCTTAGCTCGTTTAAGCTGCAGCCATTCGTTTTGCTCCCATACCAATATGGTGGAGGCAGAAGACGTAACCATCACTCACTTTCCGTGATCCCTGAAAGAACGCCGTAACATATCTGGAACAAAACATTTTCGCACATTCATGCCCCAAAAAGATGTCGGCCATCTGAGGCGACAAACACCCGTCAGCACAGCGAAGGACCACGTCTTTCGAGTGCTACATTTTAATTGTGGAGCACAGTACGTTTAAGCTAAACTTAACAACAAGGTCGCTAAAGTTGGACAGTTGATGCGGAAAACAGTCAGCATAGGTTTTCACTGAATCAGACAAACACGAAGAGCGGGAGCTCACTTCCGATAAACATTCCTTCCAGATAAACCAATAACAGTGCCTGTGAGTGTGCCGCAACACTAACTGATGATTAAGATAGCACAAACTATACAATTAAAAGTACAAACAAATGACAATCTGAATTCGTGAAAACACGACAAAAGTGCATGTTAAGATGTGCTAAATAGTGCAAGCACCACTATAATGACTGCAGAAAGTACTCAACAAAAGAAATCTAAAATCTCGCAGCAACGATTGAAAACAAACTCTCGGTCAAGCTAGTGTGAAAATTTGAAATAGCCTGCCCGCTCGTGTAAAATCTCGTGCGAAATTGTCACCGTATTCAGTTTGATCTTTCATTGCACCTTCACAAACTGTATTCTTACTTTGGCGTGTTTTCTTTAAGTGTGGTTACTGATTACATGCCGGTTTTTGTGTTAGGCATCCCTGCTTCAACACTTCATAATTTGGGTGCACAGGAGTGCCAGTATCTCCTAGAAGTGCCCGAGATATCATCTGTAATCGACAAAAATCCAGAGACTAGTAACACTAATTACTCAAAAACCGTTTCAGCCACAATTTCATGGTAGGCTTTGCATTTATACGACTAATAGGATGGCCAGAAGCCTTTTGAAAGTCAGTGTTAATCGCATCTCACGTTTTCTGGCACGATGAACTAGTGCAGAAGGCCCCCATGTTTTTTCAAGAACACATAAATCTTGGAACCTTTCATGATCTCTTATCTGGAGGACTCTGATGAGTCAGCCTAGCTTTTAACTGAATCGGACAAACATGAAGATGTACTAGGTGTTTTCGAGGGGAAAATGACGATGATGCCACGTGACCTCAAAAAATTCATTTTTTTATCGTAATTAAAATAATTAATATGCACGCATCTTAACCTTACCAAACAATTTTTCACATATAAAAAATTTCAAAGTGTTCGGCAACACGACATGTGCAAATAGTGCTGAATTAAACCCTTTACAGTTTGTTCTGGTCCGAAACTGAAAGACTCAAACTTCCAGTAAAAAGAAGTTTACTTATTCTTTCACAGATGGCGCATAACATAGTGAGAAAACACGTGCCTGAATCAACTGCAAAAGAACATGTCCAGCAGTGCCCGACCACAGACCGCTGAGGCCATGTTGCGTTGTCGGGCCCTGCCGGACAGCAGACCACGAAGGGTTAATTGTTGCACCTTGAAAAAAAAAAATGTTCTAAATTCAACTGGTCAAGGACTACCACAAAGTTAACATCAAAAGAAGTCAAACTAGGCGCACTTGTAAGCGATTTTATCGCTTTTCTTTGACGGACTCGGCTGTCGGCGCTGCTTCTGGTTTCGCGACTGGGAGGTAGAGCGTGGCTGGTCCCTGACGATGGCCACCTTCCTCACCGTCACCACCGAACGACTGCGCGAACGTGCCCCCTGTTTTGGCACAGTCGTCCTTGTGACAACTTGGGGCTGTAAAAGTCGAGCAAAAGCCCGATTCAACAAAAGCAAAGCAACAACTGTCAAGCAACACCTGTTCCAGAGGTCTCTAGTCATCCAAGTCGCTCTACGGATCTCGGGCAAAGCGCGTGCAACGAGTTTTTTGCGCGTGCGGCGAGCGCGCGGAGCTTCAAAATGGCGACACCTACGCAAGTGCTCCTCGTGGGTGACGTCAAGTGCATACCTCCTATACTGCCACAAGTACAATAAGCATTTTAAAAAAATAAACAAATAAAAATACCACCACCTTGAGCTGCTTTGCTCTATTTCAAGTTTGAAAATGTGTTGAAATAAGAGACTCCATGACGGGGCAGTAACATGAAAAACTATGCATGTCTTTCACGTGGGAAATGCACAAAGCTATGTAAAATGAACTTATCGTACCCTTGCCTACAGAATACGTATGAAAACATTGACTGACATAGAAGCAAAACAGGCCTTGAAGCTTTGGCAATACATACTAAGCACTGCATGCCATAGCAGAGTTGGAAAAGCCTGTGAGCTGACACACGGGCTTAACTTATTTTAAGCGTTTACCAAAAATAATAAAAGTCAAGCACTCCAGACAAACCTTATCAGGCTGGCGGTCATCAATTTTCTTTGTAACCACGGTGGAGGGGTTTCTGATTTTTGTCGAATGCCTTTCATTTTTACTGGAGCCATCTCCCTGTAAGTACGAGAGAAGAACGGTAATATATGCATCACAGCAATGCTCCACAACAAGGAAAGGGTATCTTTTAAGACTAAAAGATGTAACTGTGCAGTTTTGTCAAGCTTTAATCGCGTGGTACATGATAACAAGGAATGAAAAACTGCAGTATTAGTTAAGCATGTTCAGACTTGAAAGGCGCAAAGACGACACACATGAGAGACATACACACAAGGCACCGCTACTAACAGAAGTTATTCCGTGAAACCGACACAATTTGTACAGAGCGCTCTGTCGCTATTCATCAGTGCATAGTCATGTTCCAGTAGGGCAGCTACGATAATCAACGAGTTGCAAAAACTAGAAGGCAGCTTTCTTGCCCAGCAAAAATTCATACAAAACGGCGGTGCGTTCCGTCCTTGCTGCAACTGTTACGTGCAGTGTAGCATTTAACGTGGACATATCCGGACTAGAAGGTGGACGTGGCACATGTGAATGAGACTGCACATCGTGACTCCCTTCCAGCCTGGACATGACCAAACTAGTGCCTCTGTGTTGGCCGACATGCAAAACACTACTGCACGTAACAGCTGAAGCAAGAACGAAACCCACCACCATTCTGCATGAATTGTAGAGCAGGAAGGCTACCTTGGAAGGTTTTGCAACTAGTCTATGAAACCGATGCCACACTGTGACAGCCCACATCAGTGATTATTTTTGCCTCGGTCAGTGATTTCACCCACTTGTCATGACTTCTGGCCACAACAGAGCTTGTGCCGAATTGCGGTGTGCATTTACAATCTTGACAATGAATCGCCAAATCCCCTTAACTTTTGTTGGAAGTGGTGCCTTGTGTCAGCTTCTCTCGTACGTGTCATCTTTGCGTCTTTCCCCTGAGCACATGTCGAGTTCACAGAGGCTTGTGCAATCTCTTGCATATGCAATGTTGAATGAATGCATGATCGTATTACGGTAATTATGCCAGGGACGATAACAGTGATAATCGGCCACCTCGCCGGTGTTTATTGGTTGGCTGGTTAACGGGGTTTAATATCACAAAGCGACTCGGGCTATGAGAGACACCGTAGTAGAGATTTACACATAATTTCGACCACCTGAGGTTCTTTCTTATGCACATGGGACTCTAGCATTTCGCCTCCGTCAACATGCAACTGCCATGGTCGGGATCGATAATAATAATAATTTGTAGGATCTTACGTCCTAAAACCACGATATGACTGTGAGAGACATCGGTGTGGAGGGCTCCGGAAATTTCGACCACCTGGGGTTCATAAAAGTGGCCGGGATCGAACCCGCGTCATTCGGGTAGGCAGTCGAACACCGTAACCATTGGGTCACATAGGAAGATCAAAAACGGTGTTTATTGCTTCCGTTTCTGTGTGAATATTATAACGAGCAATACGTACACTGTCTGTGTGCCTCAGACTTCTCGCTTTGGCTAGCACCGTGTCAGCTTTCTCCAGAAAGTCTCCCAGTTTTTGCTTAGCTGTGAAAGAGAAGAAAGAACAAATTAGTATAAAAGAGGAGTGAGGGCTGGGGAGTTGAAGGCCGGTTCTTCGAACGTGGTATACATGTCCGTCAGTTCAGTGTATTTTAAAACACGCTAATAACTGGAGCTTTTCTTAAACGCGAACGTCCAGAGGACGTCTATCTTACGTCTATCCGTATACCAGAATTAGACCTTTTTTCAATTACCTTGCGTTACGTCCATTTGAGGGGTGCTAGCTTGATTTTCTTTTGTTTCTTCGGTGGTGACGGCTCTGAAACATAAAGGGCAGCTAACATGAAGGAAAGTAGTGAAGAGATGGAGAGAATGAGATCTTTCAAATAACACGATGATGGTAAAACGCCAGCCCAGCTTACAGCCACTTACACCGAGTTGAACTGTCGGTAAAACTCGTTCATAGTGTCCACCGATCGCCGCTCTGCGTCGACCTGAGCTTGAACGCTCTTCAGGATGGCCATCAGCCTGAAATAAGACACAAACTGTTGGCAAAACTTTAAAAAGAAACGAGCGAGATACACGGAAGCTTTACCGAGTGAGCGCTGGTTTCCACTTCGACGATTCCGGGTCGCCCTCCATACCGGAATTGATTCGCCGTCCTTCGAATAACGCAAATATCGTTAAGTGACGCTGGTGAATTCGAGGTTACGTGAAGCAGCGGTCGTTAACATCTCCTTGAGCTACAAAAAAAGAGACGCCGCAGCAAACCCTCGATTCACAACTCTACGTGCCGCCATTCGACGGTTTCGGTTTTGATTGTTTGTCAGAAAAGCATCTTACGGTGCTTCGTGATTTTAATTTAAATAAAAGCTTCGCAAGCGCTCCGTGTCTTTCACGTACGACAGCTTCGCGTCAGGTTAGACTGCACTGCGACCTCGGATGCATAGTAAAGCCTTTATACTTCTTTAAATAAATTAAACTCGAGCTTACTATCCTTGGCGAAATAGCCACGCGAAGCAAGCAACCGTGAGCTGACGCCATGGCGGTTGTCTAGCGTGTGTTTTTATCGTTCTTTCTAGTTGCGCATCGACTTGTAGTGCTTGTAGTTGCCGGTAAGTGTACAGTAGATCGCTCAGTTCACTTAATGTCGACTCGCCGTAACACAAGCGGCGTAGATCTTACCAGCAGAGGTTTGACGTGGAAGTCGGGAATAGTAAAGCTGACGATTGTCAACCGAGCCGGCGTCGTCGACTTGGCTCCGCTAAGCCTAGGCTGCTTGACTTGCTTCGATATCGTAACGTGACTGCAATCTTTCTGACACTCTTTTTGCGCTGTATTTTCAGACTGAACTCACAACCGATTCTTCGACGCCTCAGGCCACAGCGATCATGTGAGTACTGCCGATGCTAGCGGCGTTTTTCTGGTTGGCTATACGACGTGTTCTTTGCCGATTTTTCTGTCTGATGTGCCACTTTGATTAAGCGCGCCGTTTCCGATGGCCGGTTCGGTCGCCTTTGTCGAATTCACGCTGGGTGTGTGTTGTTTTTTGCAGGGCCGCGAGCCCCAAGCGCGTCCGATCGGCGGATGCCAAGAAAGAGCGTAGCCGTGAACGCACGAAGAAGAGCAGAACGGCATCCACAAGCAGCTCGCGTTCGAGCAGCGCTGCCAGGTAAGGAACCAATAGCTCAAACTTTAATCTCTCATACTTCGATCTCCTAGTTTTCGTCTTTCGTCCGCGCACTGGCGGAAACGCTCCCGCCACGGCCTCACGAAGCGCAAGAAAGAAAAATATGGTCGCCTGTCGCACACCTAAGACACTCCGTTTTTCTTTCATGTGAAGTGGCGTGAACAATCAGTTTAAATTTGCAACCACGCAGGGAAAATGCGAATAGTAAGACGACAGGTAAAAGCTTCAGCTCTAACATGTACACCATCTTTAACAAGTATATTTTATGTAGTACTTCACCAACAATATATGTTTATGTATGTATATATCAAGTTTCTTAGAATGAAGGTTTTTAAGAAGTGAAGGTTTGAATTAAATTAAAGCAAGCGGCACTGGGCCTATTCGATTTACCACTTCTGGCTACATCTGGCTACCCGCGGGCTGCCAGAGACAGCCAGAACGCATTCGTTTTTTCTCTGGTTGCTCCGCCCACCGCGCGCGCACTTCCGGTGGGCATTCGTTTTTCGCTCTCTGGCTGCATCTGGCGACCCGCGGGTCGCCAGAACTCGCCAGGACGATTTTGGTCTGGCGGCTCTCTGGCCGTTTTCTGGCTAGCAGACGCCAAAAGGGACGATGAGCGCTCGCGACCATCTTTGCGTGGACTCCGCGGAATGCAAAGGCCTCGGGACCCTCGGCCGCTCTCGGCCAGTGCGACAAGAAATAAGCGTCTTTTCGGTCGTTCTCGGAGGCCTTGAGGATAAAATGCCGAAGCTTCAAGCTCCTCAGCCAGGGCTGCGCAAGTAATTCTAGACAGTCGGGGTGACTATAGTCGGGACGCCTTATATAACACGGGGCTCGACGTCCTCAACATACAGCGGAACTGTATGCCGTTCTTCTCGTTGCAGTCTGCTTATCAGCAGACACACAACGAGCTCTTCGACACTTTCATCCTCGCACACAACGGTTTGGTGACGCCTGCGGAGCCTGTGAGCGCGCAGCAAGGCCACCAACCCAGCGATCGTAGCTAACAAAATTTGTACTAGCATGTTGGAGCAGACGACGCAGTTGTGAGCCGCCCAGCCGCGAGCCCAAAATTCGATTTTACTTCTCCCGACCACTTTCTGGTTGCCAGAAGTTTTTAGGCCACGTGATATAACGTCATTTCCTGTCAGAACAGGAACCCGCTGGCTGGTTTCTGGCAGCCAGCGGGCTGCCAGAAAATGGAAAATCGAAGAGCCCCACTTACAACACAGTGTTCCCTGTGTCTTGTCATGTAATGCAATATGTTCTGCTGTAAATGTGCTAGGTCTTTCAAGTTGAGTGCGTTTCCTTCCATCTCTCTGGTTTAAATTTTACCCTTTGTTCACTCCTATAGACCTTTTCACAGGAGCAGCCTCGAACCAGTCAGCTGCAGGGGTAGAGGGTATGCTCTCAGTGTTGCCATCCTGCTTTGGGCTGCGCCACTGCCGTGTTTGTGTTGCTTTGGTACGCGTTTGTGTGACTGTGTTGTGCGCCCTTCTCCGATACGAAGTGACTACCATGGCAGAAAATTTACTGCATTCGCACAGCAAGTCATCTGGCCATCACTGTGTCGTGTACGAGTGAACGAACAAGCAGCAGAAGAGCAATATTTTAGGTGCAATCGTGTGTCCGCAGCACAGTACGCCACCCGATGAGTGCAAGTGTGGCATGTTCGCGCTGCATCGTTTTAATTCGTCGCCTGAATTGCGGCAGCAGTGGGTGGCTTCAGTAAATCGGAAGAACTTCCGCGTGTCGCCATACGCCTCTCTTCCCGGTATTTCGTTGGCGGCAAGAAAACCGACGAGAACAACGTTCCCGTGCAGCACCCTGGATAGGAGGGTACGCAAGCCACTGATGACTCACCTAGTAACTCGTAAGAATGTTACGGATTCGTACTTTATATCGTCTATAACACAGCGCCCGACACGGCTACAAACTCCGCCTTGTCCGGTTACGCATGTGCAGCCTGCGCGCGCCGTACTTCACCGGAGGGCCTCGCGGCAACACACGCGCGATGGGGCCTACTGTTCACGGCTTGCGACGGAGCGACGGTGTCACATTCCCCTTCACCAGCACGACTTTTTCCTTCACATTGTGCTCCAGTGACTGACCCACCCAGCCAGGGGCGTAGGCAGAAATTTTTTTCGGGGGGGGGGGGGGGGGGCACCTCCTTGATCTGTAGTGGGGACGAGCAGGCAGATGTGGTCGAGTGTCATTTTCTGCTCTGTATGCTATGGCAAAAAAAAATTTCGGGGGGGGGGGGCACGGGCCCGGGTGTGCCCTAACGTGGCTACGCCCCTGCACCCAGCCATACTGCACGTAGTTGTGCGACTCCAGTGCCTCGTAGTTAGTTGCACACCTGGCAAAGACCCCATGCATTCGCCTCAACAATATATTAACAATGTTCACTCGCCGTATTCCTGGCCACTCACACGTGTCCTCGACCTAGTCTTCGACGTCGTTGGGGTGAATGTAGGTCAAGGTATCTGTGAAGAAGAAGGATTGTGCAGTGTTTACAGTTTACAGCTGACAAACTTACGCGCCGCGAACGAGTATGCGCGGAGGTTGAAACTGATGAATGATCCGTAGACGTTTAGTACGCCAATAAAGGAAATCGGTAGACAGCCGCAAGAACATTCTAGTTACCGATTATTAGCACTTCACGCCGTGATCGACCGTCTGCTATACGCTTGCTGCTACTGGTACAGACGACGAAGCACTGCCGTTCGCAGACGCGGAGCTCATTCTTGCGTTGCAAGCGCGAGTGCGCGCCACTGAACGGTTCAGACAGCGACGAATCGGTCAGTGGCAGCGACGATATCAAACAAAACAGTCTAAAGAAACGAAAAATCAGCAAACACAGGCTTTAGCAGAGATCTCACACCAATGAATAGCGCGCCGGTTCGAGTACGCGCAGCCCAAGATGGCGATTTCGCCAATCTTGCACGTTAGGCGGCGCGCATTTCAATATGGCGCCCCCCTGGCGTGAGAATTTGAAAAGGTGTATAGAAGCGTGCGTAATATCGCCAAGGGTGAAACGAAAGAAGTCTGCGATACGTACGTGTTCCATACCGCATGAGCGTGTAGCTAGGTACGACACACGGCCACGCTCTCTGTTGTAACCAGGCATGGGCTCCAGTGGCAACCCAATAATTAGTATTCTATCGAAGCTTGTTATAGCTCGCCTAATTTGGTGGTGGTGTGCACAAAAACCTGGTGCCTGCAAGAGTACAAGAATGTGGCCTTCAACAGTGCGCTAGTGACATGCGTATTTGTATGCTCTCTCAATTGTGGGCTTATCGGGGATCAGCAATTTCTGATACGGTAATCTTATCTTTTATCGAGGCTGCTTGTCATTCCAAATTGGCACATTTCATTGTTGCCTGAATGTGAATGCATGACAGCTGTTGCCTGTAGCAACTGAAGTTCTGTGCTGCTAAGCATGTGGGTTACGGTCGAACTCCCGGCACGCAGGAATGAAACAGGAGGAAGCATTGCGAAATGCTGTATAAAGAAGGAAAGAATAGTGCATCGGGCTTGCACACGCCAAGGTTCACTTTCCTCGATTTTCCCGATAGGACCTGCCACGGTGATCTAGTGGTTATGGTGCTCGACTGCTGACCCGCAGGTCGTGGGATTGAATCCCAGCCGTGGCGGCTGCATTTTCGATGGAGGTGAAAAATGCTTGAGGCCCGTGTGCTTACATTTAGGTGCACGTTAAAGAACACCAGATGGTCAGAATTTCCGGAGCCCTCCACTACGGCGTCTCTCATAACCAAATCGTGGTTTTGGGACGTTAAGCCCCAACAGTTATTCTTATTATGACTTTTCGGATATGGCAAGGGCTCCTGTATTTTACTTTACTTTTGACATTTGCAGCAGTGGCAGTAGCTCAAGCGGAAGCAGTTCCAGCGGAAGCAGCTCCAGTGGATCGTCCCGCTCGTCGTCGTCATCATCTTCGTCCTCGTCCCGCTCCACGTCCGTGTCACCGAGGAGGCGCCGGAACCGCGTGTCCAGGCAAGTTTTGCTCGACACAACTTGTGATGCCGGGTTACCTTGCCCAAACCGAGGCACGGTGTCAACTTGCCTAGCATGTTCACGTGTGTGTTTGACATAAGCTGCATGCGCTTTCTTTTTTTCGCTTATGTTTCACTTTTCATAATGTGTTGTTGTCGACGGTTGTTTCTCCCGTTGCAACGTGTGCATGTGCCTGTCTGGGCTGTGGTGCTTTCCTGCCAACCGCTGCTTGTCTCCCTCGACCAACCGCAGGCCTTCAAAGCCAGCCCCCTCTTCTGCACCCACGTAAATACACACGTTCATGCCTTATTGCTAAAGAGTGAACGCCTTGACGTGCATTAACAATGTTTCGCTTGATCCGAGCCTCATTTGGCCGTCTCTCAACAGCTTCTGTTGACGGTCAGCGTGTAAAGCTGTCTGGAATTCATTCCATATAAGTAGCTTTGTTAGATCATTTTTAAAGGCGTACAGACGTGTTTTCTTAGCTATTCGTTTTCAGCACCTGCCACAGTGGTCTAGTGGTTACGGTGCTCGACTGCTGACCCGAAGGTCACAGGATGGAATCCCAGCCGCGGCGGCCGCATTTTCAGAGGAGGCGAAAATGTTAGAGGCCCGCTTGCTTAGATTTAGGTGCGCGTTAAAGAACCCCAGGTGGTCGAAATTTCCTGAGCCCTCCAATACGGCGTCCCTCGTAATCATATCGTCGTTTTAGGACGTTAAACCCCAGCAATTATTATTATTAAACGATATTGTGCCCGTCCTCGTCTCATGGCGTGCAGGTCCGCAAGCGGAGCCCGCGGAGGTGGAGGTGACGCCGGCAGCGGCAGCAAGACCACCAACGCGACCAGTTCAAGCAGCAGCCGGCGCAAGCGGACCCCTACACCGCCCCGGCCGTGCAAGATTCACGTGGGCCGACTGACGCGCAACGTCACTCGTGACCACCTGCTGGAGATCTTTGGATGCTATGGTGCAGTGAAGAGCGTCGAGCTCCCACCGGACCGCACCCACAGCCACCTTTCGCGCGGCTTTGCCTACATCGAGTTTGAGAACCCCGCCGATGCTGAGAGGGCCATGCGTCACATGGATGGAGGTTAGTACGTCATTGAATGTGACTGACATACAAGGCTGTTAAAGGGACAGTAAAGCGAAACAGTGAATTGGTTTAAATTGATAAAGTGTACTACGACAAATCTACTAATTTCACCATCATAGAAATGAAACAGAAAATCAAGGACGCCCCGCCACGGTGGTCTAGTGGTTATGGCGCTCGACTGCTGACCCGAAGGTCGCGGGATCGAATCCCGGCCGCGGCGGCTGCATTTTCGATGGAGGCAAAAATGTTTGAGGCCCGTGTACTTAGATTTAGGTGCACGTTAAAGAACCCCAGGTGGTCGAAATTTCCGGAGCCCTCCACTACGGCGTCTCTCATAATCATGTCTTGGTTTTGGGACGTTAAACCCCAGATATTATTATTATTAGAAAATCAAGGACAATGTTTCGTTCTTAAAATTCGCGCCAAAATCACCGCACATGACGTCATACATTTCAAATTGTATCTTTCATATTTTGGCAACATTGGCGCAACCAAATTTCCTGAAACTTGGTATGTTAAGTCTATGTCCCTCTCAGAGGACAATGTACTTCATTTTTACCTATTAGTAACTACATAGGACCTAGAAAACACCATCAGAATCTATGACGTCACGATGTTTGGTGCAGGGATGTCAAGGTGGCGTTGCCAGCCGCATTTTCTTTTTGTGGGTTTTCTCGCGGCAAGCGTGGTGACTCTGGAATTATGAAAGAGTAATTTATTGATGTGAGACAAATTGTTTTTCTCTTAAGTGTCCCTCTAAGGGCCCCTAAACCACCCAGAGGTTTAAATCTAGTTGTGGTGTTGCAGTTGTGCACGAGTCTACAAAAAACACGTGGTCGCGAGAATTTTTCGAAGTGGTGTCGTAAATATCGGAGTTACCCATGTTTGATCGAAATACGGCCCTCGCTCATTTCATTCTTTCCCTTGCTATGCTACATTCATTGGCTCGTGTCTCCTCGTGGCCAAGTTTTGTTCTTTGCCGTGCGAGGAGAATAAAGCAGGCAGCACACATACCTGTAGGCTGACAAACAGGTTCTTTCTGCTGCTGATGTGACCAGATTCTCCTGGTGACATCGCAACCAACTCCTAAAGGCCCGGAGAGGAGCATGGGATTGTTTCATTAAAACAGCGAAGCTGTTTAGCAAATAGTTCCTTCTTCACTCCGTACCAAAAAACCATCATCATGAAAACGGGTATGAGCCACAGACATTGGGTAAATCCCACTACACACAACTTCCACTAAAATGTCGTGCGTGTTGCCATAGTCACAACGCTGTCACGTGATACTTTGTGGTTATAAAATCTAGTGTACAGCCTGCGATGCTCTGATGGAGCTGCAGGCATTGTTCAAGCAAAAGTTCAACATCATTACAGCAAAGTTCAAGCAAAAGTTCTGACTAGGGACAGCAATAAATAAGCATGAGACTGATCAGCTTCTCTGTGTAGCAAGCACTGCGCGGCTTTTTTTATTGTTATTATTATTATTTTGTGGCGCACTCGCGTTTGGCACTGTTAATCGTGACGGTACTCTGTACTCGATGTGCTCGTTTACGTGAAATGTTAAAAAAAAATAATCGGATGTGGTTTAGGGGCCCTTTAATGTAATTTTATGCCGAGTCCAAATGCAAGCAAGGTGGTGATTGACTGGTCAGTGGCACCGCTTCGTCTTTCTTGTCTTTGCTAGAGCTACAGTGAGGCGAACTTTGCTGCACCTATAGTCGAACTTGGATATATCGAACTTGAACGGAATTGCAAAAGTGTTCTATATGAATGTAATTCCATATATAAAATATTTTATATATAGAAAATATATGTTCAAGGGGATTTTACAACTGTTGATTAGACGCAATAATTCGTTATATGTGGGTTTCATATATGCTGTTATGACTGTATTCAATTTCACTTTTCTTTTTCTTTAGTCATTGATCCTTTGAGAGATGGTTCAAAGCACCGGGCAAATATTGTTTCATTGCAGAGTATTGGCTCCGAGTACAGAGTTTTCGGTCAAGTACACCTCTGTAGCTCATCTTTGAACTCACTGAATTTAATATGTAGGTTTTGTTTTCTAATGCCCTTGGCCCTTAGCGAATAATAAATAAATAAATGACAATTGGTGAACTTGGCAGTGACATCCGCGGTGGGTTTTCTTTTTTCTTCAAACAGGTCAGATCGATGGCCAAGAGGTAACGGCGGCATCGGTCCTGCTGCCGCGACCTGTGCCTCCACGGCGGCCCAGCCCGCCCATGCCCCCGAGACGACCCCCTGCACCGCCCCCGCATTGGCGGAGGTCACCCCCGCCAAGGTCACGTCCGCGAAGGTCTGTGTCACTCTCTTTTGTCTGTGGTGTGACAAAGTGGTGCCGGCCATCAGTCAGCCTTAATCATCAACTTTTAAGGGCAGACACGATGGCCCCTTTTGCAGAAAAAAAAATCTGCCAAGAGCAGGTTTTACCACATAAAACATAGTTTCTGTTTTGTTGCTACGTGCTGCCATTAATAGCCCAAATCTTGAAGAAAAGGAATTGCATTATAAACGAGTCCCGATTCTGTCATTTCTATCTATGGTAGATTCTAGGTTTCATACCACACAAAATCTGCATTGATCTACACTAGTTTGGAATTCCTATTCACAAGTTAGTGCTATGTAGATCTCGAAGGAATGGCCGCTAATTAACCACATGAAGCTTTCACCCTCAAAATGAAAGCCCTTGAGTGACGAGCATGATGAAGCTTGTTTGTATGTGTGGAGAAGAAAATAAGTTACGGCATTCAACCAGTCAGTTGTGCTAATCTCAAGAACAGTGCTTGGCTAACATGTTGAACGCATTTCCTTGCATGCAGGTCACCTCCACCCAGAGGGCGTTCAGGCCGGTGAGTCATTGCTTTGCTGTCTTAAGGATAGGCCTTTGCAGATAGCACAGTGTTTGCTAGAGTCTAACATGCCTCCAAATAAACAGTGATGCCCCAGAGACTAGCGATGGCGGCATTTCTGAGGCAGTCGTAAAAATCTCTGAGGCTAAGACCTTGCTACCTGGAGGTGCCAAAAGCTGCACGGCTACCTTGCTGTGCAGAATTTCAAAACGAGGGGGAAAAAACTATAAAAAGCTTCAGGATTCTGAACCTTAAAAAATCTAGGGTGAAGTTTATACATCGGTAATTTTGAAAGATACAGTCAAGCCTTAATATAGCGAATTATAACAAATTTTCAGAAGCTTTCTTCGTGTTAGATGTGACTTCATTATAATAAGATTTAAGTGTATTCTGGGCTGGGATGGGAATTTCCTTTGCAATGTTCAGGGTGCAACTATCGCTAGAGTATACTGTATTTACTCACGTAATGAACGCACTTGCATAATAAACGCACCCCCAACTTTAGTCGTCGAAATTTTCGGAAAAGAAAGCGCATTCATTACGTGAGTATATACGGTATATGGTATATAACTTTCGAAACTAAACCTCACTGGAGCGACGCTTCAGAGCTACTATGCAATTTTTGTAAATGAATCATCATCAGACTGTCGTTGCTACGTTTCAGAAGTCCTCCGTCAAACCGGCACCGCTCGCCAAGACCATCGCGTCGATCACGGTCTCCGGTTGGCACGGGCGGAGGACCCAGGCGCCACGCACGTTCAAGCTCGAGCTCCTCACGTTGACCGTCACATCCGTCTCATCGAAAGTCCTGATACACTGGCACCATCTGTAATCATGACTACCACCTGCCATCATTTTCACTGCATGCTCGGCACTTGCGGTGCTTCTAGAGTACAGAGCTCAACACGCTTGTCTAGAATGGTCGAGTGGCACATTTTATACTGCACGGGTGATGTCTGTTGACGACGCCTGGTTTGAAATAGCCTACATGTAATCACTCATCATTCGCAGCTGAGTAAGCATAAATTTGGACTACTATCGGTAGACACCGTTTATTCAAACTGAAATGCGCCTGTCCAATGTTCTAGACAAGCGTGTTGAGCTCTATACAGAGTGCACTACCTGCAGTCATTTGCGGTTACACCGTTTGTAGCCCTTGACATCATTAATTTGGACTGCTGTACATCTTGTTTAGAGTTCAATCAGGCTCTCCAGCTGCTTTGTTGTACACTAACCTTACTTGCCTTTTTTTTTTCATCAACCTTGTCACACAAGTTGTCATTGGAAATATTGTGTGGACTGCATGTTTGCAGTGGTGCCAATAAACGAAGTTAGTTCTCAGTGCCGCAACCGTGGCATTCGCACCTGCCATGTGTCGGGAGTTTTTCGCTTCTTCGAAGGTTCAGATCAACTCCACAGCGAAGCGGTTGGGATAAATGCATTCTTGAAAATGCCATTTCTAGCTTTTATAAAAGCTAGCACCATGTGAATCACAGCACGCTTGAAAGTCATTAAAAAAAAAAATTTGCACCACCTATTCTACTGTGTTTCACTTCTCTGCCAGACTTCGAAACGGAACACTAGTGAGAAAATGGTCGTCATATTGAAGAATCTACACATGATCAAGTTGCGGTGCTAATTACAGGTCTGTATGAAGCAAGAGTGACCTTGGTTCCAGTGAATGTGTGGTGAATCCTGCGTTCATGGCATCAGGTTTTGTAGGAAAATTGTAGCGCAAAACAACACAAGGACCGACAAAAAACATGGGACTGGCGCTATATCGCTTTAATTGTTGGGGTTTAATGTCCCAAGTACCACAATATGATTATGACAGACACTGTAGTGGAGGGCTCCGGAAATTTCACCTCAAGCATTTTCGCCTCCACCAAAAATACGTCAGGGTCTTTTTCGGTACTTGTGTTGTTTTGCGCTACAGTTTTCCTACAGCAAGTCATGAACCAACTAGCCCAAGAAAACGTTTTGCATCAGGTTTCCTTCCTATTGAGGAATACTTCATTTCAAACCACCTTTGTGATGATAAAATGTTTGTTGCACAAAGAAGCTTGTGTGTACGAATATTCAGTGTTATGTGTGGAGTGGCAATGTGTCTCCAACTATGGGCTTAGGTATATTCTATTTTCTTCTATGAATGGCTCACACCCACAATGGGCGGTTGGGTAAGTTGTAATGCTTGTTTGCTGTCTTTCATGATACACTAGTAACCAGCCCCAAGCTATATTTGTCAACTTAACGCACTAAAATAGGGATGAATAAATCGAAGTGACCGATGCTAGAAAAAAAAATTCAGCCAAATCCGCTTTGCGGACACCAATGAAGCAGTGAAACTGGTGGTGTTCCCTTCGTCATGCTAACGTATTTCTATGTTTTACCACTGCTCTTTATTAAACACTCTTGGTTAAGCTTTGAGGTGGTAGTATAGTTTTATTGCATCTTGATCATACCACTCGTATACACAGGTTTACAAAGAAGCCTTCGCCTAAGATGCTCTGATTTGTTGTATCACTGCTCTTTATTAAACACTCTTGCTTTGAGGTGGTAGTATAGCCACCACCTTTTATAACCACATGGTATCACGCGACTGTGGTAACGTGCGCACCATCTGTTGGGCCAACTGTTGCCTTCTTCCTTTTTAGTGTAAGTTGTGTGTAGTGGGATTTACCCAATTTCTGTGGCACATACCCGTTTATGATGATGATAGTTTTCTCATAGGCCGCACAGATTTCTGTGGCACATAGCCGTTTGTTGGGCTAACTGTTGCCTTCATTTTTAGTAGACCAGTGGCGAGCATAATGGGATTTACCCAATGTCTGCGGCGCATACCCGTTCATGATGCCCATAAGCGTTACAACGAATGCCGGACTCCTGTCTCCTCTTCTATCCCCTCCTGTCATTTGCGCTGTTAAGCACTCTTTATCATTTCGCTGTTAAAGAAGACGGGAGTATGTACTAACAGGTCATGCATGGTGTAATGTATACTAGGTGCAAGGTCGCGATACGAACGAGCACGGGGGAAGGGGGGTGCAAGGGGGCGCCTCCCCCTAGTCACCTAAGAAGAGGGGGGGCGCAAAATCTGCCCCATACACTTAATAGGGAGGGGGGCGCCGCGCTGAACCTTCGCCCCCCCCCCCCCCCTCCGAAGGGGTACCCTGCGCACGCCTATGCGAACAAACACACCATGAAACACAACTTTCATCTCTTTCAAAAATCCCGCTTTATCCCTTTCCACCCCCGAAATTCTCATTCATCGGGACGCATCCTTTAACCCCTTTGCATGCCTGCACTCCTGCCTGTATTTTATAATTATTTGTGCATTAAACAGCTGCAAACGTATGAACCACCAGAAAAAAAAAAAAAAACTATGTCCTCTCGAGCTCAAGTCATCAAGCTATGACTGGCGTTTGAATTAATCTATTCTCACGTTTCTGGTTAGTTCAAATGCTCGCAAATATAGAATGCGCAGAAATTTTAGAGCTAAGAAATATGGTTAGCCGGACTTTTCGGCAACGGCGCAAAAACCGAATTCACATCAAGGGCACGCACGACACAATGCCTTCGTCGTGCCCACTCTCAATATCCGCACCGTTCTCGCATCGTTTGCTGTATCAGTAACGCCTATTTTCTAAGATCTCGTGCGCAAGGCTTCCAAGGTTACGATAGGTTACCAAGGTCACTCTAACCATGCTCTAACCCATGTACGCGGCGGGGTCTTGTTTTCACGTCTACCGTCGCAACTGCCGCTGGCCTTATTTTCACGTCTACAAGGTCGCGCATCGCGGTGCAGACGACGATGACCGCCGGATCGCTCGACTCCATCAGCTGACTGCGATGCTGAAGCTCGCTACGGGCGTGCTCTTAGAAACGGTAGCGAATTCGTCGCATCGCGCAACTCCACCAGCGTCGAGTGTGGCGCTACTACGATCGCATACCTGCCGCCGCCGCCGCCACGCGAGGTGTCGGCAACTCTCCAGCGACTCTCGCAACAACGTCGACCCGCCAACGACGCAAACGACGACGGCAAACAATGAAGGAGCGACTTCCCGATGCGAATCGAGCAGCGAAAGCCGCAAGAACGACGGCTCAGCACCGAAGGAGCCCCCGGTACCGCCCGGAAAGGAAGAGTGCTGCGGCAGCGGGTGTTCGAATTGCGTGTGGCTGGTGTACGCCGAAGACTTGGTCGACTACTACAGGGACGGAGGCGCCCGAGCGGCCGAGGAGGTCGCCAAGATACCAGACCCCAACGTGCGCCAGTTCGTCAAAACCGAGCTGGACTACATACTGAAAAGCGAGAAGTGAATCATTAAGACGGGAAGTAATCATTAAGAAGTGTATGATTACCGCGGTCGTGACGTAGCGGAAACTGGACGTCGATATAGAAAGGCGCGTTCGATCTATTATAATTAAATTCTGGGAGGTTTTACGTGCCACGAACCACGATAGAGGCACGGCCAACTCGTTAGAAACGTTGTTCTGCGCCCGACTGGAGATCACGCATTGCCGGATTTCATTAAACGGGTGCCACAACGTAGCTTCCCACGTTCCAGTCGGCCGGTGGGCTGGCAAGATACAAGAACTGCAAATACTACTTGATTAGGCGAAATAATGAATGAATGTACACCTTTGTGTTCTTCAAAAGCTTTCAAATATTACATCAATGTTACATGACAAGGACATTTTTCAAATTTTGATTCACTTGTGTGAGACCAATCGAATCAAAAACTGTATCAGAAAGTGAATAGTCAGCCCAAGCAATGTTCTGAAGTTGCACTAAAAGCAACTGAAGAAATGGATACATATGAACACACACATATGTATGTATATTTAAATAATTACGCAGGCTTGCGCACAAAAACAGGGATACGATTATGACGCACACCGTAGTGGGAGACAGAACACTGCAATCTACGAAACTTTTCGCAATTCAGTCCCGGCAGCTAAGAATTGAACTCGTGCCATCATGCTTTGCAGTGCAACACAATAGCTGCAAGCCGAGAAGACTGCTTGATTTCAGTCAAACTGCGCACAGTATGTTATGTAGTACGCAAGGTGTGGCCTTGTGTAATGTGCTTGATAAGGACATCATGAAAAGAGTGAATTTGACAGACAACATCACGCACAGTTTGACGATCTTTCAGAAGCCTTTTATTTATTGCAAGGGTGTTCAAATGCAAAAATTTTCAGAGAAGTCGTGTATTTATAGTGTGATGCGAGAATGAAAGTGGACAGTTGTGTATGTCAAACGGGTCCTTCAATTGTACGTCAGTGATGTACTACTACAAAAAAGAACAAAAAAAAGACGTGTAAGTATCCTACAAATATACATGTATTCACAGAACGGGCCCAACGCGTTTCTTTCAGGGCTTGGCTATACACTGTGAAGAGTTGCAGCTTGATTTTTTTGGCCATTTGTTTGGTTTAGTCTGGCATATGCAGGATACCAAACAGTCATTGGTGCTTCGCTACTTGAGAGCAGCCCAGTTAAAACAACAACATTGTTGACAATAACATTAACCATGACATTTACTGAGTGTAACGATGAGAGTTGTCTTATGACTGGAATACTGAACTGCTTAATGAAATAGGCCTAGATATGACAGTAAAACTGTCTCATTAGTTTCATTTTATTTGGACGTAAACTGGGGTTTTGGAAGCAGTTCGTGACTCCGAATTTTTTAAAAATTCCGCACTAAAATCAGGAAACGAATCTCTACAGATGTAAATTAGAACATTTTAATTATCAGATTAAACTACAATCCAAACTGTACACTAGAACACTGACTTTGAAAAAAGTGTACATGTTGCGTGAAGTTCAACGTAATATACGTAAGTTTAACTTGCATAAATACAAACACTAGCTAATGTTGGCTACAAATAGCTAGACACTGACGCATGAGATGTTAAAATTGATTTGGCTAAAACTTACGATAGCCACGAACGGTCATCCTAAACCTTCGCCACAACTTCCTATGATGTTCTGAACATTTATCCTGACATATACGTACAGCTGGCAGCAAAAGCTTGCGGAACGCTAAATGTTCGAGAAAGCTATATTCTCGCTTTGTCTGAGAACATAACCTCCGAATAAATGTTCCAGCCTGTCGTTGGCATTGCATCCTATGCAGTGACCAGCTAGATTAGAAGCACTACGTGCTAACAGAGAATAAATTCACATTCATTGTGTAGCTAACGTCCCGTAAACTTTTGCTGTTGAGTGTATATCTCTGCAGACAGCCAAACAAGGAACGCTGGCGTTGTACGCGCACAACCGCCGTACGGTACAGCGCCCAACATCACAATCGTGTGGTTTTTACCGAAGCTCGGTTGAATCAGCTTGTCAGGACGGTGGAAAGCTCTGCGAAGAAATTACAAAGAAAAATGTCTGTGCAACGTTTACGAGAACACACAAGTGGAATCTGTGGAAAGGGATGCATTCAAATCTTTCCCGGCCCCTCTTTGAGCAGAGAAAAAAGTGCTACATTTTCATAGTTTAGTAGTTCTGCTTGTAAGGATGGCCTATCGCATAATCCGAATGCAATGTGCCGCAGAAAGACAATAACGTGACACGAACATTATCGGAGCACATCTCTTGTGTTTCTTTGTGAATAACTGATTCAGTTAATTTAGCAAGTCTAAACACTGTATAAACAAGGCTTTCACAATGGAAGTGTGCTGGCTACTTGGCAACACACAGTGAATTCAACTAAGATCAGAAGTTATCACCAACTCAAACAACGTTTAAGAACAGCAAACACTTTCAACTCCTGCTCATTTCAAGATGTGGTACGGAGAACATAAAGCATGCATTCTGAGCATAAATTAAAATGCACGGAAGAAACGAATGAGCACGACGTATTAACCACTCTGTAGCCAAGTTCTAAGCATGTACTAATATAGCTTCAAGCAAGTTATGGTGTCCGTAACCTACAGACAGGCAACTACCTGTAAATGGAGCAATTATTTGAAGCAATAATAATAATAATAATAATAATATCTGGGGTTTAACGTCCCAAAATTTGAAGCAGTTTTAAAGTTATGGCCAATATAACTTATGAAGATTCTTGTGCAAATGCCACCATTTAAATCCGAAAATTTTTCTGGCATCATTCTTTTATGTGCACTGCTAACTAAAGCCGTGTTACACACTAAATGGTATACCATATGCGGATACGGTGAACGAGGCGCAGCTTCTGTTTATATTGTCGACAACAAACATATCGCATCAACTTGACCCAGCAATGTAATCAAATACAAGAAAAAAAAAAGTTTAAAGAAGAGACATCGTGGTACAGACTTGGGAAAATAAAAATCATCGTCCTTACTTTGAACTATATCTCTGGAGGCAACTGCTGCTGGAGAATCAGGATGCTCTCGCAGGAACAGCTTTCCCTCATCGCACGCCTTGGCTGCAGAAATGACAAAAGAAAAAAACCAGCAAGACAGATTTTGATATCAACATTAGCAGAGAGCACTAGGGACAGGCACCTGTCAAGTGCACAACAAACAATTACATAAAATGTTGGAAACCAACAGCCTTGTCATTATTCAAGGGACACTGAAGTCAAACAAAAAACAAGTTCAGACTGATAAATTACTCTCTGAAAACTCCACGGTTCATTTCATCGTCACAAATGAATTAACAGGACAGAAAATCAAGGTCAAAGTTTCATCTTTAAGTTTCATGCTGAAATCACCGCACGCGATGTCACGATTTTCAAAGCATTTGTGTTTTTTTTCGTATTTTGGCGACATTGGCTCTATGAAAGTTCCTGAAACTTGGCATGTGAAGTCTCTGGCCCCCTCTGAGGCCAGAGACTTCACATGATGTACTTTGTTTTTACCACTTAAGTACTACGTAGACCCTAGTAGATGCCGTCAAAATCTATGACATCACGGCGATTGGTATTGGGAACATCAAGGTGGCATTGACACGAGCATTTTCTTTTCACGCGTTTCCTCGCTTACTAAGTGTGTCTGCTCACGGCAAGTGTGGTGACTTTGGTATTGTGAGAGTAATTTGCTAATACAGTAGAACCCCGCTGTTACGTTCCTCACTGCTACGTTTTCCCGGCTGTTACGTCGTTTTGCGCCGGTCCCGGCATTGCTCCCATAGGATACAATGTATTGGGAACCCCGCTGTTACGTCGTAACTGTCGGACCGTTCCCGTATGATACGTCGCGAAGTGCGCTCGGAGCCGACCGAGTGACTACCGAAGAGAGCGGCCATGGTGCATTTTCACGCAGCTTGGCCTGGTTTGACCGTAATATTAGCCGCATGAGAGGCGCAAGCAACAAGATCCTTCAATTGATGCACACAAAAGCGTGGCCTTCGAGATTCATATTGCAAAGATGGCGTCTATGACGTAGTTGCTCGCGAAAGCAAGGCCTTCGAGATTGGCATTTACTATTGACAAAAGCATAGCCTTTGAGATTTGTATTGCACAAACATGGCGTCTATGACGTAATTGCTTGCGAAAGCAAGGCCTTCGAGATTGGCATTCACGTTTGCCATCGCGTTGGCGTAGACTCATCATCATCGTTTTTTGTCGGAGGACGGGAGGAGTTCGAGCTGGTTGGAGCTCGCATGGTCGTGCGCGCGGTTCGCGGTCGGACTCGCCGCGCTGGTCGCGATTGCGTGTGCTTAGTTCTTTCATGCCTACAGCTGCTGGTGTTAAAAAAATCACATACGTTGATTACATTTCTGTGGATGAGGCCATCCCCAGCTCCGCGTTTCTATCCATCAACTAGATCGCGGCTGAGCGCGCCAATTTTCGTGCTGCTCGTAAGCACTGAAATAAAATTCTGTACCACTAAATATTTTGGCGTTTTTCCTGTTTTTCGGCTCTTACGTTTCCCGTCTCTTACGTTTATTTCCTACGGTCCCTTCAAAAACGTATCAGCGGGGTTCTACTGTATTAGAAAAATCGCTTCTCTCTTTAGTGTCCCTTTAAACCATAGGCAAAGGAAACGAGCACACAACAGTACTGCAGCCGGCACAGCCTTGTTATCAAGTTATCCTTGTTTCAGTACGTTCTCGTGACACGCTACACCATGTGGCCGACATCTCAAAAGGTCATCGCTCCCCACCTAGTTGCGGGTCGAGGGGCAGCGACCCGAGGAACGGCAAGTCCAGTTCTTCGCACAGGGCAGCCGCACCTCCGGTGGTCGGCGGGAAGATTTCACTGCGTACCTACGAAAATGACAAAAAAGTTATAGCCGTTTGAACTCTAGTAGCTGCAGCAACCAAGTAGATATTATTCATAACCATTCCAACAGCACCATCTCCTCAAAGTCTCGTCAACTCTGAGCTGTTTAATCAAGCACTATACCGTGAAATCAAAAGCAAGTACCCCGCCCCCCTCAGCAAGTTGAAATTACCCTGGCCTGCACCCGGAAGAATGCTTTGAGCGATGTCATACACTGCCTATTTATCGCTAAAGGAGTTGCCTGCAGAATGCAGGAGTTCTTCCGCAGTTTGTGTTTTTCTTCGTGGCGGCAGAAACTGGCAAAATACTTTCGGACCAGTAGAGCCGGAAAGTGAGTAAAAGTTTTAGACCGCAAGAGGTTAAAATGCATGTCTCAAAGGCCATGTTTTTGCTCGCAGGACCTTGAAAATCGTGATGGGTGTTTTGCGCTGTGTTCGGGGAATGATCCTCATGTGGAGGAAAAAATGCTTTGACGACAAATTTCAGGCACAGGTGCTTAGAGACTGGGCTGCTACGCAGAATTGGATGGGATTCAAGCAGGCCAGTGTTGCATGGACGCAGTGCATAATCGGGGCGCAGAGCGGGAAGGGGGGGGGGAGGGGGGGGGGGCTTTCCTGGAGGGGGCGCTTGCTCGGGATATACGGTAAGTATTGCCAACCAACACAGAAAGAGAACCACAAGAAGGGCTCCTTCACTGCTTGCATCTGATCTTTCCACATAAAGACAGCAAAATTGAAGCATCATGAAAGGTTAAATGGTGCACAATGGGCGAACAGTCGTGCTCTCTGAAACAAACTTGTGAAAGCAATTGTGACAAGCAATAGAGTTGGTTACCTGCTTCATATTAGGTACCAGGTTATGTTGGTACCTATTCACACACAGACAAGTACCTCGTAACAAACGTATAAATACAACCAGGTCGCATTGGCACATTGTAGTACTTGCACTAGTATGCTGTATCTTATTGTCCTGAAATCAAGCGATAACTTGAAACACTGTACAGAGTGTGTACAAATTTGCAAACAGCCCCCCCAAAATGTGTTAACTTGGGCCTGCTTGTAAGAAGGATGAGCTAAAAGCACAGACAACAGAACCCACCAACTCTGCTGACAAGCTCACCTGGCATTTGGGGCATACGAAGCCACGCATGTTTTCAAGAACACCCAAGATTCTCAGGCCCATCTTGCGGCAGAAGCCTGCCTGCTTGCGGACGTCTTGCAGCGACACCTCCTAAAGGACCGGGAAGCCACTCGTCATTTTACTGAAACACTTCGGGCATTGTGAACTGTTAGGACTACATGAAAAGACTGCAACAAGTCCTTAACCTGGTCCACTCAACAACCTTACTGCCAAAGCTTTATAACTTCCCGTCAGTCATCGAGCCACACACATAACGTACACTGCTGCATTTATTTTTTATTTGTGAGTGTGCAAAGCCCCCAATGTGAAGATTAGAGATGAGGGTTGTGGGGTCTGAGCGATAACGCCGCTGCTCTCGGAACACATGGAAATAGTTCACGCGGTCGTGCAACAAACGTGGACGTTTGTTAAACACTTCTTTACATACGGCGAGCTCGCCGGCCGAATCCTATACAAATTAGTAACACGCTAAACCTTATATGCTGACAATGAATACTGGAAAAACATAACACACACTCAAGACAACATAAGACATACAATACAATACGAATACGGCACCGCCGATGCACGACTCACCACGAGGGCCCGAGGGAAGCGAGCCGCGGTATCATCCCCCCGGACCCAGCGCGACGTCCATCCACGCACACCGCCACACCCCAAAAGACAGTCGTTGCTGTTTTTCTATGCGCTGGCCTAACTTCTCCGCGGCGGCGCTGCTGGCACCACCGCGCTAAACTCGTGTTACAGCCAGTGCATCCCTGACCTTGACCGATCGTCTCTGTTTATGCGCCAAGCATGTGCGTTGCAAAACACAGCGGCCGTGCCCAAGTTATGGCAGTCGCCTTTACAGTGGGTGATAGCACCCCCACAGGGTGTATGAAGCCCGGTGATAAAAGCTGACGCAGCTGTCACGGTGGACAATGGATTAGCTAGACAAGACTAGGCCAGCGAAGCCGCAAATGATGCCATCGACCAGGCACGTAACCAGGATTTTTATCGGGGGGGGGGCCCAAGGCCTAATTATTCGAAAGAAAGTCTTTTCATGGCAAAAAAGAAAAAAAGTTGCCCGGGAATATAAAAGGATGGACGAATTTCGGGGGGGGGGGGGCCGGGCCCCCCGGGCCCCCCCCTTGCCTACGTGCCTGCCATCGACACAACTGGCACAGTGCAAACTCGCGTAGGTAGCGTAGCACAGAGCGGATGGCTTCAGCACCCAACATAACTTGGCGCTCAGAGATGCTCATAATCATTTCTGTATTAGCACCTGGAAAGAACAGTCCATGCTTCATTGCCGTAAGGGAGTTTGGATGAATGAGAATAATATAACAATAACATCTGGGGTTTTAGGTGCCAAAACCACGATGATTATGAGGCACACTGTAGTGGAAGGCTCTGGAAATTTAGACCATCTGATTTTCTTTAACGTGCACTGACATCGCACAGCACACAGGCCTCTGTGCGATGTCAGTGCACATTACGCGGGCAAGCAATTTCCTTAAAAGCTCTTGCCTGCGGCGTTGTGACCAGTACGACGCCGTCGAGGTTGCAGTCCTTGAGGTATTGTGCCAGGCTGAGGTGCTCGTCAGACGTTCCCGGGGGTGTGTCCACCAGCAAGTAATCCACGTCACCCCAGTCCACATCTCGAAGGAACTGCTTTATCATTCCTGAATCGAAAGAGAGTAACTACGCTTGACGCAAGACATAAACTTGCAGCATAGGCATTCAGAGCATTGCATATATCTGTACTAGCAAGTTTAAAGTTTTAATGCAGAGGCCTTAACAGTAGGGGTGTGCGAATATTCGAAATTTCGAATATTTTTCGAATAGTGTTTGTTATTCGATTCAATTCGCACTGGAATTTTACTATTCGAACTATTCGAACTTCCCAAAAACAAATACAGTCAACGTCCGATTGAAAGTCACCCCTTCAGGTTTTTAATATGCTTCACCTCATTACACTCTCGTATTGCGGCAAAGCTGCCTTTCAAGCTCCATTACGGTCTAACTTTGCTAAGAGACAGTCAACGTCCGATTGGAAATGGTCCCTAGATTTTCAACGTGCTTCACCTCATCACACCCTGGTATTGCGGCAAAGCTGCCTTTAAAGCACCATTACGGTCGAACTTTGCTAAGACCAGTGTTGTCGGTAACGCGTTACAAGTAACGGCGTTACCGGTAACGCGTTACTTTTTTCGGTAACTTAGTAACGTACTCGTTACTATTTCGGAACTGTAACGGGTAACGTACTTACGTTAACATTTTTCGGTAACGTGAGGTGTCACGTTACTCGTTACTTTTTCATCCTGTAGGTGCCTTTTTCCCAGAGCTCGCCACGACGAATTCTTTTGTCGCAGCCTCGGAATGCTGTCGGCCTGCCAGGCATTAACAAAGAAAGTGCGGGCGGAATCACTTTTGTTAATAGGAAAATGCGGGGACCAATTCCTAAGACGCGCCGACTACCTTTGGAAAAAGTTGGGCCATCGCCACACAAAGCTTGAAAAAACGCCGCGGAATCCGCCATGAGAAACTGTACGGACATGTTTTTCGTGGAAGTGGATTGTAGCAGGTGGATTGCGGGCACCTGTGCCTTTTTGTGCCCAAGAGACAGGCCGCCCGAAGAAAAAAGCGCAAGGGCTAGTTTACTCCATACCATGTGCTGATCGTGGGGCTTCGTACGCGGGGGAAACAAAGAACTTCCCCGAGAGGCAACATGAATAGGACATCCACAAGTCCGGGCGACCAAGTAGTACTCTCGCTGGGCACAGCGTGTTGAAAGACCAGCGCATCAAATTTAACAAGTCCCGCTTCGTTGAATTAGAAGCCAATTACTATAAGCGGCTTTTTGTGGAATCCTGACCCATCCAGGCGACAGCCGGTAATGTCAACCACTCTACAGGTGCTCTGCCTCAACGGAATTCTGCGCATCATGGAGAATAGGCGTGACCCCACGGCAGGAAGAAGACCCTCAAAAAGAAAACGAGTGGGACGCGAAACGTCTTACTTTTTCTTGTAACGAAAAAAAAAAAAAAACTTACTCACTACCTTGGTTGGCGTCGCTCTGTTTCAACCAAAACCCAAGAATACCACTGTCACACGAACAGCTTTAATCGCGGTTAAGGGGAGATGTGGGTCTTAAAAAATGGTTTTTTAAAAGTTGGGTGAATGGCATGAAATTTAATTCACTTATTCAGCTTTTTCTGCAGATTCAAAATCTCTAAGTAGATTTTTAATAGCTGCATTAGAACAAAAGATATGCATTTTCTAACACATATTTAAGCATACTTCTTACGGGGATATTTGGTAACCTTGCTTTGTCAAACACAAAAACAAAGTATGTGGCAAGATTGCCAGGAAGCCGGTCTAGCCGGTGATGCTATTTATTTTCTTATAATGTTGTTCACCAAATTATAATTCTCGATTATCAGAAATAGTATGCAGCAAAAAAATTTCACTGACATTTACGTCTATTTATTTTGCATTCAAAGTTTGTTGAAGACAATCGGATTAGCATCACCGGCTAAACCAGCTCTCTGGCAGCCTTGCCACATACTTTGTTTCTGTGTTTGACAAAGCAAAGTTGCCAAAAATTCCCGTAAGACATATGCTTTTAGAGACTGCACATCTTTTGTACTAATGCAGCTACCAAAAATCTAATTATAGATTTGGAATCTGCAGAAAAAATGGGATAAGTTTGTTAAATTTCGTTCAGTTCACCCAGCTAATAAAAGAAATAAAAACAAGACCCGCGTCTCCCCTTAAGCTAACTACGGTTACGGCTAACCACGGTTACAGATAGCTACACGGCAGGTGGTTATCGCAAACGGGTGATTCCACGAGAGATTGTCACGGATCCGAAAATGGATGTTTTAGATTTAATTGAGTATTTTGTATTTTATGCACATGCCACCCAGTAGCCTGAAGAGGAACCTAGTTTTATTATTTGCTGCATAATTTACGAGCAAAAAATAGCGAACATATTCAATACATAGGGACCGATTTTATTACCTGTTGTTCTCAAACGTTCACAGTGATGAAAAACGCAAATATTACCGTTACAAAGACATTTTGTGTATGACATGTATGCGCAACAAAGAGTAAAGTAACATTGTTTGGGACTTGTAGAGCGAAGGAAACTACTTTTGAAAAGTGTCTAAATATGTGACATTTTTTATAGTTGCTACATAATAGTTGCTACAACGTTGATAAGGCTTATCAACTTTGTTTTGAAAATGAATATTGCTTCTTTCTATCTGCAACTACAGTTAAGTTTCTGGTTATTGAACTCCTGAGCGAACGAGGCTGATCTTGAACACTCTATACAGGTTAACAGGTTATATAGGTTAAAGTGAACAAAAAAATGTATATTCACAGATATTTTTTTCCGTGACTAGGCCATTAAATCATTCCTTTATTACTACAAAATTTGCGCATCTATTTTGCTAGTAGAAGCACGCCGTCAGAATTACTGTAAACTTATTGAAAGTGCAGTGATGCTTTCTTTGCGGATAGCTTTAATAATTGAATCTTATAGTGTGTATAATGTCACATTGAGAAAAATGGCTTCACCATGTGCCAGAGTCAGAAGCCATCACATGCAATTTAGATTTGTGCAAATAATTCTCGTTAAAGCAGCATTTGGGTATAATCGTTGTTTGGGTTCTTTTTTTTACTTTTTTTTAATTTCTTTCTTTCTTTTTCATTTCAGTATACTGTCAACCCCAAATGGGGTTTTTACAGGAGTGGGTACATTTAGAGAAAAACAGCAAACACACAAAAGTGTTACAGTGAAAATGTAGATGAAGGCGGAATCGCATAAATCTGTACAATTCATACATAAATGTCTTGACAAATGTCTGATGGCATACATGCTAAACACAGAAATATACTTAGGTTACAATATATTCTCTCAGGTTACATCATCGTAGTATTCATCTTATGTTACAGGCATAGGATAAAGCAACAAGCAAGCAGGAAACTATTTGTGAATCAATCTGGCAATGTCAAGCATCTAGATCGGTGTTGCAATGGACAGCTCGGCAAGTTCTAGAAATTTTTGTACTGTCGTTTGCCCAACGGCATACATAGTTAAATATACAGGTAGAGGCCAGCTTCCGCTATATACATCAACAATGCTCTATGGTGGGGCCCATAGAGCCACAAATCATAATCCGGTGGTCTTGTCGGATAAAGGCCCACTGTTCTCAGGTAGCGCCGCCGTATCCGATTCAGGCCAGGGCATGTCCACAACAGGTGCTTGATTGTAGCGGCGGACGCTTCAGTGGTACAGAATGGGCAAGTATCCCCAAATGGTCCATGCATTGTTGTGGCCAGGCATATGTGACCGACGGAGTAAGTGCCGCCCCCACACGAAGTCTCCGCAACACCACCTCCTCCTGGCGGGTAAGCCCGCCTGGGAGGTTTGAACCACACGGTGGAATTAAATCTCGTGTGGTGCGGCGGAGAATCTCCCTGCGGTGGAGAAACTCACCCCGGGGATCACTCGGGAAAGGCGCTTCTAGAGTACGTGGCAGCTCACTGTGGGTGGCGGTGTCAGCTTGTATGTGAGCAGAAATTGTGTCCCGTGGTATCCACTGTATCCTTATCTGGCCAGGCATCTGTGCAGTTATACGCTGTATATCGCCTGCGAAAGTGTGCGCGTTATATACCTTGCGGAGCTCCTTTATGGCTGATGTGGAGTCGGATGACGTTTAGTAAAGGATGACGACGATGCGGAAGCCGCGCTCACCAACTTTTTACGTGAAACATAAATTTGAGATTTAAAAAAATTCTTATTGCGGGTTCCTGCAGCAAAGACACATTGATTAAAATTTATGATTACGACGGAGTAACGGCAGAGGTAACGTCCGTTACTTTTTTTCGGTAACGGTAACGGTAACGCGTTACATTTTTTTGTAGGTAACGTAGGGCGGTAACGCGTTCCTTTTTTTATAGTGTAACGAGTAACGTATTTAGTTACTTTTTTTCAGTAACGCCTACAACACTGGCTAAGACACAGTCAACGTCCGATTGGAAATGGTCCCTAGATTTTTAACGTGCTTCACCTCATCACATTCCCGTATTGCGGCAAAGCTGCCTTTCAAGTTCCGTTATGGTCGAACTTACAGTCAACGTCAGATTGAAAATGGTCCCTAGAATTTTCACTATGCTTCACCTCATCACACCCCCGTATTGCGGCAAAGCTGCCTTTCAAGCTCTGCTACGGTCGCAAATGTACTAACTCAAGAAAACGCTGGTTCCAACATGGAGATGAAAGATGTGGCAGAGGTGGGGGCTCAATTAATGCTGTTTTGGACCTGAAATTTGGGCAGGAAGTCCGAAAAATCGGAAGCAAAGCTTTTTTAGCATCCAAAATTTCAGATGTTCTTATATATCGACGTCTACGAGGCAGATTTGGAACTCTGGACTTGAAGGGAGCACACGCTTGTCCGCCACATCAGTTGGGCTTCCACAGAAGTTTAAAGAGGAGGAGAGGCTGAGGAGATGGCATCTTTGCCCATCACGTGTAAAGTATTGTCGGCAACACTTTGGTTGCACCAAATCATGTACATAAATAGAATTCGGCCTCTACATTGCCTCATTCTTGATAAGACAACTATGAAACACCACCCCGTCAGTGCTTCATCAACCTGGCGAAAAGAAACACATTCATGTTGCTATCTCATAAGAATATGCTTAGGAATCCTCTCTAACTCTTTCTGCAATTTCGCTTCGAAGTATTTGAAAAATATACTAGAAATATTCGAGAAATATTCGAAAAATATTCGATTCGATTCGCACTCACACTTCAATATTCGAATTCGCTTCGCACCCATAATTTTGCTATTCGCACAGCTCTGCTTAACAGACATGAAGCAAACACCAGAAAATGAACCAACACCATGTCTGCCAGCTTAAGATGAGGCAACAGTCGCTAGTTCTGTGTTCACTGATTTGGGGACGAATGCTACATTTTAAAGACTTGTGCGCTAAGAACCAGCCAAACGAGCAAACCTACACTATTATGTTGCCTCTAACTATGTTCAAACAGCTAATAATTAAGATCATAAACCTGAAATGCTAGCATCTATCTATATACAGTGCCACTGTCCCGAAATCACCATGCCTCCTTCGCAGTATCAAAGGCATGACAGAAGAAATGACCGCCCCATGCAACATTTATACTTACGCTCATTTGCGAGCAGCCACACACGTAGAGAAAAATAGCCTGTTAAGCCAAAGGTTGACAATTAAAGGCACACTGCTGCTGACAGTTACTTTCAAACGTGTGTTTTTGTAACCTAGAGAGCATACAAGTTTCTTTTACATTCTATGTCAGCATGTGGTTGTTGAAGCCGGAAACTGAACCCACGATCTTGCCACACAAAAACTATTTGTTAAGGTTAGTTATCCCTGAACAGTGCTAATTTGGCGACTGTGAAATGTCCCCAAGATGGCCTTTAAAATTGCCAATATACGCCATCTGCTCAGTTATCAAAACAGAAGCGTGAACTAGTGTGACGAAACAGCACTAGTGGCGTACCGTTTTTGCGAGGCCCTCTCCAGATGACCGCATCCTCGGGAGCGGTGAGGAAGCCGACGGATACGAGTGACAGGTTGTCTTCGGTGTACTAGAGGTTAAAAAAACAAAAAAGAATCAAAATATCTGTAAGCTAGCGAGCTTCTTGGACAGTTTCACCGGAAAAGGAAGGTGCAAAAATAGAATGTGATGTTCGGAGCATTGCTGTAAACATGGAAACGAAAAGAAGGAAAAGCATGAATCCAGGAACTGCATTTCATGACAATTCTCATCATTTTCATACTTTCACACCTTTATGACAGCCATGCATGAAGCCATGAGGCTTGCAAAAACCAACAGCAGAATAAGGCCAAGATAAGGGATTTTTTTTCACGCAAATTCTGTTGCATCGTGTGTGTGGAATTTGTTGTCATTCTTGAATGCGCCGATTGTAGGTGATCGTCTGCCACTGGTAAGGTCTCGGGGCCTGTATTTTTTTATATCAAATTTTTCATGTATCGAATTAATTCGCGATCCCCTTCAAGTTCGATATATCCGTGTTTGACTGTATCTTCATAGAAGCTAGTGCCCGCAGGTCTAGGACATTCAATAAAACATGCACAATATTGCTTTGAAACTTACCACTGGAGACCATCCAGAGGCACTTTGATGGACCTGAAGTGAACAAAAGACATCTTAGGTAGGCATGGGCACAGCTCTTAGCATTAAAAAGTCATATTACAATTGCTCAATGCATGCACAGTATCATTTAACATTCTCCACAAAGTGAGAGCAACACAATGAGACACAGTGTGAAGCAGAATGACGCAGCCATTTCAACGAAACAGTGAACCTACAAAATATCAGGGAGTTTTAGAAAAGTTTTAGCAGGCATACAAAGACACTTTAGGTTTGGGCATGCAAAGCCGCTTGTGGACACTATTTCTAATGCCTTAGCTGCAGCGGTGACATGACACACAGACAAAAGAAGGTTAAAAAAAATTCAGAAGCCCTTGCCCTATCAGGAAAATGGGGGCAAGCGAAGCGTGGCGTGTGCGTGCCTGACACGCACTTCTCTGTCTTTCTTTCTTCCTAACTATTTCCTTCCTCCATGACGGGAATTGCACCTTCGTCCACATGCTTGGCCGCGCAACACTTCAGTTGTTGCAGGCAACAACGACAGTCATGCATTCATATCCAGACGACAATGAAATGTGGCAACGTGAAATGACGAGTGACCTCCATAAAACATCACACTGCCATTTCAGAAATGGCTGATCGCCGACACGCCCACGATCGAGAGAGCACCAATTACTGCAATACAGCGCACACAAACACGCATGCGACCGGCGCACCTTCCAAAGGCCGCCTCTCTTTATGCTCGCCAGTGCCATGTTTTTCGCGTATGATGCCGCCGAAATCTACGAGTTATAAAAGCTTCACTTAAAACCACAAGCACCCATGCCACTTTTTTTACCCATGTGTTGTGTTAGCGCTGCAGATAAGATGCTCCTGGTCCTTCACCATCAAGCGCACATCGCTAGTCTCGCTATTTCGACAACTTCTGACAACTGCAGAAACAGAAGACAACGATGCAAACCTGTTCGCCTTCGAGGCCCAATATCTTCGGCTGCGACGGACCGCAGATGTCCACGTCCAGGACCGCGACCTTGAGTGCAAAAACGTCATAACATCAGAGCACGTGCGACGGCCACAAAACAGGAAAGACTCAAAGGCAAATGTGCTGGCTCACTTTAATCTGCAAAAGGGGTGCACGTGCAATTCTGACACCAATATTCGGAATGCCAAAGTGTGGCGTGGTCTGTCAAAGGCACCATTTTGCAAATGGGCCTCCATTCGTAATGCACCTTTTAAGTTTGGTGCTCTTGGTGGTCGTAGAATATGCCTTGGCATTATTAGCTACTACAGGTACACGCGGGTCCACTGTTAAAGGGAACACTTGCGTTTCGGGTATGTCCGGATTTCGCTCTCCTGCAAAAGCATAGTGGCTTAGATTTGCATAACGCTGCTGGTGGTTGACAGTTCCGAACCCTTATGATAGACTAGTAACGTGCACGAACAATCTTTCCGCATCCACTAGCCGTTAGGGGGCCAACAAAACGACAGTCGCTCATTCGAGTGTTCCCTTTAACAGTGGACCGTAATGTACATTATGACTATGTAATTTAGGTTTCTTAGCCATTGGGGGTAATCTTGGTAAAAAAAAACAAAAAAAAACAAGAGAACACATAACCAGCCTATCTTTCTAGTTGTGCTAGTTTCTTAATTGTGCATTCAGCTTGCATGATAAAGCTGCAGAACTAGTTAATGGTCACATAGTTTATTGTTCCCTCTAAACTAGGAGGAAGTTCCGTTTGTATTGGTGAGGTATTTGTTTCATGAACCAATTTGCACTTATCTAGTGGGAAACAGCTGAAGGACAAATTCTCCGTCTAAATTTTTATCTCGAGCCAAAGTGCCGATAAGTTACAACAACCCTGCAAATTTCAAAGCACTGTAACCGGTATAGTTAGGGTGAACACAGCAGTGTATGGCTGACGGCACGATTGGTTCCACACAACGGCCGTCACTGGAAGCATTATACATGCGCTCTGCATGTTTGGCAAGGCTGCCTTACGATCATGTCACTGGATAGGCTCATTCAATGTCTGCTAACCGCGTTTTCGCCTGCTGACTTGATACTCTCAGCATTTTAAGTTCACTTCTCCAAAAATCTACGGTTGAAGAAAATGGATGAAAAATATATCACCTTCAGGCGTGAAATATAATGGACTGTCCGTAAGCGTGTAAAATTTACGCAACTTTATTCCAAGACACTCGGTATTCTGTCGCAAGAGAAACATGGTGTTACCATGTCGGCTTGTGCATTTTTCAGTAATTAATCGTAATTAGAGTGCAATCAAAGATCTATGTACACGTTCCGAGGTCAGTCTTATTCTATTTTTGAACAGAAAATAATCTAATTGCAGGCTCGAAATAGGTGGGCAATTTGTTATTGGTTATATTCATTCCAAACAAACAAAAATTGGTTTTTGCGTGGCTCCCTGAGCACGGCACATCGAACATGCTAGTGTAGTCAGCAAAGTGATACTCTGCAGCAATACGTAGCACGATGAAATTCAATGAGCGCTAGTTGTCCACTCGGGAAGCACGTACAAATATGCACATCACGTTTCCAGCCGGCTGAAGTAGCATGCAGAAGATGACACGCCTCTATAGTTGATGTGTCAAATTGTACACGTCACCACTGAAGGGGATATACTGTAAAGTGCGATAAACCACCATCTAGCAAAAACACGAATAGCGATCAGGGGTGTGTCTATCGTTTTCACTGTTCTTGCATGACAATGTGACTGGTATTTAAAACAAGCTGAACTTAAACTGCGGATTTGAATTTCTGTTGAACAAACAGGTATAAGCTTTTCTGTACTGCTCTCTTACTTTCCAGCCCTGATTCGGTCCAGCAGGCCCTCAGATGCTGACGACATCAGCTCGGGAGGCAAAAGTGCGACCAGCAGACGATGAACAAGCATTCGCAGTGACATGGCGAGCCAAGCATCTAAATATCTTTCTGCCAACACCAACACTTGGCGGCTGTTGCTGAACAGTCAAGAGGCTTTGAAAATGAGTTTCAAAATTTGACTGTACAGCAGTGGTAATATAAAAGCTATGGCTGTAAAATTTGCAAGGAATTTTAAAGATAGATGAAGCTTGCATTAGAGCTCAAATTAGTTTTAAATATCAACTATTTTTTATTTTTGTTTTTAGTTTTTCTACGCACGTACCTTTTATTTTTTTTAGATCTACCATTTTCAGAGTAGTGCAATTTTGTACAAAGGTATAGCAACAAACGTTTTATAGAAGTGGAACTGAAATTATGCACATGCAACAAAAACCAGATTTGTTAGGTTTTTTTTACTTCTGTCGATGCATGAAAATTGCTATTTATGAATATTTTTTTAACTAAAAAAATACAAATGCACCTAGGCTATTGATTCTAGCTGCAATTATGTAAATGCCACTAATTTAAAAAATGCGGTCAATTTTGTTTGCTTGTGTCTTATAGTTCCCGAGAAAAAGGTACACAAAAATCTAAAAATGTTGTCCTGAAAAAAAAAAAAAAACCAATAAAGTCTTTGAAAACATTTTCATTCCTCAGAAGTTGCCTGGGCTGTAGTCTTTTGAAGTGTCAGCATTGCTATACCCTTTCTCTTCGCTGAAAAATTTACTACACACAAGACAAAATTCCAAACCGAAACCAAAACCGTGGTTTCTTATCACAAAACTTCAGAGGATTCACTTTCTGCAATTATCTGAAATGAAGAGAACAGGTCGAGGTACGCCCACTTTTCCTGTCAACGTGTCAAAGAAAAAGGACAAAAATAATATTTTTGAAACCGCAAATACCGAAGTGCGACATATTTTCTGAAAGATGAAGGAATTCTCTATAAGATGATTGCGAAATCACAAAATGGAATTTTTTGACCAAACGAAGTCGCATGAAGTTGCAAGAAATGGAAATTCCTTATCAGTTTACGATCAACCACAAATGTAGACACGTGTCACCGAGCATTACTGCTGTCACTTCTTACATTCGGTTCCTTGTCCGAGAGGGCCAGTCCACTGGCCAGAAGGGAAGTGACGCTGCTTTTTCCAACGCCTCCTTTGCCAGAAAGCACAAGAACTATGTGCTTTACTGCTGCCAGCCGTTGGGCAATCACGGCGATATCTGAAACGGCAGAAAAAGAGGAGCAACTACCTGTCTCGTGATGGCAAAATTAATGAAAATAGTGTTCTGAAAGAATTTATCTGACTAAACCACAGGTCTCAAACACTCAACCCGCGCACCTGTTGCTAGCAGCCCGGCCCGCACATGACTGCCTACGTCTTATATTTTTTTGTGAAGCATCCCATGCAGTCACCATGTGCTGAAACATAACCGTGCAACAAAAACTCCACATTTCAGAATTGGCGTCTAGATTTTAGTCATTCCGGAAATGGGTATCGATATGTTCCTCGAGCCCTCACGCCCGATCCCTTTCAGAAATGACCCATATACGAGATATGAGAAAGGCCTCCTTTCAAATGGCAGCTTTAGCTGCCATTTTGTTCAAACTCTCCTCCTGCTCCAACTTTCTTCAATGTCACGGCCCTAGCGGGACTAAATTTCGCGACTCGGCCTACTAGATGAGGTGAGTTTAAGACCCCCGGTATAAACTGATTTAACGTCTCACTTCAGTGTCCCTTTAAGTTAGTTTTAGGGGCACAAGAGCGACTAAGGCTACGTCGAGCCACCCACAGGGAGATACATCTTTCTTTAATAGCAAGTGGAGCATAAACTGCAGTACTTAAACGCGTGAAACCCATTTAAGAAACTCGTTTCATCTAAGGAAAGACTATGACTTTTAGGGGATCGTTTCTTAGTTAGACACAATATTAATGAGAACTAACAGACAATAATGCCAAAGAAAGTATAGGGGATGTTATTCGTTGTAATTAGGACAAAGTGTGAAGAAAGTAAAGTGGACAAAAAGGTAACTTGCCGCCGGCAGGGACCGAACCTGCGACATTCGAATAATGTGTTCGATGCTCTACCACTGAGCTACGGCCGCGGTCATCCTCCCGTCCACTTTATGGGGTATATATGGGTGATTCCACGAGAGATCGAACATGCCTGTCCGGTCGCAATTTTTGTTTTGCCTGGGTTTTTTATATGTTATGTGGGCACATTCAAAGTGCACGGAACTGAAAATTTTATATCCAAGAAACGGTCCCAGCGCGCCAAAAAAATATTTGAAGGTGGCGGCGCGGGCCTCCTGTTTTTGCTCACTGCAATGTTTTCGGATTTCACGGCCGAATTTAGCGCGAACTATAAATGATGTGTCGAAAATTTTTTTGGTGGTTTTAATATGCATTACTGTGAATTACATCCATGCTTTTTTTATGCCGTCCTCAAAAATAAGAAAATGGGAAAAAATGGCAAACACAACCGAAATCAAAAAAAGGTCCTAACTTTGAGGCGCCTTCACGCCTTTGCTATTTCAAGCAGAAACTTGAAAACAATGTCAACTATAGAAAAGAGCCTTTGCAACATTTATACGGAAGATCATTTTCCTACGGGCAGCGCAAAAAAAGAAAACAATAGTTAAAAAAGCAAGTTTTTTCAAAAAAGTACATTTTCAAAAAATAAAATAAAAAAAGCTCCGGTCTCAATTTTGACGACAATTTTTTATCGAAGAGTGCTTGTGTCAGTGAACACACGGTTACAATATCATATGTCCTCATTTGCTTAGTTTACGAGATATAACTAGCCAAAATGACCCTTGCTGTGCGTGCTCACTTCAGTGCGACTGATGGTTATTAGCTTGCATTGTGCGTAAATCGCAGTTTTAATTATTCTGCTGCAGCAAAACCTTCCTCTGGTGGCTTTTCGTCAAGAAACATGTGTTCTCAGATTTTATTTGGTTCTAGCGTGTGCGAAAGTGGCTGCTGCCGCCCTCTAAAGGGTGATTCCACGAGAGATCGAACATGCCTGTCCGGTCGATATTTTTGTTTTGCCGGCGTTTTTTATATGTTTTGTGGGCACATTCAAAGTGCACGAAACCGAAAACTTTATTTACAAGGAACGCTGCCAGGAGGAGGAGGAGGAATAATCTTTATTAAGGGATAAGGGAAACCAGCAGGTTTAAGTGGCCGGGCCTAGGCCTCCCATGAGAGGACGTCAAGGGCTTGCCTCAACGCCGCCTCACGGGCGTGCTGGGTCGCCCAGGTTTGTTCGTCAAGAGCGGAGCTCCGCAGAGCCTCGCGCAGCCTCGACGAAAGGGTCAGTGTGCCAAAAAAATACTTGAAGTTGGCGGCGCGTACCTCCTGTTTTTTTGTTCACTGCAATGTTTTGGGATTTCACGGCCGAATTTAACGCGAACTATAAATGGTGTGTCAAAAAATGTTTTGTTGGTTTTAATACGCATTACTGTGAATTACATCTGTGCTTTTTTATGCTGTCCTCAAAAGGAAAAAAAATGTGAAAAAAATGGCAAACCCGGTCCAAATCAACAAAGTTTGCTAAGTTTGATGCGCCTTGGCGCCTTTCCTATTTCACACAGAAATTTCAAAACAGTGTCAAGTATTTCAAGGAGCCTTTGCAACATTTATGCGGAAGATCTTTTTCCTACAGGCAGCGCAAAATAAGAAGAAAATAGTTAAAGGAGCGAGTTTTTTTTTCAAAAAAATACATTTTCAAAAAAAAAAAGAAAACTCAGGCCTCAATTTTGACGACATTTTTTTTTGTCGAAGAGCGCTTATGTCAGTGAAAACACCGTGTTAATATGTATGTCCTCATTTCCTTTGTTCACGAGATTCAACGGGCCAAAATTACCCTTGCTGTGTGTGCTCACTTCAGTGCGATTGACAGTAGTCATCAGCTTGCATTGCACGTAAATCTAGTTTTAATTATTTTCCTGCAGTAAAACTTTGCTCTGGTGTCTTGTCGCCAAGAGAAATGTATTCCCAAACTTTAATTGTGTCTAGCGTGTGCGGGGGCGGGCTGCTGCCGCTCTCTAAAGGCCTAACGCGTACGCAGTTTGCAGCTTACAACCTCAACTTACCTTGCCAGTATTCGCTAATCAGAAGCACGCGAGACAGTGCGAACACATGGTTTAGGTCACTTTGTCAAAACTCTCCTTGCACACAGAATAAAGCATCTGTATGCAGCGAAGGCCAACTTAATCAGTAACTAAATGCCACAATCAGCAGGCGCGCTGTTATCCAGTTTTTTTCTCACTGCCTGCTTGCTTCGCTTTCATTACGTGCATTGTACGCTCTAAGCATCTTCCCCATTCGATGCACACTGTGCCTAAACAACATTTGTAAAACATTAGCTCAATGATTTCCGAGCCACCTATTTCACTTCCCGCTATCATATGTTTTCGGCGTCGCAGATAACGTCTTCCTGTATCATCTCGACCTTTACCGCAGCGTTTCAACAGCCAGAAAACGTGCGGTGCGGCATGTTTAAGCCATGAGTGGCCGAAGCTGCCCAATTCATGATGTTTTGTTGCCACTTTACTAAAGTGCTTTCCCACGTCGAGGACAGCAGAGGTCATTGGTGGCGCCAGACGGACATTGCCCTTAGTTTTGACAATGAGTGCGGCCTACAAATTAATTATTACAGCCCAAAGCGCTTAGACACCCTTAGTCATAAAATGTTAAACCGTGAGCAGTTCTGGAAAGGCATTCATGACAGCTGCGCAGATTTGAGATAATTTGTGCGGCGCCGTTCAGTATAAACGTTTCGACTTGCTCTAGGTCTAGCTGTTCACTACACGCGATGCGCGCGGCCCATGCTACGTCCGATTGTTCTGTGCTGATTATTTCCGCGTTCACAAAAAGAAGATTGCTGAGGAAAACGTTTTCGTTGCGCAAATTTTTTTTCTTTGCTCTTTTTGTTGTTGCCTACCTCCAGAAGCTACTGCCATAGGCTGAGGATCTTCGCGACACCTGCGAAGTCTGCTTGCGTTGCTTTACGCTCCTCAAGGAAAACCTGTCTACATCTAACCGCGATGAGGTATACCAGGCATTTCTTCAGGAAGAAGAAGCGATTGATATCTTGAACAGGCGCGCCCATCTTCCTCTGATGATTGTAGGCGAGGTTGTAGGCTGCAAACTGTTTGCACATTGGCCATTTAGAGGGCGGCAGCAGCCCACTTTTCCACATGCTAGAACCAAATAAAATCTGAGAACACATTTTTCTTGACGAAAAGCCACCAGAGCAAGGTTTTGCTGCAGCAGAATAAGTAAAACTGCGATTTACGCACAATGCAAGCTAATCAGTCTCACTGAAGTGAGCATGCACAGCAAGGGTCATTTTGGCCAGTTATATCTCGTAAACAAAGCAAATGAGGACATATAATATTAAAACCGTGTGTTCACTGACATAAGCGCTATTCGATAAAAAATTGTCGTCAAAATTGAGACCGGAGTTTTTTTAATTTTATTTTTGAAAATGTACTTTTTTGAAAAGCTCGCTTCTTTAACTATCTTTTTCTTTTTGCCCGTAGGAAAATGATCTTCTGTATATATGTTGCAAAGGCTCTTTTCTATAGTTGACATTGTTTTCAAGTTTCTGTTTGAAATAGCAAAGGGGCCAAGGCGCCTCAAAGTTAGGACCTTTTTTTGATTTCGGTTGTGTTTGCCATTTTTTCCCATTTTCTTATTTTTGAGGACGGCATAAAAAAGCATGGATGTAATTCACAGTAATGCGTATTAAAAGCAGCAAAAAAATTTTCGACACATCATTCATAGTTCGCGCTAAATTCAGCCGCGAAATCCGAAAACATTGCAGTGAGCAAAAACAGGAGGCCTGCGCCGCCACCTTCAAATATTTTTTTGGCGCGCTGGGAGCGTTTCTCGGAAATAAAATTTTCAGTTCCGCGCACTTTGAATGTGCCCACATAACATATAAAAAACCCAGGCAAAACAAAAATTGCGACCGGACAGGCATGTTCGATCTCTCGTGGAATCACCCATATGTTCATTTAAACCTAGGAGTGTTAGTCAGCGCCAGTCGAAGCCATGGCGGTGAGTGTGGAACACGCTTTTTCTGCCTGTTGGCGTCCCGTAGCACGTGAACTTTTTACAATGCATGTATGTGGCCGTCACGTGCTACGTGATGCGGCGTCCGCGGCGAGTGTAGAACACTCTTTTTTTGCCTGTTGGCGTCACGTAGCACGTGAAGTTTTTACGATGCATGTACGTGGCCGTCACATGCTACGTGACGCCAATAGGCAGAAAAAGTGTTCCATACTCGCCGCCATTGCTTCGACTGGCGCTGACTAACACTCCTAGCTTTAAATGAACATATACACCCCATAAAGTGGACGGGAGGATTACCGCTGCCGTAGCTCAGTGGTAGAGCATCGGACGCGTTATTTGAAGGTCGCAGGTTCGGTCCCTGCCAGCGGCAAGTTATCTTTTCGTCCACTTTACTTTCTTCACACTTTATCCTAATTACAAAGAATAACATCCCTTATACTTTCTTTGGCATTATTGTCTGTTAGTTCTCGTTAATATCGTTTCATCTAAAAACATCATAGTGACAGCCAGATACACATGAGGATCATCTCCTAAAAGTAACATTGGGGGAAGCAGAGGAAAAATCGTGACACCTCTCCTATTTGAAATGGATGGGGTTTTCACAGGAAAATGCATGGGGCCTACTTTGATTTGGGAGTGGGTCGAGCTAAATTGGGGGTGATGGAGGGAGGGGGTAAGGGTCAACCGAAAATTTTGGAAACTTGAAGAAGATTTTGGGGATTTTGTATAAATGGGTGGGGGCGCGTTTTCAACCTGTTTCGTGTACCTTCCACTTTGGTTGGCGTTAATTTAAACTCCAGCAGGCTCCGCGTGAGATGACAAAAAAAAAAAAGAAAAGAAAGGTTTAAGTTTTAAGACATTTGCATCGAAAGAGCATTTGGGCTCACTCTCCTTTATGACCGATATATCGGTTGTTTTGGCAGTCCATGGAGTTTTCAAAACTATACGCCCGCACTATAGCTCAAAGAATCTAGCCTTTGTTATTTCGTATTTCTGCAGGGTCCAAGATTCGCGCCTTGCATCACCACAGGAAAAACCAGAGCGTTAAAAAGAAGTATTTGTTTTAAAGCTAGCATCTTTGTGTTTCATAATCTTTGAGTCTTCATACTCTTTTTTCCCTGCACAAGTCAACTGCTCCGCACAGTCTTGGTGTAATGCAGAGAATAAGTGTCCCCGACCAACGTTTATATTCCTGTTTTGATGTTATCAGTAGAAGCTCCGCGACAAAACTTCCGAAAACAAAGTGTTTGGAAACAACTCATGGCTCGTACTGCGAGCACTACGCGGAGCAGTGTTTTCCAGAGCAACTTCGAAGCTTAATGAGATTAACGACAACGTGTAGTACTAATTATTATAGCTATTAAGATACACGAAAGGGCTCACCTGGGTCCGGTCCCCTAGTTGCACCTGACGCGCACAAGCGTTGATTGGGGCATCCCGCGCACGACGCTGCTTTGCCGGCCAAATTGCTTCCCGTGCCGGGACAACCTACGAGAAACGTCAGTCGCTGCATACGAGCGCAGAAAACTGAACCGCGTTTCTCGCGAAAAAGAAAAACTAGCAAAGGTACTCACTTGCCGGGGCGTCTGCGGGAACATCGGCCATGCTTGCCTTCTTGATGGATTGGATTGGCTATCTGTGACCGGCTGTGTGCTTGCGCCGCAACACATTTCGCGTTCACGACAAATTTGACGTGTAGGGGTGATAGCTGATGGCATGCGCTTTTGTGCCAGAAGTGTATGTACAGTGCTCATGCATTGAAACGCAGCAACTTAGCGCTAAGTAACGGACGATATTTCGTTTCCACTGTCTTCAGTTCGTGTCATGTCGGCGTTACTCGAACACTTACACAAGGGCCAACATTACCTTTTGAGCCTTTTGAGGCCTAATTTGGAGCCACACAATGTACGCGTCCAAAAAGCTGGGTTCCTGCGTTTCTTTTTTACGTCACGTCACGTTTAATACGTACTTGGTGATGCAGTTATCCCAGAATTTTGGGCGTTGCTCTGTCTAGTAGCGGCAGTTTCGCTGAGGCGACTGGATTTGGTTGTGTTCAGTGTACTAAATCGTGTTCTGCTTGGCGTTTTGGCAAGTTTTAGACCCTGTCCAACGTTTTTAGATTATTTTCTGATCTAAATACGGTGGCACTGTCAACTGCAATGCCGCCCGGGGGTCAACGCCATTTTGGTGCAATACCGTTGTCAACGGTACTGCAGCATTTAAGTGTTCCTTGCAAGCTCTGAATACTAGCTTGAGGAATCGGGAGATTGCATGACGACGTGAACCAATCGAAACTATTTCTAAATTCTGTTTTTTTTTCTCTCTTATTTGTTGCCACGTTCCTTCGCTAATTCCCTATCACGCTAATGGAAATTCCAAGCAAGGATCTACAGATTCCAGTCACAGACCTACGAATAAAATGCACAGCTCACCTTTGCCTCATATTGGCCCTGGTTGATCCGTGTAAAAATAACCACAAGGCCAACTATCCAAGTAGAGCAGCCAACTTTTATTTCGCTCAGTGTGGAGAGGTGATTTTGACGAGATGTTGAGTCTTGCTGCAGATGCTTTGGTCTTGTGGAGAGGTGGCGACATACCATGCGTTTTGCAGGCATTCACATTCACATACCCAGTAGGGGGATCTAGCAATAAAATTTACTGGCAGGCTCTATCCTGCATCTTGAGCATAACAGAGGACACACTGCACGGGCTGCTTTCATCTTCAGTTCTTGGGTATTAGCTTGTGCAAATCCATTCAACTACTCACGAAGTGACGCGATCAATTTTGTCCTAGTCATGTGAAATTGGATACTTGAGGGACACTAAGGTGGAACACTAACCTATGTTAGACCGATGAGGCGTCTTCTTATAGTCACTCTAAATCAGTAGTTTTCTTCAAAAACAACTGTTACTTTAACATCAGTGCGACGAATTTCTTCGCATTTGGGACATTTTCACTGTTCGGCCATTTGTACCATGAATCAGCTAGACCCTAGAGGGCCCTAAAATCCACGTCACAGTGAGCTCATGCGGAATTTCGAAGGGAGTGTCACTACTGGTCTTTCCCATTTTTGTATCCATGTGAAAGTTTCTCTCGAGTGCACCTTTAATAACGCCATACTGCAATTTGTTTATCCTTATTATGTAGAATGTAGTCTGCGTCGAAAGTAGTAGAACCCCGCTGTTACGTTCCTCACTGCTGCGTTTTCCCGGCTGTTACGTCGTTTTCCGCCGGTCCCGGCATAGTTCCCATAGGATACAATGTATTGGAAACCCCACTGTTACGTCGTAACTGTCGGACCGTTCCCGTATGATACGTCGCGAAGTGCGCTCGGAGCCGACCGAGTGACTACCAAAGAGAGCCGCCATGGTGCATTTTCACGCAGCTTGGCCTCGTATGACCGTAATATTAGCCGCACGAGAGGCGCAAGCAACAGAATTTTTCAATTGATGCAAACAAAAGCATGGCCTTCGAGATTCAAATTGCAAAGATGGCGTCTATGACGTAACTGCTCGCGAAAGCAAGGCCTTCGAGATTGGCATTCACTTCTGCCATCGCGTTGGCGTAGACTCATCATCATCGTTATTTGCCGGAGAGCGGGAGGACGGAGGAGTTCGAGCTGGTTGGAGCTGGTTGGAGCTCGCATGGTCGTGCGTGCGGTTCACGGTCGGACTCGCCGCGTCCGTCGTGATTGCGTGTGCTTAGTTCTTTCATGCCTACAGCTGTTGGTGTTAAAAAAATCACATACGTTGATTACATTTCTGTGGATGAGGCCGTCCTAAGCTCCGCGTTTCTATCCATCGACTAGATCGCGGCTGAGCGCGCCAATTTTCGTGCTGCTCGTAAGAATTTAAATAAAATTCTCTACCACTAAATATTTTGCCGTTTTTCCTGTTTTTCGGCTCTTACGTTTCCCGTCTCTTACGTTTATTTCCTATGGTCCCTTCAAAAACGTATCAGCGGGTTTCTACTGTATATAGATCACCAGGTCTGAGAAAACTGCATTTCCCAGTGAATTATGACTGCATTTGGCCAAGCTGCACATTACATGTTAGCGCATTTTAGAACAGGCCGGAAATCTGTACTCAAGCTGCCCGCCGAAGCAACGAGAATATTCAACACTTTCTTGTCTTGTGGTTCCTATACTTTTGATGCCGACTGTACACGAAGGTGCACTCGAGGCACTATTTGCTGCATCTAATCTATAGTCGCACTGGAATGAAATGCAAATAATGAACAACATCTCTTCCTCAGTGTTTAAAGATGTTGCAACGAAGGTTGGGTTGCTTGCCTCTGCAAAGCGCAGAGCAAAGCAGACAAAGGCTGTAAATGAAATTTGCCTTTTAGCAGTTTCTTGAACAATGAAAGAGTATAGTTCTAAAAAAAATTATCATGAGCACAAAAAAAGAGGAGCAGACAACGGAGTGGTGCTACTCCCAACTGGTTATTTAAGTCACACTCCGAGTTTAAATACAGTTTTCATGGTGTTGTGCATGTGCAGTGAGTGTGACTCAAATAAACAGTTGTTAGTAACGCCAGTCCGTTGTCTGCTCCTCTTTTTAGTACTCGTCATTTTTTTTAGTGCTACACTCTTTCAGTGTTCATGGATAGCCAACAGTGTTCTGCTAAAGTACTTTCTTGCGTTTGCATTTCATTTTGCAGCGACGGTACATTCGGCAATGCCACTTTCCTTTTCAGGTCTACAAAAATGTCATCCCAACAAGCACAGTTCGTCAGTCCCAAAGACAAGTTCTGAGACGCAGCGGCTTGTGAGACAAGAAGCAGAGTGGGACCAGAGGGAGGCACATATTACACAAACCTTTAATGCCTGAAAGTTGACTGCTATTACAATACAATAAATCCGTAACACATCACAAGGTTGTTTTTTTTTTCTCAGTATCTTTGTCATCATCCAAGTACGGCCAGCATCATTCTCAGCGCATATATAATATGTATATATAATAAAACCATCTACAACTTTCGTGTGTGTGTGTTTATGTGTGTGTTTGGTGTGAGAAGGCCCCTGAATAAGCAAGTTCTTCCACGTCGAACACTGAAGCCCCCCAGACAAAGCGAGGGGCTTGGGATTTGAACTAGCAGTCTGAATCACATATTGGGTTCCCCGCGGTGCCGTGTCCTTAAATATCTATATGTACCCTTGGTTTGTCAAGTGTCGCACGCATTTTTTTTTTCTTTTGTTGCTTCCTTGTCACTTTTTTTTTTACTTCAAATACACACACCTCTACAACAGTGGTAGTTAGTGGTAATATTATACAGTATTGGTGGTGGCGGACACTAAAAGAGCACGGTCCCATGGGGATGAAAAAAAAAAATTGCAACAATCAATAAAAATTGAACAATGCATTACTGTTATGCTTAATCTAGAGAAACAAACGTACATGTCAACACAACAAAAAAGAGCAAAAAAACGCGAGCGAGAAAAAAAAAGAAACTGGCATATAAAGTTGGAAATGCACACTTTGTCACCACAGTGAGATATTTGCTTTTTTTTCCACATGTAATCTAAAAAACACAATGTCACAATTGCAATTCATTAAAATAGAAGGAAAAAAAGGGGGATGCAAAACATAAAAAGGGGGAGGGAGGGCACGGCAGTGCCTTCCCGAGCTGAACAAAATGAAGTTCGACGCACACCTTCGCAACACCGTGTGGAAGAACGTTTCAACACAACACACCGCAAGAACGGGGGAAAGAGGCAGATTAACACAACCTGAGATTAAAATACCTTCACTAAGTGAATCAATGTCGTTTGGTAATGTATTGGCTGCTGGCACACTCTCTTGGATAGAATGCCACTGTTTTTTCCTTTGCTGCGTTCGTTAGTAGTTGCAAGTGGTACTGTAGTGTAGTTGCATGTCTTTTGAGGGGGCACGTCACGCCGTCAGAAGTATGACTGCGGCACTTTTAGAGTTTATAACAAAATGCCTCTCCTTTACCCTCGACATGACGTGTCACCTACATCCCACCTCGCGACTTTCTGCAGCGGGGATGCATCGTGGCCCCCCCTCATCACCAGTTGCATTGCATCGGCCGGGATTCTTTCAGCGGAGAACCCCTCCTCCCCCCCATCCCTCGGCATGCGCGACACAACACTCGTTAGTAATATGTCAGCTCTGTGCTTGGGACCGTTAAGCAACCAGTGCTCTTTTCATGTCGATGCTAGAAAACTAAAGTTCCTGGACGCGTACACTGAAGACAAAGAGACAACAAGAAATAAAAATCAAATGCCCCAAAAGAAAGGAGGGGAAAAGGAAATGGCAGCCAACGCGCGTGCAGTGCTGGCACTAAGCGTCACGAAATGCTGTTGACACCGAATGTCGACAACACCGAGTGCCGCAGACACCGAATGCGATTGACAGCAAACGAGCCTCCCGTGCTGCGGTGTGGGAGGTCCTTGAGGCAGAGCACGGCGCGGTGCTCCTTTTTTCCCTTTCTTTCGGAGACGGAGCAAGTAGAGAGCTGCCATGGGGACAAACCCTCCCGTTAAATCCTCACCAACAAGACAAAAATAAATGAAAAACACACGTACATGCATCACGGGTGTGCAGAGAGAACAAACAATATCATCAAAACACAAGTGCATGTGTTTTTAAAAACTCGCGCGCGCCCCTCGCCAGTCGAAATTGCACCCAGCGCGAGCGTGCGCAACACCGAGCGAGCACCGCCCGCTAAGAGAGTCTCGGAATGAAGTAGGTCAGTTTCTTTTTTTTTTTTTCACTTGGAGAGGCAGCAAAATGCAGCACACACAACACACACACGGGCAAGTGAATGCGTACGGGGCACACAAACATCGCAGCAACACCTGGAGACCGCACTTTTTTTTTCCTGTTCTGTCCACGCTTTCTTTGTTCCACTGCGGTTGGGTCTGGCGGTGGTGGCTGCCGTTGCGGAGAGAAGTTTCCCGGCAGCGTGTAACAATCCGGGGACGAGTCGCCGCGGGGCAGAGCGGCAGCCTTTTCATTTTCTTTTTGCGAATGCCGCAGGTTTGGGCGGACTGTTGGAAAAACACTTGTGTCGTGTGCACAAACAGTTCTTCAACTGGCCACCACCGTCTGTTGTTGTTGTTCTTAAACTGGCCACCACCGTCTGTTGTTGTTGCTAAGGTCACTCCAAACAAGCAAAACAAAATGCCGCTTCGATGTCCCGAGGGCGGCAACAATGGCGGAACACAATAGCGTGTAAGGAGGGAACGGGAAAAGCGCGAGCAACACAATAACTTAAAAACAAAGCTTTCTTTTAGCTATAGAGGATGAAGGCAGAAAAAAAAAAAAGAAAGAACATTTGCAAAAGGAACACCACACACAAGTTATGTCGAAATCATCACATCTTTGGAAACCCTGAGACATCAAAAGGGGGGAAGGATATATATATATATATGTATTGAAGAAAAAAAAGAAAAACCTTTTTCCAACAACATGTGTTCACATTTACATAATAATGATGTGCCGACGTGCATATGACACACATAAGATTTGAGACACGTACACACGAAACACACCCTCCTTTTTCCTGGACGTACACAATATACACTCATGCGCCATGGCGCGCAAGAAAAAATATATACGAGCGATTAATAGGAATACTAGTTCATAGTAACAATTGCTGTGCACATTATCTCACCAACAAAAATCACATTGGCAACAAGTTTTTTTTTTTTTTTCCATCTTCCTCCTCACCGTCAAGTAATTGTGTTTACACTCACCGAGGATTAGCAATCCCCTTTCCCTCCCCCCAAACTCTCACACACACTCAAGTTCCTTGTTTTGTTTGCCACGAGGAGTTTGAACCCTCGACCGGTCCCCACGCCACCTCAAACATTGCCATCGACGACCACCACCGAGATGCGTAGTTTCCAAGAGCACACCAAGGAATCTGAGAAAGAAGCGAGGTACTACAACCACGCCATCTGCCACCCCCAAGCTCACTCAATAATCCCCCCCCACCCCCCCACCCCTAACACAGCACACGCATCCAGGGCCCTCGAGGCGGTGGCAAGACGACGTTGTGGCGAGCCTTTTCCCTTCCCTGGACTAACACCTGACCCTCCCGACCCCTCCAAACCGTGCCTCGCTTTGTGATCGGCGATGACGTTTTGCATTAAGTATGAGAAAAGCAGTAGGAAGTGTAAAGGGGACACTGGTTTGGGGGGGGGGGCAAGGGATTCAGCTATGGCAAAGGCACATGGTCCAAGCTTTGATGCACCGTTTATTTCCAGTAGTGCTAACTGCTGATGCGGAGGGAGCCGCTTTCTGACTAGGCGTTTTACCTTCTCTCTCTCTTTTTGTTTTAAGCTTGTGCTGCTGCTTTGGCACGCAGGTGATCATAACTGCAGGAGAGAAGGAGTTGCGGGGGAGGGGTGGGGGGGTAAATGGGCGTGCGTTGTGTCAGCAACTAAACCTACTCCGAAAGAGAGCGTTTGCCCCTGATTGTCTTTCAGGGAATGGGGCTTGTTGTAAAGTGGAGAAGGAATTGCAGGGGAGAGGGGGTTGAGGGCGTTGCACAGCGGTAGTGTAGTGGCTAGTTACTTTGAGATCATCGTCCACTGCTGCCCTATCGCCTAACCTGGCACAGCCTTCTGCAACCACCCCCGACCCTCCACCCCCACACATCACTCCCAGTTTCGCACCACCCATGCCAGCACCAATGTTATGGCTGACCCGCAATTCCTGACATACACGGAATCTCTCTTGAACGCGACCCCCCCCTCCACTCCCCTAACTCCCCTCCCTTCGAAACCGTAGCCAACTGTAGATGAACGCTGTCAGTCACCCTCGCGAAAGGACTGCATGTACAAACACATGAATCTAATTTTTTTTTTTCATTTGTTCACGTTCTACGCTGCGATCTGCCACTGAAGTACTAATGAAAAGGTGCTCGCCAACAATGGCTGCCCGCTTCAAGAAAGACCAGAGGCGTCCCACAACTACAGGTTGGTGATTAAAACAGTGCACATTTTTGGAAGAAGGTGTGCTTTTTCTTCATGCATTGTGGGGTTAAAACAGATTTTAAAAGTGTTGGTCACCCTGCGCCACCGCGCTGTAAAAACATGGCCATGCCACACAGGCGTGGAAAAAAAAAAAAAAGAAGCATCGAACGGGCATGCCACGTTTGTGTGGAATCGATGGCGACAGACTGACCCTCTTTGAAAGCAATGAGAACAAAGAACACCGCCATCAAATGTTGACCTAGTTAAGTTTTTTTTTTTTTTTTAAATAGAGGTTGCCAAGCCTGTTCTCAGTCTTTTTATAGGTTCTCTCGCCCCCAGCAGGTACAGTTATGATGTGTCCACGAGAGGTCGTTACAAACGTGAAAACAAATGCACGCCGCATTGACTTAACGACAAGTTTGCAAGGACCAGGATCTACCGTGGCACAGTATACCCCCACCCACCCCCAAACCCTGGTAACGATTTCCTACTACACCACAGAGCAACTAAAAAATCGGCACATAAAACGACACTGCTGAACACACTTGGAAGAAGCTAACGGACGAATCCCTACAAGATGTCCTTTTTTTTTAGCCCCTTACCCTAGAAGATCGTGAGCAGGGGAAAGGGGGAACAACCAACACACAGCGTGGGAGATAACATTAAATAGTCTATTATTTTATTATTTTTTTGCAAGATTCAGGCCACAAATGAAAGTGAGCTTTGCTTGAACCTGTCCCGTGCCTCAACACTCCCCCAACAAACGCACGACTCCAACCGGCACCGGATGGTGGCTTTCGCGTGTCGGTGGGCAGGGGGATGATCGGCGAACGACAGGAACGATACAATGATTATTTATCAGGTATACGGTTTGTGTACATCGGCAAAAGACGCGCATGGCGGCGGCAGAACTAACAACTTCTCCCAGGCGAGGAGGAGGTAGTCTTGAGATTTTTTTTACAAATTTTTTTTGGCTTGCAGAGGAAGAAAGACGACGCGCTTCGGGCAAAACCACCACCATCATCACACATTTTTTTTCACAATGCCTAAATATTTGCTACGTCGATTGCCGGCGAACGAACTTCGCGAGGAGGAAGAACCAAAAAAGATGAAAAAAAAAAAAAATCGAACGACGTGTGACGACCAGACGCACACAACAACCCTGCCACAAGCTACAAAACGTTTGAGTACCTTCGGCTTTGAATGATAAATGCTTGCGTCACCGAAACGTGGCAGTCGCCCTCGCTGGGTCGGCTGCTACGAAACTAATTGTTCCACGTTCGCGAAAGCCCGTCAGAGGAAACTAAAACCCGCCTTGGCCAAAGTCGTGATTGTGCCCTCCCGGCTCGAAGAGCCCTCCTGTCTGATACACACACGTTCAACAATTCGAGCAACAACAACGACCGGTCCGCTGAGCGGCCGAGACGTTTTACTACGACACTGAATGACTAATGGGCTTGGCAGTAGTACCATGCATGGCGGCAAATCGACCAGAAATGTCCGTACAGGAGGTCTAGATATGACTCCGCCCACCTCCCCCCATGCACCAATCACAGGCTCGATGAGCTGCAAGGGCGGGGTGAGGAGACGCGGGGTAGCAGTTTGACAAAGAAAAACGTGAGCTTCCAAGCAACCTTACAGGTGGAACTGCATCCATTTTACAATCACATGATTGCAGACACTTGTGTACTGGTATTTTTTTTTATTCTTAAAGCTATACACATACATTGTTCTGTTTGTTCTGTGAGTTATCTTACCAGCACCATACGAGTGAGACATAAAAAGAAAATCTTGGAAGTGAAGCCGCAGGTTAAGTTTGAGGGCGCGATTTGCCCTGAACTCCACGTGCACAACTGGGGCCAGAAGCGAACAACTGGACAGCCCTCCGCGGCCACAGAAAATGTCACGATACGAGCTTTTCTCATCGCTCGTATCTTTTTTTTTCTTTCTCACTCGAAGCTACACACATTAAAACAAAAGGGATCTCTTTAGGATGGCACTAGGTGCGGGAAATACCCCTGCGGCAGAAATAACTGTGATAAAAACGCGAAATAAGAATACAAATTTGGATTATACATAAAGCTAGCTGTGACGAGAATCTTCTTGAAATTTGGGGGAACTAGCATGACATGCATGCACCACATGCATACACCACACACGCACACGCAAAAAGCTGAGTGGCACAAGAGACTGAAAGATCACATTGAGTGTGCACCCCCCCCCCTGATTTCCTGATTTCCTTTTTCCCAGGCCCCCAAACGTGGCTACGAGTGCCGGTAGTTTTTTAAAAACTGTGCCAGGAAGCTGCGGCGTCTCAACCACGAGAAAAAGGGGTGCAACGAAGGTCGGCAGTTAATGGATCAACCTAAAACAGAGAGAATACCTCGACCCGTGCAGGGAGGCACTGGAGGCAGCAACGTGTCACCATCGGAACCATGTACGAATGAAACCGTTGTTGACGGTCAAACCTGTCATACACTCACTTTCCTCCAGGCAAGCGCGGGTGGAAGGGTGAAGAACCTGAAGGCCAATCCTTGGCAGCAGAAGACTGGTTTTCACCCCCCCCCTCCTTTTTTTGTTTCGTCATTTAAGGCACAGAAAAAACAATTTGTCGTCCTCGCGCCGTTTCGGCAACTCAAATTCGATCTTTGCATCTGGGGAGACCCGACGCGCCGGATTGCATGCGCGCAATGAATTCCCCACAGCTCTGTTCTAAGTCGGCAAGCACCTCTTGTCGTCTGGCCTCCCACTGAAACCTTCCTTTCAGAGTGAACGTGCAACAGTTGCGTCAACAATCATGCCACCGCCGCCGCAACAGACACACACCCACAGGCGCGCAAGCGTGCCAAACCCTGTCGCAGCACTCCCCCATTTGCACAGCATTCCCCAAACCAACTCTTCCCCGCGGTCTCACCAAACAGCCCCTCTTAGAGGAACACCCCGACCTGTGCGTGGCTAGAAAATGGAATGCAATTCAGAGCGTCCCGGCGTGGGAAGCACCAAGCTTTGGCATGGAGGAGATTTCCCCAAACAACAAAGTAGTGTAGGAAGTGGACGCCCCTAACTATTTACAAGCACGCTACACAGACATGCACACCCCCCACAAGCCAGCACATGGGGAGGCAAACAAGCACCAACCTGATAGACCTCACATCCCAAAACCCACCCGCATAATCTCATTTCGCTGTACTTGCGAGGTGAGCGCAAACCGCTCCTAGACGGCCGCCGCTGAGACCAGTTTGGAAAACAACCATCCTTGCCCAACGCTGCTGCCTTGCCCCGACCAGACCCCCCCCCCCCCCCCTCGCTCGCATCTGCAAATGCACGCCTCCCACCCACGACGTTCCAACAAAATGCCAGCACGCAACGCGCCTTTGCCTTGGAATCGACGCTAGCTGCCGCAACGGTGCACACCCCCTTCGCACACCGAGACAACTTTGTACACAACTGAGAAAGGGCTTGCAAAGAACCCGGAAACATCTTTGTCGTGGCGAGAGCGAGGCAAGCCTCCCCCCCCCGTACTTTGACTGCTCGCTAGGCGGAAATGACTAATCGTCCCCCCCTCCGCGTCCCGAGCGAGAATGATTCCCCTCGGCGGCTATTGCGGAGGCGGCGGTGGCGAGGCTGGTTTCGGGCGAGAAAAGGGGGGAAACGACAATCCTCTCCTACCCGAGTTGCCCGCCAAGTCTTCTTCTCCCCTTTGAGCAGATACCGCGCAGCCAGTGGCCTCTATTCCTTTTTTTTCTTTACAACTAGAGTATTACGTGCTTCTCTTTAAGGTATTCTTCCGCTGCCCGCACAAGAGACTCGACACCTGTCAACGTGCACGCCCAAACGAAATGAGGCGGCACGAGCGCGTTAGCCTCCGCCACCGTCCGAGGAAAAAAAAGAACACACCCCGAAAAGCACCCGTGCACAACACGACGACGCGAGAGAGATTCCATCACTAATGCACTTGGCTCTGGAAAAGCGACCGGTCTGCTACGGTTAAGATTAAACTCTGACGCAGACCATCCGGGGAGACAAAAAAGAAAAAAAAAAAAAAAAAAAAACGAGTGAACTTGCACGACGCGAGTGCACATGTCAGTACTCCATATAATATATATAGATATATATATATATATATGTCATTTCTCTTTCTTTTTTTTGGTTCCACACCTTGTTTGTCAAGGCATGGCTTTTTTTTCACTTTTTGTTTCCTTAAGACATTGCATTTTTTCTACAAAAAGCTCTCAGGACGGGGGACAAACAGACACCTCCGCGCGCAGTGTGGCCCCCGGAAAAAAATGCACATGGCAACTCTCTGGCACCCATTCCCGCAAGTCTCACCCTGCAGAGAAAAAAGCGCGACAACAGGCTTGGGTTTCTTTTTTTTTGTTTTTTTTTCCTTTTTTCTTTTTCTTCTCAACAGTAGTGCTGGGTTGCGCTTGCCGCCCCCGCTCCCCGAAACCATGGAGGGGAGGAAACGGGAAGGCGGGGCAAGCGCCCCCCCAAATCTCACTAAAAAGCGTAGCTTACATAGATATAATACACACGCGCACGACAACACACATACGTACACGTAACACGCACAAACCGACAATCTGTACAAAGAACGAAAGCTAGGGGGAGAGAGAGCCGAACATTCTTTTTTTTTGTAATGGAGGGACGAACAAGGGCTACAAGAGGAGGTTATGCGCCCTCATCTCCCCAGGCTTCGTCTATACTTTGGCCCCAGGCTACGTTGCCAAACTACACCAACCGTCCCCTCACACTTCGTTTTTTTTTTTTTTTTAAACTGCATCAGAACGTGCTGCGCATGCACGCATTGAGGCGACTTGTGTTAGCGTCGAGAAGCAAGACTTAAAAAAATTCTTAAAAGAAAAAAAAAAAATGCGACGTGCACTTCAGAAAGACTAACAAGAAAGCTCGAGTGACTCGTTTCGGGAAATAAAATACTCGTGGCGAAAGGAACAAGGAGCGGCCGTGCATAGGGCAGAACGAGGCAGGCGTGACAAAGCTCCCAGCTGCCACCTTTTACAGAGATGGGACGAACGGAGAAGAGTTACAACGAAAACAAGAAGTCAACCTTTTTGATCGCTGGCTTCTGGGGACGTTTTTTTAAGAAACGTCGGAAAAGAACAAATTTTACAAGAGACAAAAAAGTGCATGCAAGATCAGGAGTAAGATAAGAAACGCCAAAGTAACCACATTAGCTGGCCACCGCAATTTATATGTTACAAGCAATCGTCACTTTTTAAGTACACACACAATGAAAAAGATTGAGAAATGCCAGAACGGTCCCCTGGCTCCAAGAGCTGCCCAAGTCAGATGGAAAAAGGCTCACACACAGCCACTGTGACCCGAAAAAAGAACTGAAAGCACCGACGGAAATGGCGGGGGACAGGAAAAAGGTTACCAGTTGTCCTTTGCCTGTGACAAAAAGCTGCTGCTTTGCAATCTTCTCAACGGACTCTGGGAACACAAGAAAGTGACATGGCAAAGCCGCGAGAGCCCGAGCACGCAGAGATTAGACAGGAAAGTAGAGAGTCTATGACAAACTAGGCCTAGCCGGCGTTTCAAATGAAGAAAAACAGAGAGGACTTCGACAACGCGCAAAATGCTTAAACGCAGAGTGAAAGGGAAAGAAAAAAACAAAAAACATGAGTGCTGGGATTGTGCTGTAAACTTCAATGCATTTTCTTTTCACGTCTACCTTCGGCTGTGTGTTTTTAAGTTTTGCCGGTCCCGACAACAAGGGGAGAAGGAAAATTAACACAGAGACCAGGTCGGGAGTTGTATTGCACATTTGCGCACAAGATGCATAGATTGCCACACCAGTGTGCCTGAGAAGAGGCATTGCGCTAGTATATATATAATATATATGTATTTATGTATATATAGAGAGAGATGTTGGGCCTTGTGTGTGTGTTTCTTGCACTCTTCACCCCAACCCCCTCCACCCCGACACCCCCAAGACTCCGCACACCCTGAAGCACTTTGTGGGAATTGCGGGACACAGAGGGGTGCGGGGGGGCTGCGAGGGGGGCAGGAGGAGGTGTTACACGAGTTGGGAGCCCCCGGCATCATTTTTTGCGAGTCTATACCAGTGGCGCCCCCTCCTCCGTTCCCCGGCATCCCCCCCCCCCCGATGGAAGGGAGCGGGTGGGGGAGGAGGCTTGAGCTACCGATGCGTCACGAGAAGGGAAGGCGACCCTCGGCGAGCGGAGTAATGGAGCCGACATGTGCACGTTTCCGTATTACGGAGGGCGACCTTTGATGGAGGATAAAAAACGGAGAAGGAAAAAAAACAAAGGACGCTCTCGCGATCAGAGAGAACGTCGTCGACCGAAGGGAACGTGTTGCAATGGTGGCTGCTGCCGAGAGCGAGGATATGTGAAGACCCTTCGGGACTTCGTCTCCATACGAACGGAAGGAGCTCGCCGGCAGGGAAGGCAGCGGCGGCGGCACACCGCAAGTTGCACGAGAATTACGGCGACGAACCGAAGGAAAACGATAAGACTATGCGGAGATGAACACCCCCTTGAAAAACAGCAACGATTGATGCACGCGAAGAGAGAAGCGCGAGGACGGGATATTACATGAGAGGAACAACACTTTGCTATTGACAGCGCCGACCCCTGAGTTATTGCAAAGGTCGTGCATGACTGGGTGAAATAGGGTGTTTGTGCCCGGCACGATCGATATGTTGGTGCGGTGTGCACGCATTTGTTGCCCCCGCCGCCGCCGTCATGCCAAAAGTTCACTCCGTGTCGAACTAGAGATGAGAAATCAGGCAAACTCACGGAGAGCAAGTTTGGGAAGAAAGGAGGCCTGGTATTAGGATGGCTGATTAGGTTCGGCACATGCCAGCCCCAGAATAGAAAGAAAAAAAAAAAACTCCCCAACACTGGGCGAGAACTTGCACACACACCTTGAGACGAAAGAACAACACATCTTCCGAGAGCCCGGTAGCCGAGGCAGCTAGAGTGCTAGTTTTTTTTTTTCTTTCTTTCTAAGGCTTCTTTTACACGTCGCCTGCTTCTTCGAAGTAAAACCTTGTCCCCAACGAGGAATTACGGCAATAAATCTGGCACTTCATATCTTTGTGGTTATATATACGCTTTTTTTTTTGGTTTTGGTTTTCAACCGAGGCAAGCCCCACCTGGTCCGGACTTCTCCCGCCTAGCATAACGAGGGCCAGGCGACGAAGAAAAAAAAAAATTGCAGCACCGCTGTTCGAGTCACGGTCATTCCGGTGGCCGGACACAGTACGGAGATCGTCTTCGTGAACGGAGGTCGCGTCTTGTTCGCCGACGCCCCCGCAGTGACGGCCGACGTGCCGCGGCGGAAGTCGTTGATTCGGCAACGTGGGCGTCGAGCGATTGGGGGGGCGGGGCAAAAAAAAAAAATAAACAAAACAATCAAAACAAGCGACCCGCGAAAAACAAAAAGAAACACATTAGCAGCAGTGGGGAATGGTGACTACTACTGCAACACAGATAATAAAAACGATGTTTCACAAATAAAACAAATTCTGTCCATGAATGTATCACACTTTGGCAGTCGTCGCACGCCGCTGACAGACACCCCTCCCCCCGCTTTGTGCATGCCAGAAGACAGAAACTTCGTCGACGGTAATAAAAACTGAATAGACACGTTGTGCAGAAGAGCAAGTGTTCTCTCGTAGTTACCTCCATCTTTTTTTTTTTTGGATTTTTTTTCCCAGTTTTTTTTTTCTTACATTCTTAGTCACGTGTAAAAGGTGGTCAATATATATATATATAATATATATGCGTAATATCAATATATATATATATATCTTATGTGTGTGTGTATATACTATTTCTTCTTCATCTTGATTGACTTTCCCCACTCGCGACAAGACAGGCAAGCATAACACAAATCACACACGCGCACACACACACTTACACGCGACGAAACGAGACGTGGAGAAAAAAAAACTACGATAAAGGCCGGTCTGTGTCGTCATTTTGGCATTCTTAGGGGGCGCGCAGCGGCGGCAGCAGAGGAAGGGGGGTCAGGAGTTTGTGTGTGTGTGTGTGTGCCGGAGAGAAAATGGTGGGGGCGAAAGGACATGCACACGACGCTAGACCGATAAACGCACACACACACACAGAAGAGAGACCCGGGCAGCAGGTCCCACTGCTTGCTTACAGGGGTGGGGGTGCCCGGGGCTCCGCATGGCCCGGTGACCCCCCAACCCCCACGAAGAAGCGGTTATCACAAAAGGGGCCGGCAAGGCACCGGCTCACGCGCGCTGCTCCTCCTTCGTCATTGCCACCGTAGTTGTAGTAGTAGTAGTTCCGGGTTTGTTTGTATTTTTTTTTTTGCTGCCGCGAGGAAGGGGGGGGTCGTCACTCACATGGACTCGCCATTGAGCAGATCACCAGGCAGGAAATTGTTGAGCGACGACTGGGGTCCTCCGCCGTGGTCGTGGTCGATCTGGTTGGAGCCGCCGCTTCCGCCGGCCTGGCTCGTCTGGGGTGCCGCCCACAGGCCACCACCGGCACCCGGGAAGGACCACAGGTGGCTGGCGTTGGACGACGAGACGGCGGCAGAGGACACCGAGGGCGGGGCGGCCGTATTCCACGGCTCCGCAGTCTGCTTGGCAGGGCGGCTTGGCGCGAACTGAACGGGGCGCGGCGGGTGGTAGGCATTGGTAGGGGCACCCCAGGCTAGATGGTGCTGCTGCTGCTGCTGTTGCTGCTGCTGGGACGAGGGGTGCTGCCCGAGGCCGTTGCCGAGCTGCTGCAGGAACTGGGCCACCTCCACCTCATTGGGGATGTAGGCCACCATGGTGGTGTTGGAGAGGACGCAGTTGTGCAGCGCCGACTGGGCCTTGGAGGCCTCCTCGCACGTCGAGTACTGTGCCAGGGCCAGGCCATGCTTGAGGAACAGGTGGAAGAGCTGCAGGGGCCCGTGCTGCATGCACAGCGTCTTGAGCGTCGAGCCGTCGATCTGCGGCGTCAGGTTCTTGAGCACCAGGAAGTTGTTGTTGCCCGAGGAGGACTGCTTCTGCTGCGGCGGCTCCCAGCCTGACGAGAGGCCCGGCGGCGGGCCGCGGGTCTTGGGCGCGGCGTTCCAGGGATCAGTGTTGGGCGTCACGTGCTCCCCACCCCAGCTGCTCTTGGAGGCGTTGCTCTTGGACGAGGCACCACTTCCGTTTCCGCTCCTGTACACATGCACGTACGCTGTTAAGTGCAGCTCAAAATATCAAACATGGAAGACCCGCAAGTGTGCCAGCCCTCCATTGTTTGCCTTGTGGGGTCTGAGCGATATAACCACCGCTGCCGCCCTCGGAACACATGGAGACAGTTCACGCAGTCGGGCAACAAAAACGTGGACGTTTATTAAGCACTTTAAAACATACGGCGAGCTCGCTGGCCGAATTAGTAAACACGTAACACGTAACAATGAATACGCTGACAATGAATACTGGGGAACAACACGCACATTCAAGGCAATGTAAGACATACAATACAACATAAGACCCTATATAAGACATACAATAAGCCAACATAATACAATACAAATGCGGTGGCGGCGCCGCAGATGCACGACTCACCACGAGGGCCCGAGGGCAGCGAGCCACGGTACCGTCCCCCGGACCCACCGCGACGAGACGCCCATCCGCGCGCGCAGCCACACCCGAAAGAGAGATTCACTCCTGTTTCTATGCGCCGGCCTAAATTCTCGGCGGCGATGCCAGCGCCACCGCGCTAAACTCGGGTTACAGCGCCAGCGCATTACTGACCTTGGACGAACGTAAGCTGCTGTGTGCAGCGAGCGCTTAGGGCCACCTCACAGAGCTGATGTCTCCTCGCGGCTGCCTCTTCTGCGCCTGTGCGAGTGCTTGTTTTGGATGCCGGTTGTGTCGTTAGGCCTACGGCTTTGCTTAGCTGCCTGTTGCACGTGAGACACAACCCGCTGGATCGTGGCGTCGAGTTGTTGCTCAGCTTCCCTCATTTTTAGCTTGCGTGCACGATTAAACAAAGAAAAAGCAACCGTTCATTGCATTTGTCGTCTCAGTCACCGCCGATGTCATTGCTAGCCGGACTGCACCGTTCTTTCGAGAGTGTACAGAGTGGAAGTTGTAACCCGCGGATGGCTGTGTGCTGCACATCGTCTTCACCGATGGCCGACATGGCCGTGACCTGCGTAGCTGCCTCCAAATCGGCGCCCTCGTTGAGTGCTGCCCGCAACCAGAAGACGTGTCGGTGCAAGCGACGTTCTCTCGCGCCGACGGCCACGTTGCCTTTGCGGTTCCGGGGCTGAGGTCAAGCCAGCGCAGCGGTGTCAACCAGCGGCTGTGTCGCAGTGCACGGACATTCTGTAGGGACATTTACGCCACTTGTTCTTTCATAGAGCTTGTGTAGCTGTTTTGTTTTTTAAGTTTTTTTCCGGGATTTGTGTTTGATTTAAGGTTGGGGGGATGTGGGGGTGCTATATCGTCCCTGTAAAGGCGATTGCCGTAACTTGGGCGCGGCCGCTGTGTTTGGAACGCATGTGTTGGCGTAAGTGGACACATTCGTCCAAGGTCAGTGATGCGCTGGCGCTGTAACCAGAGTCACAGCCTTCAACGGCCCACCAATCGCACTGGCATACGGCGCTAGATAAATCAACATAGTTCAGATCTATTTTCCAAAAGCAGTCATGTTATTGGCTGAAGCCATTTTGAAGCAGGTTTTGGGAGCAGGGAAAAGGGCTTTTGGAGCAGCCAAAAGTGAGTTTTAGAGAAGGGAAAAAAAGGCCTTGGGAGCAACCAAAAGCGTACTTTAGAGCAGGGAAAAAGGCTTTTGGAGCCGCTAAAGGCTCATTGCAAAGTGGAAAAATCGAATTTGTGACAACTAAATCAGCTACATTAGCGGAAATAAGCAGCATTCCGTAACTTTCCATGCACGTACAGCTTGGACTACTTATAGCGTAACAGCTTATAGTGCAGGACAGGCTATAATGTGGCCTTACTCCCGTTTTGCCTCCAATATAACTCTACGTTGTGGGGTTGCACACGCAACCCATTGTCTTCAACGCGGCGGCACCTCGGCTTCGCGCTACGTTTGTACGCGCAGTGGCAAGGGGGGTTGCATGGGAGAGGGCACGTGCCGCTCCCGCAGCACTTCGCGCCCTGCTCCCTGGCCAAAGTCAAGATGCCCCGTTTTCCCTCCTTGCCCTTTTCTGGAGAGACTCCTCTCCAGACCCCAAGAGATGCGCGCGGCTTTCTTGGGGACCGCCTTGTCTTTCGACTCGAGCAGCGGTGACGACCACAGCTTGATCGAGTCGGGAGCCACCCAGACGCCATCACCCCCTGCGCAACGCCCGGTCTATTGTGAGGTAACTTACTGCCTCAGGGCCGGACTGCGAAGCCACGAGAGGCGAGTTGAACCTTATCACTCTAAATCTCGTGTGCTTCCCATTTTGTTGTTGTTTTCACGTTGTCGTGCGGAACTTCTCCGCCGCTTCGTTCTTACCTTGTATTTTGTTGCGTTGGTGGCGCTTTTGACACAATAAACTGTGTCAGGCAAAGAACTCGTCTCTGTTACCATTGGCCTGAAACCCGCCGCGGTCGCAACTTACGCGAACCGCGGGATAGGGGGTCACAGCTCTGACTGTTAGGGCTGCTGCGTAGCACTAGTAGCGAGTAACTACACTCCACTAGTGCGCTGTGTGATCCAAAGACGGGGCAGTTTCGCACGCGCGGATCTGTTCGTTACTAAGTAACCCCTATAACGTACACTCGCACCTCATTATAACAGTCTCATCTGATACAAAAATAAGTTCGTTATATCCGAAGATAATTCGTTATATCGAGGTTTGAGTGCATACATATACCGCTTATTGTGCAGCCCCCGAGATGAAAGACCGGTTACAATACGGCTCAGATAAGCAAGGTAACAATCGCACTTCTCAGTGGAAGTATGCCTGCCGAGGAGAGAGTGACGAAGGCGTTACGAAGAGGGAGGCGACGTGGAGCGGGGGAAGAAAAAAAGAAAAGGATGCATAGCGAGCGCGCACTGCGAAGAAGGGTTGTCTAGGCGCCAGAGAAGCCTTTGCTCCGGCTGCCTGCCGAGCACTGCGTGGCGAGTGAGAGAGTGCGCACTCACCCATGCATGGCAGGAGTGAATGCCCAGGTGCTGGAGGTGAGTGAGGCCAGAGAGGCGACCAGCGAACCCTCCCCTCCCGGTGGGCTCTGCTTCCAGCCGCCAAAGAGCTCAGAGTCCTTGATGGTGTTCACCGACAGGGGCGAGCGCACCACGCTGCCGGGAGTCAGGTGCGGGTCGTCCTCCGCGCTCTTGAGGGCGGACGCACCCTTCCAGGGCTTGCCGGGCTCGAACTCTGCCACGAGATCACTCAGGCTGTAGCCGCCGACACTGCCGGAGTCCTTGCCCTCGTTGGGAGAGGAGGTGCCACCTGCACAGCTGGTGGTGGGCGGCGCGTCGGGCCACCCGTCCTGGGAGCAGGCCCCCGTGGACCACGGCCCGTCGGAGGCACCGAGGAAGGACGAGAGGCTGCCGGGCTTGGAAGCGGGACCCGGGGCACGGCTGAAGTCGCCGCCGCCACCGCCGTTCTGCTGGGGGGCTTTGTTCTCGTCGTCGAGGCTTGACGGCAGCTTCCACTGGTTTAGGCGGGACTGCTGCTGCTGTTGCTGCTGTTGCTGCTGCTGGTGCTGCGACACAGCGTCCTTGAGGGTCAGGTCACGGAAGTCGGAGTGCAGGCCCTCAGCCCCGCCGGGCTTGCCGGCTCCAAGGAAGTCCTGCGGCGTTGGCGGGCCGCCCAGTCCGGTGGGTGGCGGCGGAACATGAGGTGGGACCTGTGCCAGTTCGATATAAAACGACTTTGGTTAACGCATTGAACAGTCTTTGCCAGATAAGAGGACACATTCACTCAACTGCATCCAAAGAAATGTTGCACCTGGTACATGCAAACCAGTCATGGGCACGTTACCAGTGAAAAGTAACAGTGTTACAGTTACAGTTACCTATGCCAAAAAAGTAACTCTGTTACAGTTACAGTTACAGAGTTCCCAAAAGTAACCTGTTACAGTTACAGTTACTCTGAAAAAGTAACGTCGTTACTTTTCCGTTACTGTATAGAATATGTAATAGATCACAAACCAAATGATAGGATTTATTTAATGAAAAAAATACGACGGCATGCGCTGGTAGTCAAAATTGCGCGTTGTAAAACCATAGACGAAGGAAACCAAAAAGATGGCCCAACACCAGCCTTCTTTGTGTAAGCCTCATTTTGTTGCATCAATTTATTTGTTCATGCACCGCTGGTGAAAATTGACTTTATTTGCAAGTAATAAACGTCCTTGGACACTAGAAGTGGAAAGCGTAGTTGATGCACTGGAACGACAGCATTATCCTTGGACGTTTATAGTGATACCCAGAAGCGCATGCGAAAAGGAGCGGGGAGTGCGTCACGAGTCAAGACAACGCCCATTGTGTCTATTGCCTACGTTCAAGGTGTATCAGACCCTGGTCGGGGGGCTCTGCGCCCGCTGAGCGCAAGCTCTCCTTAGAACAAGTGTTCGTGAAAATTTCAAGCGCAATGCGGGGATTGCGACGCGACTTAACATCGGCGAAACGGGCAGGAAAGAATCGACAAACGGGATATTGCTAAAGCAACTGATGCAACGCGTTCTAAAACGGGGCTTGTTGGACACTGCTGGACAAGTGGACATAGCTTTGACCTAAACAGTGCGATGACGCTGGCTCGCGAACGAAGTTGAGTGGCGAGAAAAAACTGCGAGTCGGAGTTAACCTCTTAGAATCAGTTCCAAAGATGTTTTAAAAATGATTCGCTAGTTCACGGTATTTCTGACTCTCAACCGTTTTGCGCTCTGCTGCTTTCTAGCCGCCTATCAAACACGATTAGCTCGGAGCTTCGGACCAAGGAGACTAAACTTGGCGTGCTAATGATTCATCGGTACACTAAGAGCGGAGCTAACAGCTCAAGTGACCAAAAGGATATATATGTCGAAAAAAAAAACGGACCTGAACTTAGCGACCTCCCCTCCCATACTGCGAGGGGAGCGGTGCTGTGGAAAGGTGAAAGGTGGAGAGGATATGGTAAAGTAACTGTAACGTTATTTCCTGTTACAGTTACTGCGTAAAAAAGTAACAGTGTTACAGTTAAAAGTTCCTCTAACTTAAAAGTAACTAGTTACAGTTACAAGTTACTGAAAAAAATAACTAGTTACCTGTAACGCGTTACTAGTAACTAGTTACTGCCCAAGACTGATGCAAACACAGTGGCAGTGCTACATTGAATGAAGCATAACCAGAGCAAAATCCTCTTCTATTTCAAACTGGGGACAGGGGAAGCTCCTGCGACCCCTCCCTCCCCAGAAATGCAGTTGGGGTTCCTCAAGACGACAAAATTTTATAATTCCTCTTTTGTTACTATTTACGTCAACAGTGTGGCTTCAACGGTCAGGTGAAGGCCATTTCTCAAAAGATTTAGGGCAGTGACAGTACAATTCGGAGGATTGGTCAGAATTCGGGAGTCTACCTGAAACAGCTGTATACAGTCGAACCCACTTATAACGATCCCAGACATAACGATCTATCGGTCATAACGACCATATTTCGGTGCACTTACAATTTTCCTATGCTACCCATTGAAATTGCGTCTACATATAGCGAACATTTTTCAAAGCCTCCTACTTTTACAACGAACACTTCAGACACGGTCGCGGTAAAAATATGGCGTATACAAAGCGAAAAAAAGTTAAAGTAGGCCTCCTAACGCATGAGAGGCGCGAGCTCGCGCGTACCCCAGTCCAGTTTACTCGTGACGAAGATACCCGAAATCGGCGAGCACCGCACGCGCTGCTTTCGGACGCTACGAGCGAGGTCACTCGCTTTCCGGTCGTTTCTTCAGTGGGAGAATGGCAGTGGGGAATAAAAAAAAAGAAAGATAGAAATAGTAGGCAGCATGAAGCCTTGCAGTCAGCTTTCGCACGGCAACCTTTCCTGGTGCCGTTCTCTGCAGCTACGACCGCCTACGATGAACCTATGCCTTGGAACACAAGAATCCATAAAATGCAATAAGCGATGACCGCGGTAACTTTTCGGCGCTTAAATGTTCAGTGCGTCGACGTCACAATGTGCCGCAAAATATCTTTAATCTTTTCGGTAATGGCAGAGACCGGCCGATCGATGATCACGACTTCCGCGTGATTGCGGCGATTCCTTCACAGATAAGCATCAGAAGAGAGCGAACGCGATGTGGCGGCCGGCGATGAACGTGCCATTATGATTTATCACCGACAACCTTATCAGTCATCTGCAGCTATCGGCTCGGCTGCACGTGTGGCGTAAACTGTTTGGGGTGACGGCGGTACAAGCAGTACAAGCACGCGATGCCATTGCCGTTCGAAAGTTCGCTTCTACCGTGCCGTGTGAGATAAAGTGCGCGTCGCTTCGTGTAAACGAAACTAGCTTGTTGGTGTTGAGCGACACAGGCACCGAGAAACATTGATGCACTTACAGCGAGCGTATACAGCGTGTTTTATTAGGCGGCAACCCAAGCGCGCCATGCCTGTCGTGCAGGGCCATCAGAGCATCGCGGAGACGTAGAGTGCGCGTTGCTTCCAAAATGCTTGTCTTCGCCACGTTGAACGAACACGCCGCTCGTTGCACCCGTGCACGCTCCGAAGTGAAGCGGGCACAAAGAGCGCACAAATGCACGTACAAATGCAAGCAGCCCGGCAGTGATGGCGTGAGCCGAGTAGGCGACGCGCTGCACGCAACTAGCTAGGGATGATCAGCTCCACGTAGCGGTACCACGGTCCAATGAAACGTTGTCGCTTCACTGCAAAGGCGGTTTAATTTACTCGTGCACGCAGCGGGCCTCGCTTCACAACGCGAAAAGGCCTAACTTCTCACCGGAGGAGTTTTTAGCACTTTTCAATAAAAATGCGCAGAAAAAAAAAAAAAAAAGCGGCTTGGTCGCTAAATGCATGTTTTTGAGGGCGAGCCCATTTACAACGAACTACAGTCAAACCCCGCTACAACGAAATTGACGGTGCTCGGAAAAATGTTCGTTGAAGCGAACATTTCGTTGTAGTGAAATAAAAAAAATAGGGCTGATCTGAGCTAGTAGAACAGTGAAACTTTTATTTCCAAAATTCAAAAAGTGTCTGCTGCTTCCTTTGCGTCCCCAGCAGCGTCACAAAGCAATTCTCATATATGCATAGCGACGCCACGTTGAAAAGCACGCAGAAACAACGGCTTCCGCGAACGAATCAAACAGAGGCACGGGCGCGCAACACAAACTGCACAGTTGCACTAATATGCTAACACTAGCTATTCGCCGACAACGGCGACATGCAGGCGTGCTATCACGGAGCGATGACTTACACGTTATTCTATGCTATTCTTATCCACCACTAGCGGCTGGCTGATCCCGTTGATAACGCGGACGAATTGTTGCTCTGACCACCGGTCGCAGTGGCCAAGTGCGAAAAGCATGAAAAGCATTGGCATTGGAAAAGTCTTTGTTCTGCGACTGCACCCCAGGGCTGCTCGCGTTGATAACGCGGATGTACCGCCGCTCTGACCACTAGCGAAGCGCGAAAAGCACGAAAAGCATTGGAAAGGCACCGGAAAAGGAATCTTTCCGCGATTGCACCCCAGTGTCGACAATTGAGCTTTGGCTTCGGATTGTCTGCCACTAAGAAGCAACTCAAGCCAGTTGCGAAAGCAGGGCAGTCTGATTGCCGTCGCTATCAAGCAATGGCGGCCCCCATGCTCAGTCAACAGTGGTGGTTTCTGGTGGTTCCAACACGCGATTTAGACTTTGAATTCGTATTTTTATGTTCTAAAATGCATCAAAATGTCCGAGATTGTGTTTATTGCTCGGTAAATTAAATTTTTGAACCCGGAATGGCATCGTCAAATTTCACTGAAGCGGAACGGCAGCAGAAAAAGTGTTCGTTGTGGCGAGCATATTTATGCATTGAATCCTATGGACTGTTGACGGGGAACCGAGAATTTTTCGTTGTACCGGAAATTTCGTTGAAGCGTAGTTCGTTGTAGCGGAGTTCGACTGTACTGATATAACGACCAGTTTTCGCGGCACTTTCGAGTTCATTATAAACGGGTTCGACTGTACTAGACTAGCAGTCTAACAGAACAGTAGCCCACTTGAGTAAAGTCTACCAGAACAGAAATCGACTAGACAAGAAGTCTTCTGCAGCATAGATGTCTAGAACTAGAAGTTTATTGTAATTTGGAGAGTTGGCAGGTATGAAAATAAAACAAGCGTTGCACGCTTTCAGGGGACATCTGAACACTGGTCTTTCCCGAATTCGACAACAGTCAGACACGCAACTGCGACGCGCAAACAAAGAGAGAAACTCTGTAAGAGGGTTTAAAATCTTGTGCCCCAGGTAACCAACTAAACACTGTTTACGTTTTGCTGGTAGTAACACGGCCACGACTGCGGCAGAGCAACAGAGTGGCCGACCTGTTGCGGGGGCTGTGGAGGCGGAGGCATCTGCTGCTTCAGGAACAGTGCCTGCTGGGCAGCGATCTGGTTCTGGAGGTTGAGGATGCGCTGCTTGGTCTGCGTCAACTGCACGTTGACCTGCAGCGGGTTGGAGGATGGCCCCTTGTGCACGATCTGCTGCTGTTGCTGAAGTGCGTGCAGAACCTTGATTTGCTGCAGCAGCTGGTACAGCAGCTGCAGGGTCTGGGGAGCCAGCGGCTGGTTCAGAATCTGCGAGAGGAGAGACGGTGGCGGCAAAAGCAAGGCTCGCACCAGCATGGCAACATAGTGCGCGACGATGTCGCGAGGAGGAAGTTGCTAAGGAGGGTGCTCATCAATTATGAGGAGGGTGGAACAATGCTCACCTGCGGGTTGAGGTGTCCAGCTTGCACCGCCATCTGTATCTGTTGCACCAGAAGACGCAGCTGTGTTGCAGACGGCACGTTTGGCTGGCCCAGGCGAGCGCCGATGCCTGCTGGACCACCTGCTGGACCACCACCCTGCGCAACGTGGAGGAAGCACTCTTCAGCGCTCGGCCACCAAAGAAAACTGGACGCTCCTCCGACACGATTGCAGCACACTGTTCCATGTTAAGCGAGCATGCGAATTCGCAGCTGCAACAGAGCAGCTTTTGACACGTCCCTCATTTACTCGACTGTCAAGTTCTTTTCCAGATTGTGATCGCTTGAAGTTGACTCTCACGTAATGACTGAACACTAGCCAACTGAATGCCAAGAGAGAAAGTGGCACTGCATGGCAAATTCTGTTCCAACAAAAATTGATACAGCTGAATCCATTGTCGCATTACGGCACTCAAAGCTTTTCCATTCAATGGAGATTCCTTGCTTCTCAACAGCAGGTGACAAGAATTCTTGCAAGGGAACAGGAACGTTCTGACGTCTTTCAAGGACTAGTCTGCGAGCTTGCAGCAATACCACACGTAGTTTGCCACACATACAGTCGCCGACCGTTTATTCGGACGCCGAAAATTCAGACATGCTCGTTTATTCGGACACCTTCGCGGCACCGCCACTCGTCCCATCGAAGTAATGTAAACTCAAGACCGAAAATTCGGACGCCCACAGCCAGCCGTTCGATTTTTCGGACTCCGGCTGGCTGATAGAGTGCGACGTTGAACGCCATAACAAGTTGTCAGCAATGTTTACAATATTTTTACTAGGTTGCCAGCACTGAAATGTTGCACTGGTTATAACTGGAGATCGTGCCAGTGTCAAAAATCCACACAGAAGTTACCGATCTCGAAGGCTGTTTGGTGGCTACACGTAACGGTTGCCTTTTAACTTTAGCCAGTCACGTATCCATTGAACGGCTACCACGGCCAAACAGTAGGCCAAGCCAAGCCAAGCTTGGAATCGGCTCTGTGCGGCGTTTGAGGTGAATGACAGCGCGTACGAGTACGACGTGGATCCTAATTCGGACAAAGAGAGTACGACAACAGATTACAGAGGCGCTGCAACATCAACTAGACCAACGTCGTTTCCTTTTGGCATGTGAGAGTTTGCATTCTCATATGTTTCTGTGGCTAGGCCTGATCTGCATCCCAAGCTTTGTGTCCTGCTCGTGCGAGGCCTGATCTGCTGAAATTGCTCCGACGCTGCCCATTCCATGTGCGCCGTCGGAACTAAAGAAACGCGGCAACTACAAGGCCTTGACGATGGCGAAAAAAGCGGCGATTATTCACCAGGTGGAAGTTACTTGGGAGCTTTCGCCGAGTTGGGCGATGAGATCATCATCAAATGCGGATTTAGCGTAGGCCGTTGACCATCAGGGGTGGCCAAACATTGGCTGAAATACAGGCCGAATTGGTCGCGCGTAAGCGTACATGTGTACAGACGTGCACTAACAAGTTTTTCCCGGCCGCTGGGCCAATAAAAGTGCTTTTTTCTGGTGAATCCTTTTTTTCGGACTCCCGATTATTCGGACTTTTCAGCGGTTCCCGCCGAGTCCGAATAAACGGTCGGCGACTGTACACGAATCACAAAAGCTCTCATCAAGACCCCAGAAATAACCCCCCCATGACCCGCCATAAATGACAGGTCATCGAGGTCAAGAGAGGATACTAACCGGGAAGTGTTGCTGCTGTTGCTGCTGCTGGAGGATCTTTTGCACGAGGGCTGGGCTGAGGCTGCTAATACTGTTTGCTACCGTCAGACTAGAGTTCTGCCCGCCCATCCCCGTGCTGTTAAGTAGACTAGCTGGAGCACTGGACCCCGGGTTGGAGCCCTGCAATGAAGACGGAAAAATAGCATGGTCAACCCTGGTTTAGAAAAGTGCAACTACTGCAGTTATTCCATCATTACAAAAATAATTTTTCAATATTTTCTTTGCCTGAAGTAGCCCATCCCATTGCAACAGAATACTAGCTCCCCAAAGTACCTTAATGCACCCAATTTGACTAGAAACAGCTAGCTTCCCCACGATGTCGACAGATTGTACAAGCTCATCCATGCAAAAATCCATGTTCAGCCATTCCTGATTGGTGCGCACCTGCACGGGCCCGGGCCGGCCCGAAAGCCCGGGCCCGGGCCATCCGAAGCGTTTTCCGGCGGGTCCGGGCTGGGCTCGGGCTTGAAAGTGCGGGCCGGGCCGGACCCGCTCGTTAAAAAAGGCGCAAGTCGGGCCTTCGAGCACACGCGAATGTTATGCATTCCACGGTCTAAGGTATACTGTGCCAAGCTGAAGTGACACGTATATACAGTCAAACCTCGTTAATACGTACCCGCTTTAAACGTACTAACGGTTAAAACGTAGTTGCGACGAATCCCCGACCGAGTCCCATAGAGCTCAATGCATTCGCTGACCGCATAAGCCGTAGTGGTTCGCCCTGTGCCTACCGGTTAGTGCGTACCCTGCGTACCGCGACAACTTTTTGTGCCATAAAATTTTACTGCGCCGCTCAACTTCCCGACGCCAGGATGTGCCGCCAAAGGTCTTCCGCCTTTTTGAGAAGTGCGCAGACCAGTCGATCCCCGATTCCGACTTCCGCGTGATTGCGTCGACGCCTTTGCGGGTAAGCATCGGGAAAGAACGAAGGCGAGGTGGCGGCCACCGACGAACGCGCCGACATGACTTATCGCCGACAACCTTATCACAATAAGTATCTTCAGCTATATGCTCGGGCACGCGTGCGGCGCAGCGCTACTTTTTAAGCCTACTGTACGCTTTTATTAGGCGACAACCTGAACGCGCTGGGCCGCCGATCGCTGACGCTTCGTTGTGCGCGGCCATCTTCAAGGCTGAAGTTGAATTGATGGCGCAAATGCTCGGGCAGGATCGAAGAAGTTCAGCCATGTACCAACTAGCCCGACAGCAAACGCTGCTAAGCCGTCATCAGGTGCGCACCGCTTTGTAGAAGCGAAAGCAGATCGCTGTTGCGTAGTTAGCGTTGCGGGTCGCGGGCGCCGAGAAACCTCGCTGCATTAACGCTATCACACTAAACGCACGTGTACGATACAGCAAGCGTAACGCGTTTGTAACCATACTGCACGCTTTTATTAGGCGACCACCCAACGCACCTCCGTCCGCTGCCAGGACCGCTAGAGCATCGCGGAGTGCGCATCGCTTGCATGAAGCTCGTCATCGCTGCGTTAACCGAACAAGCTACTCGCCGCATCTGTGCACGATCTGGAGCGAAGTGGGCACGAACAACATTCCCACGATAAACGCGCGCGTGCGGCACAGCAAGTGGCCCAGTAACGGCGTGAGCCGAGTAGGCGACGCGCTGCACGCAACTAGTCGGGAGACGATCGGCTCCACGCAGCCGTACCGCGTTTCACTGGAACTGTGTCAGTTTTCGTTTAGTAGCAAATCGCGGTTAGACGCATGCACATATACCGCGGAAAGCAGACACTGTCCGTTCTGTCGCTATGTCGGTCACTGCGTTGACCGCGTATCCTGGACCCTGCAATAGTTTCGAAATGCTCTTCGGCGTCGCCACTGCGCGCTATTGGGCGGTCGTGCGAGTGTGCCAGGATCTTTTCTCCACTTTGGCAAAAAGAAAGAAAAGGCTTTGCGGTGGGTACTTTAGGCAATATTTGCTGTGACACTCTATTTATTTGCTGGCGGCGATGGTGTACGCTAGGAGATGCAAATTTGTACTTGTTGTTTAATGCGTACTACCGTTTAGTGCGTAGTTATGCCGCGTTCCCGGCAGGTACGTATTAAGGGGAGATGCTACTCGAAGACACTTTTTCTTTAATATTCACCCTAGAGCAATGAAACTTGAGCTGCTTATAGAACTTTTTATGCTGATTTCAAATATATAATTAGTTTTCTTGCAAGTTGCATACTTTTAGTTCTGCAACATGACAAAATGAAAAACTGAAGCATCTTGCCCCCCCTCTTTTCAGACCTAAACTTCAATAATTTTTTACAATTGACAGTTCATAATGTTTCAAATAAAGTGCGGAATGCAAATAACTAATTAGGAAGTCCATACAAAATATGTACTAGACGTGAAAAATTTTAACGTTGGAAGTTCATATTTCTCCTACCCTAGTGAAAGTTTACACAACTTTTGTTTATTTTATAATAAGAATATCGAAACTTAAACAAGATAATTGCATTTCTCGTACTTTGGAAAAACTTTGGGAAAAATTTCATGCAGATCTGAGCACCAGAAGTACCCGAAAAAGGAGGGGCACATTGACAAAAATGGCAAAATTTGTGTTTTGAGAAAAACGAGTTTTAAAGTCAAAATTGCATGTTTATTTATCAAAGATGTCATTGAATGCAACGAAATTTGTACACAAGAAAGAACAATCCTCCTTGTAGTGGCCACTGCCATTAAAATGCGCCAGTACCATAGGTTTGGCCCTCACGGCTCTTTCGAGCTGACTCCTCGACAAGAGATTTTTTCTTCAGCGCACGCCGACAGGCCCTTGCTTCTCCTGTTAGTTTTTGAGACATTTTTTTCTGGCGTGTGCTGTCCCGTGATGTGCCAAGAGCAACCAGATCATGAGACGGGAGCACGCCAAGCTCTTCCAGAACACGTTCAAAACTGGAGTGCCCTCGGTTAAACCAACATGTTCAATGCTGTCGTATCAGCAATCAACGAAGACTCGTCGTCCTGCGATTTTTCTTCGTCTTCGAAGAGTCCGATCTTTTTCTGGGAGGCACTCACATATTCGAATGCCGCGGCAAACTCGTCGGACGCATCGGCGTCACTGCCACTACGCCTTGCGGCAGCAGACGATCTTTTCGTGGTTTGAGTGTTCGGCTTTGATTTGCGCCGGCGTCCTCGAAATTTGTGCGTCGCGTGAAACTTCACAGGCCGGTGACCGCGCTTCCTACGGCTTTCTTCATCCATAACGGATAAGCACTCGAGAAAAGCGTTGTTCAGCTGCGCTGCTCGACGAGACACGGATCCTGCAAGTAGGCTTCACAGCACACACAGGCGCGCAGCGGCCAATGGCGGCTCCCGATCCGTACCACGTGATTTAAAGCCAGTCGCGGCGCTCGAAGAAGGCGGCAAAAGCGTGCTTCTCTTTATTATTTCTTGCGCTGCAGCAGCGCGGGAAACTGTTGTTATTTGAAGAGTGAGGCTCGGCTCTTCGCCTCATGCGGTCGACAATGGTGAGCGGCGGCGCATTATCAGCGGCAAGGTGCTCGAAGATGACACACTTTTGGCCTTTTGACAGCCACCTTGTGCTCTTTAGACGCAATTTTAAAGCATTTCCAGTTGAGTCTCGACATAGATTTTTTTTTTCAGAACAGCAGAGGTACTAATCTTAACAAAACAGGCGAAAACAAAAAATCGATAATTTTTTAGAAAACTCGTGTTTTTCGACCCGCATCTCCCCTTAACGAGGTTTCACTGTATGTATACATATATATATATATATATATATAGATGTGTGCCCTGACACACACACACACACACACACACATATATATATATATATAAGATGTGTGCCCTGACGAAGGCCGGTCCCCGGCCGCAACGTTGGCAATAAAGCATCGTTTTTCGTTCGTTCGTCCACTTCACTTCAGCATCTATATATATATATATATATATATATATATATATATATATATATATATATATATATATATATAAACAGCACTAACAATGGGCCAGATCACGGTTGTTCCCATGGGAGGCATAAAGATTTCGGTCTTTTATTCGAGGTTGACACATATGATACATTTCATTTATATTCCTTGGTACAGTAAAAGCTCGTTAATTCGACACCCGTTAATTCGGAAATTTGGATAATTCGGACGGCTCTATTGGTCCCGGCCAAAGTGCATGTTAATCTATGGGACCAAACCTTCGTTATGGTCCCTTGAATACTGGCTAGTCTACCGTCCGCATGGCGCGCCATATGGGGAGGGGTTGACGCTTTCTAAATGACCCCGCAAGGGGCGCTGCGCGCTTTCGGAATGTCACCCGCTCATTGCTCTCGCCTGCTTGTTCGTTGTGTTGTGTTGTGGTGCTGCGGATTGTCCGTTGTGACACTACGACCACAACTGCAACGGCGTGTTTGCTGGACTACGTGGACCTCACCTGATCAATCTGGGACCGGGAACGAATGACAATCCAACTGCAGCAGAATTTTTAGTGATAGTTCGCTAGCATTTTATAACATTGCAAAACCACATAAATCAGGAAATTGTGCCCCAGAAGTTATCACTGCTCCGACTTCTCTTCCTGAGGTACAAACGGAAAGCAAGATTGCTGTACTGGATAATTTGATTGATGGAGGAATGTTTGGTGATGCTCAACATGCACTGCAAGCGCTTTGCGCAATATCAGTTCGTCGGACCACGCGTCTTCTGTGACGGCAAAAAGCCATGAAATGCTTATTTATGGTGTGGCAGGGTACACAGTAAGAAAGATCCTGAGGAAGACTTCCTGTAATGAGTATACATTGCTGCTCTCTGTGGAAATTAAAGCGCGGTGCTGTGGATCATTCTTCTGAATCCACACCAAATTTCCACAATTGAGGTTTGATGTACCCTTCGGGCTCTCTTAAAGATATTATAACCGTCCTTGAGAACAGCTTCACGACATTTTTCAGCGTAAATAAGCTACACGAGCAAAGATGACTCGATCTTAAGGGCTCGTTTTTTTTTGTGTGTGTGAAACACACTATTTAATGAGAATTCTAACAGACAATAATGCCATGGAAAGTGTACGGGATGTTATTTGTAGTAATTAGGATATAAATGTGAAGAAAGTAAAGTGGACGAAAAGATAACTTGCCGCCGGCAGGGACTTTTCTTCACATTTATATCCTAATTACTACAAATAACATCCCGTATAGTTTCCCCGGCATTATTGTCTGTTAGTTCTCATTAAATAGTGTGCTACACGAGCAAAGCATTCTCGACTTTGCCGATTTCATTACGTGGGTACAGCTGCCTGCACTAACATGCACAGAGCATGCACAGCAAATTACTTGCCAAATAGTGAAGTTTTAATTCTTCTACGGCTGCGCTTTTTTGTGAAGGGCCATTAACAATGAGAGAACAACAAAAAAAGAGCAGCTGAAGCATTTGAAAATGAGAAGATGTAAGTAATTTCCCTACCTGTGCAACTCTTCATATTTATTTGCTTTGATAACCACTTTCGTTTCCCTGTTTTAGTTCTTTTTTTGATGCTCATGCCAATAAAATATTTGGAAAAAAAAAAAGTAAACTGGTTCTTTCAATGTCAGTTGGTGCCGTTCCACCCGAGAAACAACCTACACACGTACTACCATGCATTCCATTGATACATGTGCCTCGGCAAAGCAAGCCTTTGCGCACGAAAGCACGTGAGAACTTGTTAATCGAACCGGTTAGTATTTGCCATGGGCACAATTACGCTGCAGCAAAAAAAATATTGCAAGAAATGGTCTAGCTGAACTATGCTGAACGTGCGCCCGCGCTTCGGCGACACGCAGCTGGTCGGCGGAGCGCCGCTCCCCAGCATGAGGACTGCTCGAAGCGCCACCACCCGCATCATTCGGTAAGCGTGCTCGCTCTCCTCCGCGGACGGCAGACTAGCCAATATTCTAGGGACCCTACCTTCGTTAATTCGTCAGAATTGGGCTCCGCACCGCTTAATTCGGACAAATGCTGACGGCTGCCGCTACACAAAAGTGTGGCAAAGCATCGCTGGCACCACTGGAGCGAAACCGAAACCCGAGTGACATCGCCATCGTCATCAACTAGTGGGGGCGATCGCAGCGTCACCGAACGTCGGCGTCTTCTTTCTTCGCTCCAATGCCATACCAATGCACCTCCGACGCCATTTTCCCTTGTGTTGTGTCGGCACAGTCTCTTCTTGCGGAGTTCTCTTTTTTTCCCCCGTTGTGACCGTGTTTACATGTGAGGCCCGAGCATGCGGCAGTAGCTGACGATGGCATCGACGAGGTATCAGCAGAGTCCACCGACAATGACTGTCCAACCTTCGATGCTGTCCTTCCCACAAATATGACCTTTCAGGACTACATCGCAATTGATGACTGTGTCGCCACGACTGGTCTCCTGCCCGATCAAGAAATTACTAATGATGTCGTGACCTCATCGCTCCTCACGGGAAGTCTCGGAGGCGCTTTTGATATTAGAGGACGTTTGCCTGAGCACTTGCAACAGTTTGCGTGCTGTTGGCCGTTTGGAAGAGTTAAGAAAAATTGTAATGTCAGCCAGAATCTGCGCGAAAACGCAGACGACCATTACAAAATACTTCAGCAAATAAAGGTATGCTTCTGCAACTTGATTTTAATGTTTTTCCTGTTTATTCGTTAATTCGGCATTCGGTTAATTCGGACATTTTTTCCAGTCCCGTGAAATCCGAATTAACGAGCTTTTACTGTATTAGGTGCCAAAACCACGATATGATTACGAGGCACGCCGTAGAGGCACCGGATCAATTTCGACCACCTCGAGTTCTCCAACGTGCACCTAAAGATAATTATATACACGGGTGTTCTTGCATTTCGCCCCCACCAAATTGCGGTCGCCATGGCCGCGGGAATCGCACCTGCGTCTACACACCGGATGTTCCGTCCGATCGCCCGCTACAAAGCGCCCAGCATCATAAATAATAATCATCAACAACCAATATCCTCGAGCGGGTCCGGGTCGGGCCTGGTCATGAACAAGCGCGCCCTGGATTAGTTTAGTAATGAATGCCCGGGCCCGGGCCGGGCTAGGGCTGGGTACAGTCAAGTACGCCCGGGCCAGGCTCGGTTCGGTCATGTACGCCCGGGCCGGGCCCGCGCTTGGAACCACGGGCCCGCGCTGGGCTCGGGCTTCATAAAGCGGGCCCGGGCCGTAAAATCCGGCCCGTGCAGTGCTCTAATTCCTGATGCGTAAAATAACGTAAGCCCATCTTTATATCTTGCAGCTGGGTTTGAGCAGTTTTCTGTGAGACTTTCAAAAACCCTGCTTTATAGTACACCGCTTAGCAGACGAATCGACAACACACACACACGCGACAGAGACGTTAAAAGGCTCTAGCCCAAAGCGACCACAGAGCACGGTTCGCACCTTCACCTGTGGGGGCTTGAAGCCCTGTCCGCCACCATAACCAGCACCGAACACGGGCAGCCCCTGGAAGCCGCTGGGAGCATGGAATCCCGCAAAAGGCGCCTCCCCCAGCGGGCCGTGGGGATCTTCGTCGGGGCGCATCTTGGGACGGACTGCGAAGCCGCAGTCCGAGCCGTCCAGGAGGCCTGGGTCCTGGTTGCCATTTCCCCTGGTGGCCATGGCCCTCAACTCCACTACAACAACACACACGGACAAAAGCACGGCATGCAAAGTTAAAGACTGGATGCAGATTTTGTCGATACATAGATTACGATGGCCCACCCATGAATCCCACAATGTATGTTCCACAACTCTATTCATTCCAATGCTCTCCAATCGCAGAGTAAATACTTCTTGACCAGTCGAGCGTATTGCATTTCCTTCACAATACGAACAGTTGCGGATATTGCTCAAGTTAAACGCAATTTACACTCAAAACCTTCTTATAACAAACATGGATATAACGAATTATCGGTTATAACGAATAAATGAAGAATAGTCTTGTCATAGCTACAGTGTTACAAATAAGCGTTTATAAAGAATTTTCGGATATAACGAAGTTGATTTCGTGGCAGATGCTACTTTGTTATAATGAGGTTTGAGTCTAAATTATTCTGACGGCAAATCAAAAAGAAAAAAAAAAGTAACAGAACGAGAAAACACAACCCATACCTGCTAACCTATGGCCTTCTGATATCGGCAGATACACCGCAAGGAGGGTGCCTGAAAAAAATTTCGTTGAGGCAGTGCCTGTCATCGGTCCGGCCTACGATATACGCCTCGATACCCTTAAAATATTGCCAATCAAGGCTCCTGTGAACAAGTGAGCTGAATATAGCACGCCAAAGAACTTGGGATTTTATTTCACAGGCAGCCAGAAAGTGCAAACTCTCCTCTCGGCTAACTGCATAGCTTTCACAATCTCGAAGGCACCCTCGGTGAAATTTGTATAGGTTGTTTAGACTTCAGTAAATAAAAAAATATAGGCTACTGTTCAGAAATAGTTAAGCAACTCCGCTTAGCACTTCTCTTGGAGACCACTGAAGCCTTCGAGCAGTGGGCACTTTCCGCGAGCAACAGTGCAAGCTACACTCAAACCTCATTATAACAGTCACATCTGCCACGAAAATAACTTCGTTATCTCCGAAAATTCGTTATAAACGTTTATTTGTAACACTGTATCTATTACAAGACTATTCCTCATTTGCTTCGTTATAATCAATAATTTGTTATATCCACGTTCGTTATATCGAGGTTTGAGTGTATGTCGCACCTCGTACGTCTCGTATGTTACACCTGATACGTTTAATTCGAGTTTGTCCATTCATGAGCAGTATTAGAAGATCACAGGTAACCAACTAACTTGAATTACTGCCCTTGCCAACTTCAGCCTCGCACTGGGCTTGTTGGTTAAACATGATCAACTTTCATTCTGCAAAACTGCAAATATACTGGACACAGCGAGAAAACACAGGCGCAGAGAACACTTGCAAGTATTCCGTGCATGTCTTTCTCGCTGTGCCCAGTGCTTTTGTAGTTTTGTGTGAAAAAGAAAGTCGATCTCGCCAAAAAGCAATGTCGGCAGTTTTACAGTGAATGGATAAAAATTGGAGTACGCACTCATGGTGTCCTCGAGGTTCATCTGGTTCATGCGCAGTGCGTTCTCCACGTCCTCCTTCTTGAATCCCATGTCGGTGAGGATGCGGAACTGCTTGCTGGCGTAAATGAGGTCCTTTGTGAGAGGCTTGCCACCCTGTCGTAGAGGCGGGAAAACAGACTAACACCGATAAGAACACAGCGCAGTCATTGGCATGTGGTCGGCTGAACGAGCCTAATCGAAGAAGAACGGACCCCACTTGCCCCTGGAGATTCATTAACAATGGTGAGAATGACCCTCCAAAGCGTGAAAAGCCATGTACAGCGCTTGCAAAATGAAATGCGACATTGAAATTGCTCGAGATAGCCACGCCAAGTCCCCACAAATTTGGTCACTGTTGTCACTGATGTAAGCATAGAGTTTCGTAATAATACACTGTAGTTGGATACAGTTGAACCCCTTTATAAGAGGCACTCATGGGGGAGAAATTCTTGCCTGTTATATGAGGTGTCTCTTATAAGCAGGGTACTAAGTTATGCATTTTCCTATCAAACCTTACTTTCATGTAGCACACTGGTGTCTCTTATACCCCACGTGTCTCTTTTATCAGTGTCTCTTATAAAGGGGTTTAACTGTACAACTTTAGAAGTCTGCGGCGTTTCCTCCTCAAAGGCGGATGCACACAAGCCTGCCCCAATGGGCGAGCACTTCAGACTGATGCCATGAGCGGGACGGCCGGTGACCCCGCCTTCGGAGAACATTGCAAAGTTCATGGGCAGGATTACAGTAGACTCTCAGTAAACGGAAATCTGTTAAACAGAACTGCTGCTTAAATGGAACAACTGAATCTGATATGATTGGTTTTGCACTTGGCTTCTGCACCCCTGTTCATCTCTCAGTAAACGGAACTCCTGTTAAATGGAACACATATTCCTGGTCCCTTCAGGTTCCGTTTAACGAGAGTCTACACAGTAATTTCTTTAGTCATAAAAGCGATCGGCCATCTGGGTGGGGCCTCTCCGGACTTCTGAAGTTGTATCCGACTATAGAGAGAAATCTGGCATTAGTGTCTTATAAGAGCTGCAATGCATGGTGCTTCAGCCAGTGTGGGATAGAGATTGGAGGCATTGCAAGCTTTTTCACTTCCTGCGCCTCCGGGAGCGACCCACCTATGACCAAGCAACAATGTCATGTGACGATGCCGCAAATTTTGCCGACCTGTGCTGTCATCACGATTTTTTGCATCACTCGTGTTGACTCTGACAGTCACTTTTCATGTTTGATGAGGCATCTAAAGGCTTACACCTTAAAAAACTATCGATGTAAGGTACACACCTGTTTCGAAGGTCCACCCCAGGTGGAGGTGTCGATTTGACCGTCGGCCCACGAGGGCGGCCCCTTGGGCTTGGTGGACCAGTAGGCCTGGTCGGGAGGGGGTGCGCCACCCCAGCTACCCTTGTGCTGCTGCTGCTCGTCCCAGCCGGGATCGCCCCAGTTGGCACCGCCGCCCCCACGGGGGCCCTTGTTGCCTCCGCCACCACCCCAGACTCCATCTTTCGGCATCCGGAGCATGCCCGGCGGAGCACCGCCTCCACCGCTGATGGACTTGACAGAAGGCATGTCCTTCCAGTGCGACACCTATAGAGGTTGTGCATGCTCTTTTATAGCTCACCACTGTCTCAGAACACCTCTGTAAACTTGACACCGTATCTGCGCAATGCATCTGGGGCATATTTCTGCAGCAACTTCGCGTGGTCTCATCACTCTAACAAAACATAGAGTATTTATTAAAGCTGTGCAAATAGCAAAATTTTGGGTTTGAAGCGAATCTGAATATTGAAGTGTGAGTGCGAATCGAATCGAATATTCTTCGAATATTTCTAGAATATTTTTCGAATACTTCGAAGTGAAATTGCAGAAAAGAAAGTTGGAGAGGATTCCTAAGCATATACTTATGAGATAGCAAGATGAAGGTGTTTCTTTTCGCTAGGTTGAAGCGCAATGTAGAGGCCGAATTGAATTTATGTACATGATTCGGTGCAACCAAAGTGTTGCCGACAACACTTTACACGAGATAGGCAAAGATGCCATTTCCTCAGCCTCTCCTCCTCTTTCAACTTCTGTGGAAGCCCAACTGATGTGGCGGACAAGGGTGTGCTCCCTTCAAGTCCGGAGTACCAAATCTGCCTCGTAGACGTCGATATATAAAAACATCTGAAATTTCGGATGCTAAAAAGCGTCGGCGTCCGATTTTTCGGACTTCCTGCCCAAATTTCAGGCCAAAAACAGCATTAAGGGGGGAAGAGGCACTTTGACATGAAGCATCTTTTTATTTAAGTTAGGATGATGAAAACTTCGGTGATCATGTATTTACATGTGTAAATATCAAATATGAACTCAGTTTTTATGTAGCCCTTACGACAATTTTTTTAATTAATCATTCATTAAAATTTCGTTTAATCACCTTTTTAATAAATTGGCTACTCGGATCCTGCTGAATTGAATGTCATTGCATTCTACAGTTATCAAAGAGTGCAAAAAGCAAATTTTATGGTTCTAGCTTTCCTACAACATAAGTTATGAAGCTTCAAAATCCGCCAGTCGATTACCGAGAAAATGTATTTTTGTTATTTTCTCTCTTGTAAAAACTTACGCTTGTTTATAGTAACATATGACACTTTGTTGCACTCACTAAACATCCAGCTTTTCAGTAATACAAAAATGATCAAAATCGAGTGTACCAAAGCTGAGAAACGCTCGCTAAAAGAATGAAAGGTGGCCAAAAAATTGGAACTGAGAAAAAAGCAAAAAACAAAACGCTGTATCTTCAAGGAGCGCTACACAAGTAAAAATGCTTTACTTTGCAAATAAATGCCTTAGAAGACACCAGGAGAGTAGCTTATCACATTTTCCAATCGAAACGGCCCCAGTGCATGTCATTTCAAGCAGTTTGTTGATTGCGGAGAAGTCGACGATGCCGTAGTTAACCGCCGACGGGTCAGAGCCCTGGCACGCTGTTGCGAGCGTGCGCAGCTTGCACTCGCTAGCGGAAGTTGCCGATAAGCCGGAGATCTTATCTTCAGTCTTTTTCTGCTATTGCGCACGATCGGCGCTAGTCAAGAACGTCGTGTCGATCCTTCTACCACGCTTCCTATCACTGACGTCGTCGAGGCGGCCGCCGACACAGGTGAAGTCGGCATTTCGACCGATGAATCGCGTTCCGCCACCACGCCGTCCTCCGCTGGATGCGCTTCTGATGCACCCGAGCCGTGATCTCGCTTTTTTTTTTTTTTTCGAATTTATGAGCGCTGCGCAACTTTCGATATGGCTTCGCCACGATCAAAGTTCCAAAACGCGGCCGAGAGCGTAGGCCTAATTCACTCCCGGCGGCTGCGGCGCACTTCGTCTAGCTCGCTTGGCGCCGTGCCAGTAAGCCGCCGCAACGTGCAGTCTTTGTTGAGGATGATAATAACGCCTGCTCCAGTTTCTTGCCAGCTTGCGCGGGTTGGAACTTCACGGACGTAAATCGACGAGAACAACAGTTATACTACGGCGCCATCAACTTGCCGCTTTGCGTGCACTGTAGCAGACAGCGCGGGAGGCTCGACGAATCGGAAGGCGTTATTTAGTCACGTGGGCTCACTGTGCCAATAGGCTCACGCGGAGGGACCTTTTTTTGGCGCGGATTTTCTACGTGAATTCTGAGTGGACGGAAACAAGGGCGGCGGGATATTCAAGAAAAAGCGCGGCTCTTTCGAATGCGACCAAGATGGCTGCCGTAGGTAACGTAGAACGGCAACAGCGCGGCGCTGAATAAGCCCGTTTTTTACGCGTTCATCGCTAAAAATTTAGCTCACTGATGGCACTTAAAATGCTGTCACGGCTAAAATACTGATCTAAGGCGCATGAAAATTGGCGAGGTTATGCATCAGTAGCGGCAGAATCCAAATAAAACATTTTCAAAAATTCGATTTTTTTTTCTGATTTTCGGTCTCAAAGACCCGCTTCCCCCCTTAATTGAGCCCCCAACTCTGCCACATCTTTCATTTCCATGTTGGAACCAGCGTTCTCTTGAGTTAATACATTTGTGACCATAGCGGAAAGGCAGCTTTACCGCATTGCAAAGGTGTGATGAGGTGAAGCATATTGAAAATCTAGGGACCACTTCTAATCGGACGTTGACTGTGTCTTGGCTATGTTCGATCGTAACGGAGATCGAAAGGCAGCTTTGCCGCAGTACGAGAGTGTAATGAGGTGAAGCATATTGAAAATCTGAAGAGGGCACTTTCAGTCGGACGTTGACTGTATTTGTTTTTGGGAAGTTCGAATAGTTCGAAAAGTAAAATTCCAGTGCGAATCGAACCGAACAGCAAACACTATTCGAAAAATATTCGAAATTTCGAATATTCGCACACCCCTAGTATTTATGGAGTATTTTTGCCACGAAACTATAATCGTCGCCTACCTCACATGCATTCCTTGCGCTACCACCGTGGTCCCGGCACTTCCTGGTCACAAACAGCATGTGCACTATCAGCGTGACATAGAATTCTCGACAGCAAAGTGGCTAGAGCTGAGCTTTCCAGTGAGGAAATGCAAGCAAGCTGGATGGTGATTGTTGTACCGTGGCTGAAACACTCCCTTGGAGTGCTTGTGCGGTGGTCACCATGCGCCCCATACTTCCCACTGACGAACGATGTGGGGCTATTAGACAGACATAGCGCTCTCAACAGGAAAGTAGCGAGCGGAATAGTTTAGAAAGCCGCATGACGATTAATGTTGCGTGGGAGAAAGATGCCCCAAATACTCTAGTTTGGCTCAAGTGTACAAACACGGCACACTAACCAAATGCAACACCTCTTTGGGGTAGACGTGCCCATATCTTAAATATTTTGTCCATTTTGATACCCAGAAAACATTTCGAAAGGAAGTATTCCTATGCTAACTTATACACATTACACAGCATCTTGTACTCACTGTTTGAAATACTTGCAAAGAAAACCTAATCACTTTTGCAAGAACATGCAACATCAGCTCACCTCATACAGAAAGCAAGCAAGCAAGCATAGACACGCATGCAAAACAATAATGGCCAGCTGATGAATACGTCAGATAAGTAATACTCCTGGCAATAACATGCAACAAACTGCTCCATGCCATGGGCTGAATGAAAATTAAGATTCACTAGGCTGAGCAAAGCCTGGGGAACAAAAACATCTTCGCACTCGCTCCAATGAAACTTCCTGGCTGTCACCACTTAGTCCTGCACCGCTGCGACTGATGCTCTTTTTACCCTAACAACTGCTACGAATACGTTTTCATACCCACTTAGAATACGTAATCAGTTTATGCGCAGGTAAGTAACCCCATTCTCAAGGTAATTAATGTTGCACTCTGTTCAGGGCCACAACTGAGGCTAGAAATATCACAGAAAACTTTGAGGGATGCATTGAGGACACGAAGAGAACATAATGTGGCCTTGCAAGCAGCCTGAGGGGGACTACTAATACAAAACGAGAAACAGAGAAATGGAAGTGAAGGAGCAATTAATTCCAGCAGTTCTGACACGCCCATAGGTGATCGGATCTGAGGGGACACTAAACCACCGACTGCATGTGGCAACAGTGAATACCGGAGCTGAAAGCTAGCCATGGATGCAGAGTTTCTGACAATGCCCATTACAAATGTTATGGATGTTTTTCGTAAACTGCCAATCTAAACACAACGTTTCACTCCAACGAGAGGTACGAGTAATAGCACCCACCGCAGAACCCACCTTGCCCTGTCGCGTAGGGTTGCCCCAGACCGAAGTGCCATCATCATAGTTCGACACGGGCCTACGCGACGGTGGGGGCGAAGGCTCCTCCCAGCCGGACGACTCTCGCTTGCCGTTGGGTCCCCCGACGGGGGACCAGGTGCCCACGTTGGAAGGGGGCCCGGCCCCTCCTTTGGGCCCGCCCCCCCACGCCGAACAGCCGGGGCCGTCGTCCATGCCGCCATGCGGGGGCCGGCCTCCTCCGCCGCCCCAGAGGCGGCCCTGCTGATCGCGCTCGTCCGGCGGGCCACCCCAGTTGGATCCCGGGGGTGGGCCTCCGCCGGGGCCGCCCCAGTGCTTGTCGCCACCGCCTCCTCCGCGGTGGTGGTCGCCGCCCCATGCTGGCGGGCCCTCGGGCTGCGGACGGGGGCCGCCCTGCTGAGAGGGAGTCGGCACACCCGTCCACATGTTTGAGGGCGGGGGCTCGTCCTCCTCGCCCCAGGTTCCCCCGATGTGGCTCGTCGGGGTGTGGCTGCCCCAGGGCTGCTGCTGAGAGCACTGGTTCGAACCCTGCACGGACATACAAACCGCAGTCCGGGGGTCAGACCGTATGGCTCGACCCAGGCGGGGAAATGGGAGGGGGGGTCGGCGGGGAGGTCTAGCCTGGCGCTCCGAAACCCAAGCGGGCCCCGCGCGCCCCTCACGGGCATTGTAGTCCTGGTGGTATCTTCCTGCGTCTCCCTTAGGGCGCGCACCCTCGCGCGCACGCGAGCGATGGGGGGGAGTCTGGCTCCTCACCTGTGCTGCCTGAGGTGGGTTGGGCTGCTTGCTGCCGCCAGCCCTTGCGCTGCGCAAATTGCTCTCCCAGATCTCGGTGCCATTGTTGACGGTGGCCCTCCAGGGGGGCCCCGTGGGTGGCTCTTTGGTCCCTGGCGACATGGGGACATCCCAGGGCGACTCTTGGTTGACAGGCTGAAACCAGAAGGAGCTTGTGAGACAAGAGCTTCAAGACAAGGAGCCGACTGCTTCGGAGAACGATACTTCAAGAACTGAAGGAAACGGTGAGACCTTTTCACACATAGAACTGAAGTTGACAGTGTCACAAAGTGCAAGACAGGCAACATGGGACAGAGGTTAACCAGTAGCATCAGCTAGAAAAAGTGAAGTCGCAGTGCATACGTTGCCGTTCCTGCACCACACCACATGCTTGGATTGAACTAGCTGTCCTAAAAACCACATCCGTTCTCCAGAAAGTTAATGTTCATCGCCACGTTCCACCACAACTGACAGAGCAGACATTTCCAACATGCTCAACACAACACCAGATTCCACACTACCAGATTGCGCCGTAACGTGAGAAAGGGAATGTGCTACAAAAGTGAGAATACAATTTTTGTTTTAAATTGTAGTACTCTATTCATTTCAGAGACCTTACTGTCACTAACGTCATCTGCTTTAGTTAACTTCCCTAGCTCAAAGGAGTTCATCTCGAGAGAGTCGGACGGCATGCTCTGACTCACCGACTGGCCCCAACCCTCGCTGAAAGCCGCCATTCTTCTCAGTTCTGACACGGGCTCCTCCAATACGTTGCGCGGGGCCACTGCGGAGCTCTTGGAGTCTGATGCTTCGGTGGCCTTGGTGACGGCTGTGGCGGCACCCTGTCCCCAGCTGCCTGCCGTTGCCGCCGGCGTTGGTTTGGTCGGGGAACTTGCTCCGCCGGCGTCTGCACCGGGATTCGGCCCACTGGCTGCGTACTCGGGGCCACCGCGCGTGTTGGCGGCAGCGCCCCACTGGGCCGACCCCGAGCCCCATCCCCCCTGGGGACCAGTTGGCGGAGCGCCCCAGCCCGTGGCCGGGGCCGCAGAGCCATTGTTGAGCGAGGTTTCGCCTCCGCCTAGCAGGCCCAGGCGAGGAGGCCGACAGTTGCGAGACGATTGTGGCGGCTGCGACGAGGGTTGTGACGCAGTCTCCTCAGATCCACCAACGGCGCCCAGTAACTGGTCTGCACCTTCGGAGGTGCTGTCGTTGGAGGGCTGTGAAGGAGAGAGAAGAACAAGCAAATTGCTGGTTACAGCTAACTGCTAACATATGCTTGTCATTGTTCAGCACACAACCTATGATGAAACACGAGCGTGCAAGGCACAAGCCTCACGTCTTATGTTTGATGAGCCAACATTCGGTGCATGCAACGAACAAACATCACAAGCACTGAAAAGCAGGCGGAAGGTTCTTTACCAATGTTCTATAGTAGTACACCATGCAGAATGCAGTGATTTAATGACTATAAATAACATGCGGCGTCATAACCAGAGCTTGTTCGAGAGTTATTCCACTGCTGTATTGCTGAAAGATCTTCACCAGCATGCTATCCAGAAAAAGAAGAAGGTGGTTATACAATGAGGTTAGGCTGGCGTGGGTTGAAACTTGTTTGCCAGTACAACATCCAGAAGCAATCTGATTGGATTAGATTGGGTTAGTTGGGATTGGATTAGGTTGGGTTAGTACAAAAGATGTGCAATCTCTAAAAGCATATTTCTTACGGGAATTTTTGGCAACTTTGCTTTGTCAAACACAGAAACAAAGTATGTGGCAAGGCTGCCAGAGAGCTGGTTTAGCCGGTGATGCTAATCCGATTGTCTTTAACAAACATTGAATGCAAAATAAATAGACGTAAATGTGAGTGAAATTTTTTTGCTGCATACTATTTCTGATAATCGAGAATTATAATTTGGTGAACAACATTATAAGAAAATAAATAGCATCACCGGCTAGACCAGCTTCCTGGAAATCTTGCCACATACTTTGTTTTTGTGTTTGACAAAGCAAAGTTGCAAAAGATCCCCGTAAGAAATATGCTTAAATATGTGTTAGAAATTGCATATCTTTTGTTCTAATGCAGCTATTAAAAATCTACTTAGAGATTTCGAATCTGCAGAAAAAGCTGAATAAGTGTATTAAATTTCATGCCATTCACCCAACTTTTAAAAAACCATTTTTCAAGACCCACGTCTCCCCTTAACAGCATTTACTCCACACGAGGCTATGACAGAGAACTTTTGCACATAAACGCACCTCACAGTAGCATGAGTGTGTGCACACTAGATATTACCACGAGAACCCCGACACACCCACCGCGAGACGAGACACGTGGATGGAAACCACTGTTCACACAAGTGTGACGATAGTGCTGCTGTACTTTAACTGCAAAACAACCAAATACTCAAAGCAATATCAAACACAGTAAAAGTAGCCAACATCTCGAATTTCATCCAGATAGATCAATCGATGGAGAGCATAATTCCCCATTCGCATGCTGCCCCGGAAAATAAAGAGTTACACATTTTCCCGCGCACCTTTCGTGCACTGAGGTGAAGCCTTTGTAAACGCAAAGCCCTCAAATGTCCGCATCGACCACTATTTGACTGGCATGGAAGTTCTGTAAAGTACAACGCTACTGTTCCTGTTGGGGTTATTGCAACACCAGCAAGCCGCAAACAAAACGTTGCATGTAATACGAGGTGCTGGATCAACCAGTCATCGCTTAGATACGTGTAGCTGGATATTTTTCGCTCACGAACAGGGACACCAGATTTAATTATGTCCACCTACTTTTCCGGAACTGCCAATTTCCCTGACAAGTCCAGGTTTTCCAGGGTTTCCCTGGCGGTGGACAGCCTGTAAATGGGGGACATACCTCGTCAACTAAACAACAGTGCACATTAAATGTCTCACGTGCAAGTAATGTACAACGGATCGGGGGCAGACCACCAACAAAGGAATGGTTGCTTGCTTGGTTGGTTGGTTTCAAGGGTTTAACGTCCCAAGGTGACTCGCGCTATGAGAGACGCCTTAGTGGAGGGCTCTGGACAATTTAGACCACCTGGGGTTCTTTAACGTGCACCAACACCGCATAGTACACGGGCCTCTAGCATTTCGCCTCCATCGAAATGCGACCGCCGCGGCTGGTGTCGAACCCGCGCCTTCTGGGTCAGCAGCCGAGCACCGTTACCACTGACCCACCCACGGCGGCCTTTACAACAAAAGAAAACAACGCTCGCAGGTAGCCCGTTGGATGGCAGGAACACTGTTGGAGGGGTGACCTTTCAGGCCTCTTTTGAGCTTAAGGATGAGAAAAAAAGTCTGCCTGTCTCGCATCAGCGCTGCATGAGTGCTGATGCGAGCCAGGTAGACTTCTTGTTCTCAAAGCTCAAGAGAAGCCTGAAAGGCCCCGCCTTCCAACGGGCTGTCACAGTTTCTCTGAAAGAGCTTACAGCAGCGGACTTTTGCAGTGCGGGAACCGCACTGACAGTGGTGACGAAGAACTTCAATAATATGTACCGATCAGATTACTTTACAGACAAACCCTGTAAGTGAACTGAAACCACAAATATTTTGGGGCTTTGAGGTACAGGTTGCAGACTTGGGGGGAGGGGGGGGGGGGGACACTCTGGTCCCGGCAAATAGCACGCATGCACACAGTGCCGCATTTAAGTGGCACGTGTGATTTAAACACTGTCCCACACCAAGCAAGAGAGAGAGAGCGCTCACCCAGGAGTTTGAGGAGTTGGCTGCCGAGGTGCCCCTATTGTGTCGAGGGACCGGCTGACTATTGCTGGACCCTGTGGAAGCACACTGGCCCCCCAGGCTGCTTGAGCGGTGTATCACAGATGCTTCATCCCCACTCCATACCATGTCGTCCCCACCTGGTGAAAACAGAAAACACGGGCACGACCACGGCTTAGGGCATGGAAGCAGCCTCGGGGAGAGGGGGAGGGGGGTGGCGTTGTCACAATCAGACTAAGAGGCAAAGGACAAAACCGGCCAGCTGGCAGAGAACGAGGCATGGCTAAAAAATGATGCGTTAACGTAGCATACCTAATTTAGCAATCAATACTTTACCAAAAGCCAACTGCAACAAAATCTCACTTTGGTTAGGGTACGAGTGGTGGAGACTGAACTACACTTGAACCCATTTATAAGAGACGCTGATGTAAGGACAACAGTGTGCCTACATCACAATAAGGGTTGATCAGAAAATTAGAACATGGTACGCTGCTTATAAGAGACACCTCGTATTATGCGGTATTCACATGAGGGACAAGTCGTCGAGGGAGTAAGGCGGAGACTAGTGACGTCAGCTTGCGAGGAGCAATCTCCACAAATGTCCCCAATTCACATGGACGAGGCTAATGGAGGGGGAGACCAGTGTTACTAAACTACTCTGGTGGCTTGTACCGCCCGTTTCACCAGCTGCAGACTGGACACCCATTGTCACTCTCAGCAGGAGCAAGTGCAACAATGTGGCACTCGTCCCGTTAACACTGTGTCCTGTGTACTTTGAAGCTTCTCCCAACCATAAGCGCATCACCAGGCCAATGTGGCCAAACAAGAGCCTGAAATTCCGCTATATCCCCCACCGCTGGGGGATCAGTTGTCCTGTCGGGGAAAAGGTCCCTATGTCCTCCTCCAGGGGGGGGGGGTCGCGGTCACGTGATTTGCAATCACCCCACGTCCCCCCCGCTGATTTCTCCCTCGTGTGAATACCCCTTAAGGGACAAGAACCGCTCCCCAAAGAGGTAATTGGGGCGCATCGAGCTTAATTGGTAAGAGCATCGGGCACTTAACCCAAAGGTTGCAGGTTCGGTTCTTGCCTGCAGCAAGTTGTCTTTTCGCCCACTTCTTTCTTCACATCTGTATCACAATTACTACAATACACTTAAAACAGTACAACTGCCGTCCCCTATACCTTCCCTGGCTTCATTATCTGCTGGTTTTCATTCAGGCTCATGCCAAACAAATAAAACCGAGACCTAACAATTCCCTTCCTTCGTGCATCTTCCCTTCCTTCTCTTATAAAGGGGTTCAAGTGTATTGGTTTCCCTTTACACATGTGCACACAAACAAATTTGCACATACACAAAGATTGGTAGCAGGAGGTTGAGGAAAAAAGCCGCACTAGTACAGTCTGAGGGCGCAGCCTAGATGATGTAGCGAAGCCAGTAATACCGGCGCTTCGCTACAATGAAATTCTACATTTTATGCGAAGTGGAGGCCCCGGTCTGGCAGCTCCAGAGACAAACTGCTTTATTCTTTCTTTTTTTTCTAGCACTGAAGGAGCCAAGAAAAACAAGTTTAGTGTGGCTTACCATATTAAGAGGTGGAAGAAAAAAAAAAAAAACCCTGAGAGCCAGCAACCACGCTTCGTTGCTGCACAAAGCTTAACAGCATGTACTATCAAAGCAGTTGTAGCAAAACTGCAGCACTGTTAACCCCAAATATTTAAAAAAATTAAGTTTATAGCAAAGCAGAGAAATGGTCAAGACAACCGCCTTTTATAATTAGTCCTTACAAACGAGCTGAACTTTCTGCAGTTCTATGCTTGATCTCTGGCTGCATAGTTGACTGCCTAAATAATATTTCTTTAATATCTGTAATAATACCGACCTTGAGGGTACAACACAATAAATAAATCATTACTGTTTCTAGACACACTTAAAGGAAGAAAACGCAAAAGTTTCCATGAATCAACGAGACGACAAGCGTGCGCCACTGTAAGAGAGAACGCCAATGGGGGAGAGAGAAGGGGGGAGGGGTTACACACTCACCCATGCCCCTCTCGCAGGGGTTCCGGCAGGAAGTCTGCCCCAAGGCTGTGCCGGACGTCCATGCCGCCGACACATTCCCAGCCTCCCGGGACTCCGAGCCTGGCCGCGTATCCCAGGTCTGTCGCAACACACACACGCGAAGTCAATATTACTTCAACCAACGAACAACTTCACGTTTTGTCTCTGCTTTTGGAAAGAAAAATGAAAAAAAGAAACGGTGAAAAGAATTTTAAGAAGTGTTTTAATTAAGGAAGCGCAGACACCAAGTCCAAATGGTCACCTGACACGAAACTGACTCCAGCACGAGCTTAGCGGGCTTGCGAGGAATGCTGCAACAAATTTTGACAGAGAACTTATTTGAATTTTGAAGTCTAGAAACTAAGCGCAGTTTCTTTTCCAGACTGATCGCGATAACCGCGTGGTGTTGCTCTCCCATGTAACCCCATGTGTTGTCACACAGAGGTTTTCTACGTCTTCGTGGGAGTTTTTGAAATCTTCATCGAAGATTTTGGTGCCTAGATCGAGTGGTGCTGGAATCAGAATCCTAGTTTGCTGCTCACCTAGTTTGGAAAATTGATACTGCTTTTTTTAATTTCATTAGCCATGGTACAAACATCAAGTGCTGGCGATCTGCAGAACGGCTAATTATGACTTGACTGAAAAACTATTAGCAGCACTACAATGATATCCCACATTCTAGTGCCCAAACTGTGCAATATTTTTTTTCTGCGGGCAGCTTTGTCTATCTCTTGAATTAATATTACCTACAACACAAATCATTACACGTTTGAGGTCAACACGATAAGCCACAAGATACACGCGACCAACCCATGTAGCCCTCTAGAGACTTGATGCAGTTTCACTGCACACAAAATGCAAATATCCAGTCCGTACATTTGACACGTTCTGAACGACGTGATGAATCACAGTTGACATAGATTTGAAAGAACATTTCACAGAAATATCTATTTTTTTTCGTCTCTCAAATACCAAGCCGCTCATCGAACCACTCCAATTTTTCTTTACTTCATTACTTCTACGGTTCAGTTAGGATCGAACCACTCCAATTTTTCTTTACTTCGTTATTTCTACGGTTCATTTAGGAACAGCACTGGGTTCATCTAGCCCTCTCTTCCACGGTTATTGCAAGTAACAGAATGTCAAAATACTAGCATTTGGTTCTTTCAAACTTTTTTTTTATTTACCCTATGCTTCCCTTGGTTTTTCACTGACCATTGGCTTCAAAGGATCCACTAGCATAAATCAACGCCCTTGCCTCCCTGTCTCGTAGGATGAATTTGCTATTTACTTTGCCACTCTATTTTTGTGTTAGGGGCAGTCTAAACTAGGAATGACAAAAACAATTTTGCGTTTTTATGTGCCAAAACCATGACGCGCTTATGAGGCGTGCCAGATTAATTTTGACCTCCCGGAATTTCTTGAACGTGCACCTATGTCTAAAGCATATGAGCATTTTTGCGTATCGCTCCCACTGAAATGCACCTTTTTCTTTAACAGCAGAAACGATATGTCCAAAGCTACCAGGCCGGTTGAACGCAAAATGCACTCTTTGAAAGGAAAGGTAGGAAGCCCAATTCCAAACTTAATTTACCATATACCGTTTCACACAAACACGTTTGGTCACAACCAGTATGAAGCTCTATCCTGATCAGGTGCTGCTACACGATCACTTTCTCGCAACCTGACTCTCAGATCGCTATTTGACTGATGTCTGCACCAAACTTCATCTGAGTTAGTTCGCACCACGTAGCGGCAACTATTGTTGATCGTGATCAAGAAATGAGATCTTAATCAGCCCTGATCGCGAACTAAAGTGCCCACGTGACAACCAGGATTATTAAAGCCGCTGTGACAAGCTCTCTGACGGGGCTCTGGAATGCATGAACATGCGCCCATTTGCTTGGCAACGGTGAATTGCCGCTACTTGACTCAATCACAGAAGCACCGAAAGATGCAGCAATGAATCTTCTTAATTAGCCAACACACTGGTGCAGGGTTAACAATGCGATCTATTTCCTGTCACTATCCTGTTAGGATGTGGCTGTTGCACATGCAGCTAACAGAGTCTCATGAGCAATGTCCTACGAGCAGCTAACTGGATGAGTGTGCTCTACGAAAGCGGCCTCAAGCAGAGCTTGCTGTGCAAGCGAAGTGCGCTCATACACATTATTTGCGAAAAATAGCTGCTTTCATCAGTAGACAGCAAAGTGCCCAGCAAGAGAGTTACTATGCCAATTGCAAAAGAAGGGGTCTATAGGTTTGCGAAGTACAAAAATGTTAATTAAATGCAAATTGGAAGAGAACTGTGCTAAGGGCTCAGGTGCAGCAGCTGCCGTTTCAGCCTGTTATATTTATGGACACGTACACCAAGGTTATTATGATGTAAAAATCAAGTGGGCTGAGCCAAAGCATGCGCTGAACACTTCACATCAGCCAAGAAGACTGCACCCACCGAAGCGACCAGGGTGGCTAGACATCCAAGAGACCGACAATGCTTTTAGGAAATAGATGCTATGCAGGTTATCACTTTCTCTCATCTTGCACATATGAAAAAGATTGAACAATAAATCACGAGCATTTTTAGCATAAGGTGCCGATGCGAGAGCTCATAGTCCTAAAGCTGCTGGAACACGTTTTCTCTTTTTAGATGACTGCAAATAAGCACAACAAATTGGTCAATGGCAATTTCCAATGAATTTGGCACAAAATTTCAGTTTTGAAAATATTACCCAAAGAAACTTCCTGTGCAAGCTCTCATTTGCCGTAACTTGGATTTCTAGCTGCTGCAGCATTGCATGTGCAGGACGCACACAGTCTGAGTGAAATCCCTATTCTGAAACTCAAGACATCCTGCATGACCCAAAGCTAGCACACAGGCCTCTTCTAGGCCTCAAACATAAGCTGCTGTTACTCTGAAGGCCTGCAAACCCCGAGAAGAACGTCCAACTAGCCCTACGCGATGTTCAAAGCACGCCCAACAATTGACAAACTCGTCAGTTTTTGAACAGGAGAATGACCCTTCATAAAGCGCAGCCTAACGTTGAAATTTTACATAGTCGCTCATTAAAGTTCGTAATATATTCCCTGTCCTCCTTGAACGTTACCTCCATGAGAAGCAGTTTCCCTCAACTAAGGCATTTCTCCTCAACCAATGATTGCAGGCAAAAGCTACTCAAAAGGCTCTGCAGTTTCTTCAGTGGTTATGCAGCATATAATGAAAAATTACAAATGACACAGATGTTGCACCAACTAATAATAATAATCGGTCATGTGTTATACACCAACACCACAATATGATTATGAGGAACGTCGCGGTGGGGGACTGCAAATTGATTTCTAACGCTTCGGTTTCTTTAGCGTGCACCTAAATCTGAGCACGCAGGTGCTTGTGTTGTGCACGCACTAAAATGTAGCCGCTGTGGCAGAGAACCAAACTGCAGCGCGACGCCTTACCTGCTAGGCTACCCGGTGTGTATGTTTGTAGCAACTAAACACAAACACAGTCTTCTGAACTTCGTCCAGATCTAGCTGTCAAGTAAGTCTCCCTTTCGAAACAACTGCCTTTCCACAAGCTTTAAAATATTCTCTGTGTACCTACTCAAGAAAAAAATTTCCTATGTCAGATCACCGTGGTGTCATGAAAATTTATAATGAAAATAAATATCTGGGGTTTAACGTCCCAAAACCACGATATGGTCATGAGGGACGCCATAGTGGAGGGCTCCGGAAATTTTGCATGAAAATTTATAGTATATACTAAAGGGTAGGTAAGAAGCCAGAGTTTCACTGCACCACAGTAGCTATATTTGGCTGGCTGAACGGCAACTACGGTAACAGGAATTCGTATGAAAGCACCCTGCCCTGCCGTACCCCTGGAGATCAAAACAAGGCCAAGAACGAGAACAAGACCAAGAATTAGGAAGACTGCACAAGACAAAAGAGTTTGACAGGATGAGACTTGACCTAAGAATTGACTGGAAAAATTCGCAATGTCATTCTCCTCTGCATTTCCTTTAATGCTGCTCAGACTGATGACATCGTGTCGTTCCACGATTAAAACAGTGTGCCGCGTTGTGTCCAAGAAGGACTACGTTAACTAGAACAGGGAACCCAAACTAGCAAGACTGCAATAGCAACCACAGTTCCACAATTTTAGTGCACCACTGATTGTAATGCACCGCTAATCTTACATCAGGAAAACGCGCCCGCCAATTTGAGGGCCACATCTTGCGAAAGAACAGTGCCGTTAGAATCGTGCAAATACAGTACTCTCTGCCAAGGAAGCTTTATACGGATAGACCAGCACCGAGGCTGCATGCAGGAACCAAAAAATGCCGAAGTTTCCTCAGAATTGATTAAAAGAGAACAGTTTTGAATGACCATTAGCTTGAACGAATTTGTACCGTCCATCACGCTTTGCCTATGACTACGCCCACCGCAAACCAATGCCCTTTCTCACGAAATCTTCAATCACCCTTGTGCTGGTAGTCGCGCTGCAAGCGCTTTTTTTGTTACCACAATAATCAGCGTTCAAGTTGAATGCTGAATGCCAACATAGCCCTATAGTATCCCGTTTTACACTGCTGCACAAAAGCACGTAAATCTGTTCGAATCCGGTAAAGGAGTACCGATACACATTTCTAAAGCTGCGGAGACCACAACCTGGCGTCACTGACACGGTTGACGTGGCAACAGCAAAAGAGAAGGAACGCTACAGCGCATTACCGCTGCCTCAACTTGCAGGCTATAGCAATCGCAGAAACGGTAGTGATTCAGCATATATCAGATGTCTTGTCGAGAGGATACAGAATTCAAAATCAGCTCAAAGAACCAAGTACTGCAAGTAAATTATTTCGGGCACTCCAGCACTGCTGAGACCGCTCTTCAAGAGTTCACCGGATTTCTTAGCATCAGCATCGAGAAATGACATACACGAAATCCATCTCGGTGCTCCTCTAACACTGACCAAATATATATATATAAACAAAAACAATTGCCACCCGAACACTTCATACAAACCAGTGAAGCTGAAATGTGCCGTCCCGGAGTTTACCACTAGCTAGGATCTATCGAAGTCTCTTCTGTTGCAGCTTTTGATTTCTCTATTGCCGCATTTAAGAGATGCCCGCTTCGAACTGTGCACTTGGTGATGTTAGTTTAACGGATATTGAGAACACCCAAAGGATTTTACGGGTAGCGATTCATGCTGTGGCGGGTATCATCCCTAGCCATATATGCTGACAAAACTTGAAGAGAAACTGGCGCAAGTGCGGAGGCCCTTCGAGGTAGCGTATGCTAGCATTGCTTCGTTACAGTTTCTGCGCATTCATGGACTGCCATGTTTTTCCACCTCCCTCCCCAAAAAACTTTTTTTTTAAATACTCGAGAAACAGCACTCACCCCAGAGTTCCCTTGGCCAAGAAACAGGTCGCTTCTTTTGTCGTCGCCTTGCATCTCACTGTGGGTTCTGCAAAAAGCAAAACATGGAATAAGCTTTTCAGACACTTCGCCACAACACATTTCAAAAAACACACCAACACCACTGATCAGCTTCTGCATTTTTTTTTTTTTAAACTGTCGACTCAAGGCAGTTACCAGATACCAGGAAGCATGTATAATTGAGTTTTACATCCCAAAAATCACGATACGATTACGAGAAACGCCGTAGTGGAGGGCTCCGGAAATTTCGACCACTTGGGTTTCTTTAACGTGCGTGTAAATAAATCTAGGCAACACGGGCCTCTAGCATTTTGCCCGTCCACCGAAGTGCGGCTGCCGGGATTCCGATTACGCGACCTTCGGTTCAGCAGTCGGGAACCATAACTAAACCACCGCGGCGGGTACACCGGTTAAGTAGTTAACGTTTGCTAATGTTGATTACGTTGAGCGAAACGAGTCAATCGCGCTCAGGTAATCGACCCAACGTCCACGCAATACAAGGCGGCCGGCCGGTAACTGCGCAACATGTCAACAGGTGCCGGAATCCATCGTGAGAACTGCCGTAGAGGGTTTGTAGTCTTACTCTTTGGATCACAAATCTTGCTCGATCGATATTCGGTTGAAATACGACGGAACGTCGCGCGTAATTACACATCTAATTAGCGCAATCCACCGCATCCGATGCAACACCGGGGGTGGGCTGTTAGCCAACTCCGAGTCTGTTCCCACGCACTTTTTCGAGAACCTCTCTACACAACTGACGCGGCGGGAACGCTAACGAAAAATATTAAACGATGTTCACCTTGACCGCCGAACCAAGGTGATGTAAAAACGCACAAAAAGGACTCGGCGCCCGAATCTATGGCGACAAATACGCAGCGACACAATTTTTTTTTTTCATACAACAGGTGGTGACACCTGACGGCCAGCACAACAAACAAACGCCGCGTCCTAAAAACTCGATCAGCGGGGCACGCCATCTGGCGCTCAACAAACGAGACGCGAAGGAAAACTCCCGAAACCGAACACCGCCGCTACGCGCCGCCACTGGCGCAATACACACAAGCAGCGGTACACAAACACACGAAGCAAGCCAAAACACTGCCGCCAGCGCGTACTTAAAAACAATGCCTACTGCTTTCGCACGACACGTAAGAAAAAGCGGAGCGCGCCTAGCTCGCTCGGAGTTTTTCTCGACACCAGCTGAACGCCAGTTGCCTCCACTGACACAGAGCGTTTCAAGAAGCACCCTAGAGAAAAAAAAAAAATCGATATTGCTACGTCACAACCGATCAATCGCTCCTGCCGTCGACGCAAAAACGATTCAAGACTCCCAGCCGCCACTGTACTTGCTTATCTCGCTTAACTATTACTACTACAACTATCGCCTAATAACCGCACGATAGCAAAGCGCGCGTCTGATCTCACATCGGCGCGCCGCACGCTCGGAACACAAGTGCTCGTAATCTGCACATAAACACACACAACGGGGGGTGCGAAAAAGGACACCACGAAGCACGAAACCACGACGACGCCTGCTGCGGGGTGGCGGGCAGCTCTGTTTTGCTTTTTTTGGATGCGCATCGATGTTTTGCTGCCGCCGTCAAATCGAGGCTTCGGCGGCGGCGAACCACGCTAGCTCGCTAACTGCACTGTTTTCCCTGCCAAATACGGTAAACGGGCTCTGCGCAAAAGCAAAAATCTGCAATAACACACCAGTGGAGGGGGCCAAGTTAAAAAAAAAATGAAACCGCGATTTCGTGTCGCACTATCGGCGACAAGAACGGAGAGTAGGTCAAAAATAGCATCAGCTGTTGCGAGCAAGGCTTAGCGATGGCGGTACACAAACCATTCACAGCCGAAGCGCCCGCCACTGTGAGCGCCGCAATCCGAAGCGCACTGTAGTCCGTGCGCCCAAAAAACGATGGTCCAAAGCGGCGCAAAAACGCGAGCGGACCGCGCTACGCAACCAGGCGAGCAACGTTGACGATTCAAGGGCATCTAGGCCTAACCGGTCAGCTTCACAATAAGCCGCTGCGGGGACTCGAACACTTCGCCATTCCGCCGTTCGGAGCCGCATCCGGATACCCTGCGCCCCACGCGTCCTCGAGCGCGCAATGAAATGCCGTACGGTACTCACTTGTACTCAATTTTGCTCGTCCAACTTCAACAACGGTCCAACATCCATCTGAGCATTTCGTTTTTTTGGACACGATCACAAGGAACCATCGGGTATGCGAGCAGCAGCCATGTTGGCTGCCTTGACTGGAGGTGGCAAGGAGGGTGGCGCGCGCGCCCGCCGGAACAGCCGTCCTCCTCTCCCCACCCCCCCTCGCGGGCGCGAAATGGACTCGCCCTCTAATCGCAGCAGACGGACCGGCGCAGTAGCAGACGATGCTCGACTTATAAACGAAACTCGCCCTAGCACGGCCGGGTTTGGAGGCTTTTCAATCCGTATCACGGGGTATTTCGGCTCTCCGAACACCGCAGTGGCCGTAACGATAACAACGTACAAAGTTTCATCGATACGGCGTTTTATTAAAGCGGAGCGGAAGGGGGCTACGGCGTTCCGTCCGTCGCCGAACAACGCAAAAAGCAAGAGCGAAAACGAGGTCGCCTCTCTACAACCACCTCCTTCCCCGTCCGCTCTCAGAGCGCCGTGTTTTTGATGACATTTTGTGCTTCGCCGTTGCAGGAGCGGTCGGGGCACGTGACTGCGTGCACCTTCTCTCGAAAGCTTGCCCGGTTTCGGCATGGCAGCGAGCTGTGTGCTACGCCTTGTCTCGGCCGGTGGAGGCGCAGCTCCATATCCTTGCGAGAGGGCCCGCCGCCGACACAACAGTCCTTACTTTGCGCCGCCGCGATAGTATGTGGCGCGCGGCTGGCACAAATTCTGACATTCCTCGCCATCTCACACACCGGCGTCGCGGAAACTTTTGTTTGTTAACGTTTCGTTTTCTTTCTCTCGCAGTCTGCGCTGGCGGCGCGCACGTAATCACGCCGCAAAGTGCAATTAGGCGCGCGACGCGCGTGAATGAACCCGACGCAAGCAGAGAGGACCCCCCCCCCCTTGTTTGTCGGCGGCCCGTTAAATAGGAAAAAAAAGGGGGGGGGGGGGGCAGCGTGTCCTTTGCGTTACCTTGGTGAACCGTCGGCCGAACGCTATGAACAAATCCGAAACAATGAGAACGTGCACGAAACGAGCGAGGATCGAGAGACGACGAGAGCGTCGTCTGCCACGGAGAGCAGACGATATCTTATCTATCGAGAGCGCGTAGATTAGGAAGAGCGAAAGCTGCGTACAACGGCGCACGCGCCAGTTCCTGGATTTTTAACACGAAAGTGTTTTATGCCGGGGTCCACCAAGACTTCAGTGACGTATTTCCGTCACGGAAGTGACGTCGTAAAAATCTGCTTGATCAGATGGCAAAGAAAAAAAGTTCCGTCAACGGGCGTCGAACCCACGACCGCTCGGTCCGCAAGAACACATGCCGGGCACGCTATCCACTGCGCCACGGTCACAGACCCTAGAGGCCTTTACAAACGCGCCTTTTATATCTACCACTCTCCCGGTCGGCGGGGTGGTGTTGCTGTCTGGGAGCGGTAAAGTAGAGTAATTCATTACTGTGGCCTCCGCGACTAGCACCTGCAACGCGTTACACGTCCATCCCGTTCGGCGCGTTTTCAATAGAAGTTCAATTTTGTCAATGCCTTAACACACCGCGAGCTGGCGACCTTAGCGCAAGCGTCGTACGGTCATGTAGGCTCCCTAAAGCGTCGTAAAAGCGTCTTCCTCGCTCATAGCGTCACGCTATGCCAAACCAAAAATAGCTCTGCGACGCGCGCCTGCCTCACCTGGCTGTAACACCGCGTTCCCCGCTCACGCGCTCGCGCCGAGAAAAATCGCAGCCGGGCTACCGGGGAGCGGCACGACGCGCTTTGCGTTTCCCTCTAGTCCGGCCGGGGTGTTCAATCACATTTTAACATGCCGCGGGATGGCGACCAAGTTCTGCGTCCAATATGCGACGCTCTTCTGGCTATCACACCTCGTTCTCCGATTTCGCTTCCACCGTTAACTGCTACAGCTACCACAAGTTATTGTGTAATCATTTAACATGGACGCTAGTCGTCAGTATATAGATGTACCACCAATCATCAATGTGGGCACATCCACGTTAAACGGTGCTATAGCTGACAGACATCAATATACATTGTGCAAACTCTCTTATATCAATTTACAGTAAACATTCAGTTACTTCTGTAAGGACACGCTTTACTTTCGTGTTATTCCGATTCCTATGACGGAGGGATCAACCATTTTTTTTTTGTTATTGTTCCCGATCTCTATGGTATTCCACCGCTCTCCAAGCGTTATCCGAGGGGGGATTACGCAAAAACGTTATAATACTTCAAGGCGCCGTGCCCCACGTGCGAGACGCGAGCAAAACTCCGATCGACCTAACTGAGCGCGTCGTCTGCTAGGAAAACTTTCGTCTGTTTCGTTTGTTCCCTCACGTTATCGTCGTCTGCTCGTAGAAATTCCAAAGTTCGTCTGAGCACAACGAGTATATCGAAAAGAAAAAAAAAGGCTTAGATCACAGAGACGAGTGGTTATGCATATCGCCATAGAGATATGGCAATCGGAGCCCTATGAGTAAACAAAGGTCCGAGAGATTGTTCGATCGAGCTATCGGAAAGACACCCCGGAAAAGATGTCGACAGACGTGCCAAGAGGACAGTGATAGCCGCCATTTGCTCTCTCAAACAATTGATAAAACACGGCCGATTTCACCCCTATAAGACTTCATAATCGTGGACAGGAGTTGCTCAGCGGAGAAAATAGCAGCCGCCTTCGCTTTTTTTTTTTTTTTTTAAGAGAGATTCCACATTGAATTTTTTTTATTTCGCTCACATACCAGAAAAGTAAAAAAAAAAACTGGTTACGAAATTCACTCCCAGTCCTATAGCGGTCATAGTTCACTTTCCCGCCAACGTAAATCTCCCACAATCATGGCCCTTTCTCTCATAAAAAATTGGATCGCTTTCGCCAAGCGCATACACTTATATGTAAACGAACGTCATTGCCTCAGCTGTCCCGACAAACCCGCAGTCCTGATGACGTAGAAGCAAAATAAGAAACGAACTCACGTACGAAGCAAGAGCATTATCACTGGCTTTTTGTCATGAATTAAAAGTAAACGGTTCTCTTATCACCCTGCACGCGCCGCATTGTTGCCTAAGCTGACAACGAGCAAATAACCAACACTTAAAGACTAAACAGCTCCGTGACGAGAGCCGGTTATGGATCTCTTTGCAAACGTTTGTTTACTTTAGCTCTGACAACATTTGTCCTTCGATAGAGAGCAACAATGCAAGGACGACGTGAAAGCTGGCGGAGCATGAATAAGGTGTCGAAGAGATAACCCTTTCGCGCAAAGTGATCCGCCATCAGTGCAAATTAGAGTGGCTAGAACAGCGCAAATGCGCTTCAAAGCATTTTTAGGTGTCGTGAATTGCAACGAGAAGAGAGCATAGCAGGCGAACCGCATCCAGAAGTGGCCAGTAGCAGACGACGCGCACGTCGATGGCACGTCGATAGAAATATCGCACGTTTCGCGCAAATATCTCCTACATGGGAACGTCAAGGGATGTTAATGTGACTGCCGCACGCGTGATATTGCGCATGAGCTCACAGTATTGGTACAGAAAACGCGCAGGACAGAAGCACCGCACAACCAAGACAAGCATCGCCTCAGAGATCTACAAAAAACCAAGATCAACGTCTCGGAGGCTAAAAAAAAATAAAAAAAACGATTTTTTTTAATCAACGCAAGACGGCGCAATAGTCGCACCTTGTCAAGATGGCCGGTCCTGTAAACGGAGCACAATGTTAGTCTTGTAATGCTGCCAGAGAAATCACACGCTTTGTTTAAAATACATTGTAATGCAAGGCTTCGTATATAATAATGTTTCTTATTATTTGATATGAGAGCCAAAATAAATAAAGTTCTACAAGAAAAGAAAGCCGAAACATCGCGAAACAAAGGCATACATAGCCACTGACCTCCATTATTCTCCTCCTAGTGGAGATCAGTGTACATAGCCTCAGAGATGTAACGGCCTCAATGAACAAGGAGGTTATATACTATTTCTTCTGGAGTGGAGGTGGCGCCCCCGTAAGTGAAGCCGGTCGCCGCCATATTGCAAAAGGAAAAACTCGGAAGCAGACGACGGAGTGCGCTCCGTTGCCCCGCCGTCGCAGTTGTCTTTGGGGACGGTGGCATGCTTTTGTAAAGCAGTTAAACATTTTACGAGGCCATGGCGACTTCGTGCGTCGCTTATGGCTGCACAAATCGCAATAAGAAGACGCCTGGGATCACTTTTCACGTGTAAGTGTCCTCACTTAGTTCGCTGACGATTGTCTGTTTTTCGTGCATGCTGTTAAACTGGAAACAATTTGAAAGGTGCGCATACATGTAATACATGCGTGCAGTTGTAGCGACGAAAATTTTACGCTTTAAATGTTCGCTGACACGACGTTGTACGTGATTTTTAAGTGTGTACACGAAGTGGGTGCAGTCTAGCTGGACGTACCGAGCAATATTGGTACGAGTAGGAAGTCAGAACGCCCTTAGAATTCCGAGCTTTCTGGTGTTTTCTTGCAAGTCAAGACTGACGGCGTGCATGCATATTTATCCGGTGCATGGATATCGAATTTGATGGATGTTTATCGAGGAATTGGCAAACGCAACATTCCATGACGTGATTATCCGTGTTACATGTTTCCAAAAGACTGCGCGCAGCGTTCTACCTGGGAACGTGCCGGTCGAAGAAGTGGTTAGAGAGCTAAGGACGGTTACCAGCTCGACCAGCTCTGACCACCTCTGCTCCATGTAAAACAATTTTATCTCTAAAATAAGGTGCCGCCCGTTTCATGGCCGATACCCCGCGGTGGGTTGCGCCAGGTTGCCAAGGAACAACCAACCAACCAACCAACCACCTCTGCTCTATTCACTTCGCAGAATGCTGCTTCGACAGAACGGGGCAGACGGCCTGGCACCTACAATTTGTACCTACAATTTTTCCTGCTTTCCCAGTGCATCTACAAAAGCCTGTTAGTTTCTACCTCCTTGACGTAGCTTCAACACAAATAGTTACGAAAAGAAAAAATTGCGGCAAAAGCAAGATGTAACTCTTTTGAAATCCGACCAAACTGAAACCGAAACACCGAAGGACGCGGCTGCTTTACTTTTTTATGCGTCTAGTCTGAGAGGGCGAGAGCTACCTCGTTTCGAGGCTGTGCGCGCTGCGCTTGCCGTGATGGCACACGTCGCCCACGTAGGTTAATGCTTGCGAATCCTGCTTCTGGCCAAATGTTCGCGTGATTGATGTGTGCTTATGTAAAGAGAATAAGTGCGTTCCACGTTAGCTTGTGGTTACCCCTTGAACACTGACGCCGTTACAACACAAAAACCCAGTTCCTAGTAACACATATGTAATTACAGCGCGCTCGATATACGAAGCACCCCTTCGACAACAGATTAGTCTGCAGCTGACATAATAGTATGACATAATTTGTTTCATAAACGAGAAGAGGCAACTGTTCGTGGGTTTAAAGCAGTTTCCATCTCATTTTTTTATTGTGGGACTGCAAACCAACGCGCGCGCCGCGCGTATTCCATTGCCGTCTATGGCGGTCGCGCCGTGTTTTTCCTCTAGTTACATGGCCGCCGGCGGCTTCACTTGCTCCCGTCGGCGGCGGCCGGGACTGCCACTCCAGAGGTTCTATAGAACCTCCTTGTCAATGAACACGTCAATGAGTCATCTTGACGAATCTTGTCGGTGTACTTTCTCGTATTGACGCTAGCCGGCACGACAGTCGCGTCTCGGCAAAATGGCGGTATCTTTGTAACGAGGATGAGTGCGCTGAGCAAACAACGCTCACAGACCGTAGCCGTGACGCTGTACGCGCGTATAAAAACCATAATCCGTGTTGCCGTTAGCGTGAGAAGGAATTAAGATTACCGGCTGACGTACCGGTTGAGCACGCGTAAATGCAGATCATGTCACGAAGCGAGCTAATCTCGCTGTTACGCTGGGCGGCCATCTTGAGAGTTTTGCCTTACGTCGTAAACACACCCGGCGGATACCTTCACAATAGTTTCGCTTCAACAACATACGTTTGGTTCGTGAAGTCGTTGAGCGAAAAAAAGAAAAGAAACAGCACGGGAAAAATGCGTTGTAGACAGTCCAGTACACACACATTGTCCTTTCCACATCGTTCTTATGTCATTTTATTTTTCCACGTTCTGTTTCTGCACTCAAAGACATCACAATGGTGCACCCACTGGCCAAAGAGTCAACGCTTCTGGGGGTTCTAATTAACAGAATTTGGTAGTGCGAAGGGTCTGTGCATAGGCGAACATTCCCTCCCCCCCCCCCCCCAATTATGTCAATGTGGATGGATGGATGCTATGAGCGTCCCCTTTATAACGGGGCGGTGACATGTCTGCCACCAGGCTCGAAGAAAAAAAAAACCTTCCTTGTTTCATGTTGGCCTAATACCTCATCTACATTGATTAAATCTATGTTATTATACCAAAAATATAAATTCACGGTCCAAGGCAGAATGACCTTATTAGTCCCCCATTATTTATTTTTGTTCTTTATCTCTACTTTTCTGCCACCAATACTCTAACCGTCTCTTACTTATTTCTATCGCGGACGTGTTCAGCTTCCCATTGTTGTCCCTAAAACCCAAGGCTTCCTGTAGACTCGTGCCCACACGTATACCTGGGTGAATATCGCCACATTCAATCAGTACATAGTCCCCCCGCAGCATGTACATTGTTATTGTTCGTTACTGAATCTCGCTTTATAACTACGCGTTCTAAGGCAGCCCGACCTTGCTTCAAACAGTAAAGCGCTTCCCCTTGAATTATCATACAACCTTGCCCTCCTTATTTTGTTTTTTCCCTTTCGGTAGTTACTCAGAGCCGGCTTCTTTTCCATCGCTGTCGTCCAACAAGTCCTCTCCGCCTCTCTGACCTTCCGCTTAATGCTCCTTGTTGCCATATCGCCCGCACTGCTAGCCGTATATTTTACTGGTGAGCCTCCTAGTTCTTTTTCTCCACTGCGTGTCAACGCTTTCTCTATACAAATACCTGAAAACCTTCTCTGCCCATCTACTCTTCTTCATTTTCCTCAGCCTCTCTTCGAATCTCATTTTGCTCTGAGCTTCCCTCACTTCAAAGCCTTTCCATCCCATATCACCCTTTACAGCCTCATTTGTCGTCTTCCCGTGAGCGCCCAACGCGAGGCGGCCCACCGTCCTTTGGTTTACATCCATTCCTGATTAATGAGCACTAACAGACAATAATGCCAAGGAAAGTATAGGGGATGTTATTAATATAGTAAATGTAAGGTAAATGTGAAGAAAGAAAAGTGAACGATAAGATAGCTTGCCGCGGGCAGGGACCGAACCTGCGACCTTCGAATAACGCGTTCGATGCTCTACCAACTGAGCTACCGCGGCGGCGATCCCCCCGTCCACTTTATAGGGTATGTATGTACATTTAAACGTGGGGGCGTCAGTCAGTGCCGCCAGAATTACCGTGGGAATGTGGTTCCGTCGAACTAGGGTGGCTAGTCGTACTTAGTCGTCGTTGCTGGTACGTGCGGCTGTTCACCAATATGGCCGCCGCAGTAGGACCGCAGCAATGGTGACGTCACGGGCAAGCCATGTATACTTTGCTAACCCCTCCTCGGCTGACTTAAGCCTTTCCCCCATAGCCATCGTTTTACAGCGAAAGCTGTTATGAGATCATTTCACCGGCCGTTTTTGGCGCCGTAGTTGTCCGCCGCCGCCGCCTGTGTCCGTAACCAGTATCACTCGAAATAAGAAAAAATTTCCAGGATGGAACGAGGTTCGAACCTGGGCCCTTTGCGTGGGAGCCCAGTATTCAACCTCTGAGCCATGCCGGTGCTTGAAACTGCTTTGCAAAAAGGCCCTATACAGGCTTCATGTCGGGAAGGAACTACATTAGCATATGCAATATAGCGTAGTAGAAGAGTACAATAAGCACCAAGCGTCGCACAACGCGAATTCTGTAATCAGGCGTCACACAACGCAAATTGCGCAACGAGTAGTTTGTTGAATGCTTCCAACCCATTGCGAAGGGCTATGCCATAATTCTTCATCGTCATCAGGCACAGCATCAACAAAGTGCGCAACATGCCTTACATGCGTTAAGCAGGTGCCAACGCTCTCCGTAGAATGGCGAAAAATGGCACAGTGCCTGCTGCCCTACTTCTCAAAAATTACAATGATTTATAGCGTAGTGGGTTCCTCGCAAGTGCACTTGTATTGGTTGCCAAGGAAGCCCATAAGCGCATGATCCACTTCCTCGGGGTCTCAGTAAAATTACAATGATTTATAGCGTAGTGGGTTCCTCGCAAGTGCACTTGTATTGGTTGCCAAGGAAGCCCATAAGCGCATGATCCATTTCATCGGGGTCTCAGTAAAGTTCTTCGCCCCCCCCCCCCGTCTCTCTCCCACGTCAACGTATGTTATACAGCATGACGGGAGAGGGAAATAGCGACCGGGCGTCACCCAATGCAAATTACATAACTGGTGGACCGTTTAAAGATTCCAACCCATTACAAAGGTCTGAGCCATAATTCTTCATCGTCATCAGTCGTCGCGTCAACAAAGTGCACATAATGCCTTACAGACGTGTAGCTGGCGCCTCGCTTCTCCGCAGAATGACGAATAATAGCTTAGTAGGTGCTTCCCAACTTCACAAAAATTGCGATTTATGGCGTAGTGGGTACCTTTCTAGTGTACTTGTATTGTAGCCCCTAGAGAGCTTAAGGGCCTCTAGAAACGCCGCTCTTCCAGCTTTCGTTGTGACTGTGCTGCGGTTTCAGCGCAGGCCTGGCGTTTTTTTCCCGCTCTGTCGCCAACGCATTCTCCAGCTCGGCGATTCTTACCATGAGCTCATTCTGGGCAGCCATCATTATTTCCATTTTCGCCTCTAACTCGCATTGCTGGATTGGATTGGTTGAATTTGGATTTATGGCCTCACCCTTTGTAACGGGCGGACATCAACCGATGCCCTGGCCTAAGGACTTAAAAGAAGAAAGAAAAAAAGAAAACGAAAGCGCGTACACATAGGTGCCTACACACACATCTAACCACCACTGTACATGCACATGTTCACAAGGGCGTCCGCAGAAATTTTTCAAGGGGGGTGCATCCATGGGGGGGGGGGGGGGTTCACTACCGTGACTTGACCGGCAAGGTTAGTCAATAATATGAAATAACGTGCAAAGTTGGCTGGCAGTCCTGAAGGCCGTTTCACACGGATATGCGGACATTTTGTGTGCTAACCAACGTGTGCAGCTTATTATACTGCATAGCAAAATATTATCCGAAATTCCAGGGGGGGGGGGCAGCCGCCCCCCCTTGCACCCCCCTCCGGACGCCCATGCATGTTCAACGAGGAGAGCTTCGACATGTCAATGTGCGCGCACCTTTGTCCACCGCTCACTGAGTCGCTTCTTGGTCGTAGCCACTCCTACACTTGGCGTCAGCTCCCTCTGTCTTCTCATCCGTACAAACCTCTATTTTCCATCCCATTCCGCACCCTGAACACTTTACGGTCTTTTTGACCATGGCTAGATCGTTCACACGGCGGACTAGATACACTTAAAAGCCAAATGGTATCACAAAACTCCGCAAGTATGCTACACTTCAAAGCACATGTGTACCTTTCAGCCACGTGGTGGCCGAACAAACAAATAATAAAAAAAAACCAGGCGACTGTCACACAGGAAACAGTACAAAGGTGTAAGCCCTATTAAGCTTCAATCTAGTGGCTTGTGTACTCATATAACTAAAAAAACAAGCTCGAATCATGCAAAAAAAAAACTTATCTGACGCTGTCATTCCGGAGCCCACGAATGGCGCTGACATTGCGGACCCCCCCCCCCCTCGCTATTATGTCAATGTGTGGGGCTGACCTTGCGTCCCCCTCTTAGCTGAATAGGGGGGGGGGGCAACCGACCCCCATGCGACCGCCTATGGGTCTGTGTACTCTCGTGAACACATGACACTGTTGATTATTCCTTTCGCAACACGTTGGCAAGGGGCTACATGATCACACGTGGAAATCCAAATAAGTTCAGGCAGGGGCGTAGCCAGAAATATTTTTCGGAGGGGGGGGGAGGGGGGGTTCAACCATGTTCGTGCGTGCGTTTGTATATTTGTAAAATTAAAAATTTCCGGGGGGGGGGTTGAAACCCGCCCCCCTTGGCTGCGCCCCTGAGTTCAGGGCAAGATGGAGGCTGGAAGAGATGCAAAATCCTTGAACAGCGGATGTTGCTGGAGTCGACGTTTTGACAAGTGGTCTCGGCACTGATGAACAAGGCTGCCACGAAGAATACAAGAGCACTTGTCGAAACGTCAGCTCCAGCAACGCCCCCTGTTCAATAATTGTTCATGATCACACGTGCTGACTTAGGTAACGGACATATATATCGATGCCTAATTCATTCACCGCGTTATCTCAATCCACCGCGGCAAAAACGACTTCTTTCTTTTTGAGGGCTCGAAACGCAGTGTGACACGATTTACTCTGCAACACCTTTTTAAGTTATCACCCCCCCCCCTTTCCTGGCCGTGCCGTGTACATATATCGGTACCGCTCCTACTTTCTCGCTCGTTGTGCTTTAGGCGCTCCAAGTTCCAGTGACAGTGCGTGCCCCGAACGACAAGTGCTTCGCTAACCGTGAGCAGGCTGAGGGTTAACAGTGAGGCGTGACAACCCCACAGTAACTTTTGGAAGAAGAAAAAAAAAAAAGCATTTGTGGTGTTCAACGTTACTAGAACGTTGGCGTACCTTCACCGGAATTCGGAGCGGCGGCTGCGCTCAACACGACGCGGCGAGCACCGTACGTGAGGTGCCGTCGCCATTAATGGAGGGCTCCGGAAATTTCGACCACGTGCACCTAAATCTAAACGCACTCGGGCTTCTAGCATTTTCGCTTCCATCGAAAATGCGGCCGGGATTCGATCCCGCGATCTCCGGGTCAGCAGTCGAGCACCACAAACACTACACGACGGTGCACACGCGTTGTGCCGTCGCCATTGACACAGCCACCCTCGAACAACAAGATGGCTCGCTCTTCCAAAGCAACACTCAGTACGAACACACACACACAAAAAAAAAACACGTAACTTGATTACGCACCCGTCCTTGCGGTCTTCATCAGGCTTCACAGGCCCCATGTCTAAAACCAGAGGCCGCGACCTTGGGCCACACCGTAGCGGCGTGGTGGCCGAAGGTGCAGAATCGGGAAATAAAAGACGGACGAAGTCCGACGAAAAAATAAAGGCGAACAGGTATCCCAACCACGTCTCGGAAGCGACTGAGTTGAGTGACCCCAGAGACTCTGACGCACGAAACCACCCGCCCCCCCCCCCCCCACACACACGCAAAAGTGGTTGGGTCACGTGACCAATCTCCGCCCACCACAGTGACGTTTGTGACCGCAGACCTGTCTTCAGTGGCTAACCAGCGTACGGCTTCCCTTAGTGGTCTGAGTTTAATAAATGCGCAGCCAATTACTGCGAAACGTAAGGGCAGGAGCTCAGGTGGGGTGAAGAAGGGGAGGAGGAGAGCCGAGCAGGTGAGAGAGAGAGAGAAAGAAGATCCGTGCCCTTTCCCCTTCGTCTTTTGTCGGGGAGTCGTCTCGTCCCCATGCCTGCCCTTCCGCGATGAAGCCACGTGCTCTCGCCAGGACTGCAGAAGGCTCAGTGCCATCTTTCCCGTGCTTGTCTTTTCCTGCGTGCTGCGCGCTTCGCGCGGTGACACGCGACCGACAGCAACCTCACGGCTAATTACTATTTTTCTTTTCCCTATTCTCCCTCTTTTATTCCCCTACCCCCATCCCTGTGCCGACCTGTTGAGGTGTCAACGACATGGTAGACAGTTACGGGTCGGTGCTTTTATCTTCATTTCATCAAACATAACCACTTAGTGCTTGCAGAAATTATCGCCTTTTTCTTCCACCGCCAGAATCACTACCACCACCTAAAGTCCCTAGATTTTTCCCTGTTCTTTCTTAAGTACCGACAACCACTGAAGCACCGCCGACGAATCTCGATCATTGGCTAACGCTCGTTTTCGGTAGCCATGTTCTTCCTAACGCTTTTCCAGCACCCGGTGAAACGCGTCCCCCGCTCACTAATGACGGGGCATTGGCGGGAGGAGAAAGGCGCGTCGCGTGTCCGCTGAAAGATGCGCGGTTAATGTACTTAGACGCACGTGGATTTGTAAATCTTCCAGAAAGAAAATGGCGGCAGACGCCAGCTGCGCTTGAGAGAGGGCCGGCAGAGGAGGCAGTTCTCGGTACTCATAGGTAAAAAGGAACTTCGTGCAGCTGTACCAAGGCCATAGATGAAACCAGCGGTAAAGGCTCGTGCTTGCGGATGACGCACAGGCTGTCTCCCCCATTACAAAATACCGAAGCGAGCTGGGTCTGTAACAGCGGTGGTCGGGAGATGTACGAAAGGAAGAAACAACAACTGTCATTCACCATCGTCTTGCAGCAAAAAACTACGCGTAGAACTCGCTGCAGGTGCAGTGTGTGATGCATACTTGAAAGTAAAAGGTTGCGGCAAAAAAAAAAAAAAAAGATAACGTTCAGGATGGGCACAGAGGGTTGCCCCCGCATATCCCTCATTGTGCACGTGCCTCTGTTTCCTTTTTTTTTTCTTTTTTCGCGAAACGTTTTCCCGTGAAGCGTTTTTCTTTCGAGCAGTGCGTATACGGGTTGACTCGCATGCAGCAAGCAAGCGGACGGCCGGCGGCATCCCTTCCCCCACCACGGTGCGGGATTCCTTGGAACTGAGGGGTGAAAAGGCCCGTACACCCCGACCTGACGCTCGGCTGTGCTCCCTGCAAGTTCGCTGAAAGGGTTCATATTCGAGAAGCGAGTTGGGCTAGTTGCTGCGTATTAACTGCGGACATATCTACTAGCGGGCGAAAAACACACAAATGACGAGGTAAAAGACGGCGGACAGGACGCAGCGCCGTCTGCCGTCTTTTACCTCGTCCTTTGTGTGTTTTTCGCGCTAGTGGATATGTCCGCGGTTCACATTTATTTTATTTTCTGTCTTTTTTCGCCTACACGGCAGGGACAAAAGCGGGGGTTCAGGAGAGGAAGGAAGCTCGAAGCGGTGAAGAAATTCCTGGAACACAAGGTGTCGCTGAAACCAACGTTTCAGCAAGCGGCCTTGTCTTGCGTCGAGTGATTGTGGGAACGTTAATTAATAAGAAGGCTCCGCGCTGCACCGCCCTGCCCTGCTTCCGCCTTTTTGTCAGCAAAACCTAGCGTGTTATCTCTCGCTCCCTCAATGAAATCGAGCCCGTCCGAAACCACTAATCCCCCCTTTGGTTATACCAATTGGGCTGACCTGTACAATGGTCGGGGACGGGGCACGCGTTCTGCCACGCGCTTGCAAGGGATGGGTGAAGACACTGTGAGGTGTGGAGGGGGGGGGGGGTTGAGGCTGATGGAGAGTAGCTTCTTCTGGAGCCCTTGTGGGGAGCACGGCTCAGCGACGGTGGGGCAACGTAGCGGCTTCCATAGCACGGGACATACGGGAGTTAGGAGGAGGGGTGGCGGAGACGTGGCATCAGCATGCGTCCGTTAATTCACGCTCTGCCCGAGGGACACCAAGGCGTGAAAAGCACAGACAAACGGTGCGCTAAGTACACTGTTCTAACGAGGCTATACCAACTCGGCATTGCTGGTTGTTCATTGTAGTAAAATTGCTCGTAGCAGGGTTTAGGAGTGCTTTTGTCTGGGCAAGTTGGTGCGACATTTGCGAAGACACATGTACAAACAGGACAGGCTGGTACTGTTTGGACACACGTGTCTTTCGTCTCGTCTTTCGTGCTGGTTAACTTCGCAATCGTAGCAGGGCTCAGGAAGAGACGAGGACGAAAGATGAAGTGTCCGTGCGTGCGGTCATCTTTTGTCCTCGTGCTTGCCTGCGCTAAAGCCATCCTGTTGCCAAGAGCAACGTGAAGGGAGGAGGAGGGTCGTTAGTTTCAAACGTTTCTATGAATGAAAAGAGCGGAATGGGTTGAGTGCTTGCAGAGCAAACTCCTTTTTTTTTCTTTTGTGCTGCTACTGCCCTCGGGCCCATGGGCGTCCGGAGGGGGGTGCAAGGGGGGGGGGCAGCCTCCCCCCCTGGAATTCCCGACATCTTCCGTATGCCACTCTGCACGCCTTTCATAAGTGGGACAGTAGCCTTGGTTGATTTCGTTAATATAGTGCATCCAAGTGTTATTAGGTTTTAATTTTTAATCAAGGTACGTCGGGAGTGTTTTGCCGCTGCATATGACCTTTATCTGAGGCTTCGTAAAGTTCCCGGCGGAAAGAAAATGAAGAATATCGTTTGCTTATAAATTTCGACAAGCTCCGCACCGACAACGCATCAGGATTAAAGGGACCCTGAGATATAGATATTACGAATAAGTTTAGCGCAACTTGAGGAGAATTTTCCCTCCGCCTCACCCAAAATTAGATAGAAAACAGGCGACAGAGTGGCGCACATTGCAAAACAATTCTTATGCCAACCCTGTTCAGTTACACAGGATGTTCCCAGAGATCTACCCAGACACAATATGTAAAGCATGTAGAATATAAGAGGCCTCCCTAAGCCATATGCTATGGGGTTGTCCCAATCAGCAAATAGACTCCCCAGAACCTCTCCGGGAGCGATGGCGGAAAACGCTGCTCAGCTCCCATCTACAGGACCAAACCTGGGCTATCCAGCAGGCCAGGGAGGCTAGTGGAAGACAAGGTCTTCCGTCCTCCATCCGAGCGGTCTGACCCGGACCAGCAAATAGCCGGATCTCGCAATAAGTTGTTTCGTTCATTCATTCAAGAGGTTTCTACGCGCTAGTGGTGCAAACACTGAGGAAGCGGCGGAGCTGGTATATATAGCGTTGCCCTCCTCCTTTTCCGCCTCTTCACCGCGACGTGATCAATACAGCGTGGCATTCAAAACACCGAAAATCAAAATGACGAATTATCGGAATGCCGAAATTGACAACACCGAAAATTCGAAAAAGCCGAACGTATAAAGAAACCGAAAATTTAAAATGCCGAAAAATCAGAACACCGAAACATCAAAATGCCGGAATCGCCTATACCTATCAGATAAAGTATACCTTGGCAAGATAAAGGTTCCGCCGGCCTTGCGTACGACGTGTACGCGCTTTCGCCCTCTTTTTCAATACCTATGTTCCCTTATGGTCCAAGCCTTCAAAAAAGGAAGAAAATATATTTCTGCATATCTCATTGCATAGCAGAGCGATTTCTCGTTTATTGCATTTCAGAGAGACACTTTGTGTGCAATTCCTCGTAGAAAACTTTGAACGTCGACGCTGTCCCGGAACAGGGGTCGATCCAGGGACCTTCTTTGGGGGTGGCGGTTCTTTAATTCGGTAGGGGAGGGGGGGGGGGGTATGGACAGATCGCAGTAACTGAAGGGAAGGGTGCGAGAAGGCGAATACACATTCCTTCGCATTAAGGTCTGCATTTTTCAAGTTATTACAACCTCCTTCTCTGATCGCATGCGGCGAGATGAAGTGATTGATTGAACCGCGACAGAAAGGAACCAGTGTTTTTTATAAAGGACTCCGGTAAAAAGTATCTGCACGAGCAGTAAATGTTCGGAAATGGGAAAACAATACGCTAAAGACTTTGCTGTTACTCCTATAGCCAGTTTCAAGTACCCGAGCCAATAAGAGCGAGCTAGGACGATCGCGCTTTCATTGTTATCAAAACCGTACGTCCGAGAAAACGGAGCCACTAATTTCCCGCTGCTTTTTGTTTCGCTCAACTTAAACATCTGTATCAAGCAGTATCAAGTCTCAGCTTAATCTAAAAGACTTCGGAAATCATGTGCACACGAAACCAATTCACTAATGATCGACTTACGTCGCAAAGCCTCCCTCGATAGCAAAGTTCTTCCTCCCGGCCGATACGACGCAGCCATCTCTCTCACCGTTTGATGTTCACTTTTCCTCGTGGAACAACAAAAAAATGCCCCCACCTCCCCGAAGGGAATCGTGAGGAAATGCGAATGCATTTCTTGCGCCGAGAGTACACGGCGCAGTAATTTTGATGGCGTAAATTAATGACGAGACAAGGATTTGTACCGTAACCATTTATTTACACATTCATCAGCACCTGTTTGTGTTGTCATTGTACCTCACGGCCATAATCTCAGCCTTGTGCCGTTGTCAGATGGGAGGAGACGCGGTGCCCGGAGGCACTTTGTCCCAGAGTTCTACGATACTCATCAACCCATCATCATCCATACGTCTATCCCGGCACGACCTCCCCCCCGGGTTGAGGAGGGGAAGATTTGTTTCGGAAAGACGGTCCCTGCCCGGACAAGGGGGCTACCGCTCGGCGCAAAGCGCCAAACAGACGTAGCCAGTCTCACGGCCCCACGCCAGAGAGACTCGGCCATGGGGCTACAGTTTGGTGCGGCAACTTTAGTCGCCGCACACAAAACAGACGTACCCAGGAAATACCGCGCGGCTGGAAGCCGGCGGGGTCCTACCCGGACGGGGGGGCCACAGTTCGGCTCGACGAGTCCAATCGTCGGGCACTGAACTGCGACCGCATTGGGGCTACCGTTTGGCGCGGCAACCTTGGTCGCCGCACCCAAACTAGACGTACCCAGGAAGTACCGCGTGGCCGAAGGCCAACGGTGTCCTACCCGGGACAAGGGGGCCGCCGTCCGTCGCGGCGAACAGAGTCACCGAGCACAGAACGGAAACGACCGACATGGACCTCGTGGGTGGAGCCCAACAAGGCGACTGGATTACCCGGGCGCATGCAAGGCACGGGTAAGCAACAGCGGAGACCTCGGCCGTCATCACCGCGGTGTAGCAACGGATGTCGCATGCACCCAGACCGGCTCGGGCTGTTGGTTCCGCAAACACAAGTGACCGGCACGCTAGGCCAGTTCGGTGTACCTTAAAAGGAGCCATCATTAAAAGGTGATGGTGATCTGCCCTCCTGACTCACTAAAGATCACTGCCGGACGGTGCCAGGTCGCCGTTGGCGTTTCACAGCGGCGTCTCGAGCACACATTTCGAGAGGCGCCCAGCCAGCGGACGGGAGAGTGGGGCGCAGGGAGGAGAGAGAGCGAACGGCGAGAGAAGGAGCGGCGAAGCACTGCACCCAATGCCACCTAGAAGAGCGGTGCGGAGCCGGCGCGCGCTCGCGCTAACCGCGTTGAGGAGGCGGAGCGCGCGCAGTCACGTGGGGTGTGACGTCGCTGCGCCGTTGCTACAGACGCTCCTCTCCTTTCCTCGCGCCGTTGCTATGGGACGGCGGATTCAGGGTCGCTTATAAAGTGCATTCGCACTTAAAAGAGCTTGTCTCCTTTTTCAACGTCGTTTGAGCAGCCAGCATGCAGCACCGCAAGTCGGCATGACGCTGCAGCTGATGCCACCTTGCCTAACCTTGCTAAAGGCAAAGAGCCTACACTGGTATAGTGCATGATGTTTGCCTGTGGTTCCACGCTCCCCCCTCGGTGTCGTTTTTCGATGAATGAAATTCACGGCCGTCATCGGACGAAGGGGAAGATGGTCACGCATGTTTAACACAGCCCAGAGAGCTTTGACGGTGCCCAAGCAGCCTTTCATAAACACTGTTGGCAGTGGCGACCTGTGTGTGTGTCTCTCTCTTCTTAATGAGAACAGACAATAACGCCAAGGAAATTGTACTTCCCTTGGTGTTATTGTCTGTTAGTTCTCATTAATATTGTGTCTAACAAAGAAAGTTCTTTTCTTCTCTCTCTTCTTGTCTGTCGCCGTCTTTGCGGCCTATTACATTGGATAACCCAAGAAGCCTTCGTTGGAAGCAGAAATAGGCAAAGATTTGTGGAGAGAGATAGAGCACGGGGATGAGATTCTCTTTCCCCATTTCACAATTTTCTGCTCCTTCGTAGCAAAAAAAAATACAGACCTTACTTCGCAGCTCGTGAGGGCATATAACCCTTTCTCAAACAAAGCATTTACTATAGCATTTACATAGCTTGCATTGACGTCACCGTAGCCGACATCTTGGGGTACCAGCGGGTTGAGAGACCCCGTGAGCTTTTGGGGAGAGGTTCTTTGCAGTACGTTCCACATGGGTCTCCTTTGCGCATGCGTGGCCGTCGCCTAGCAACGGAGACACGCGCCTTGCGAGCGCGGCCAGATGTTGTCTGACGCGGCCGAGCACAGGCATGTCGGACGTGTGGTAGTGCGGTAGTACGGTCCCTAGAATATACTGAGCGTAGGGGTAGTGCCGCTTTGCCGCTTGTTGAGAGCAGATTCCGTGCCACTTTTCCTGCGGCGCGGGTCACTGTGGAGCCTGCAGTGGCGACAGCACCTGGAGAAGATGTAAGGCACCTGCGGGACTTGTTAGTAGCGACTGACATTTGCGTGCGGTAGATATTGCCGTACTTATGGCGCTTACCGTACGGAGGTGCTAAGATGCCTCAATGAAATGGCCTGTACTGAAGTACAATAAAAACTCAGGGTCCCTTATGCATTTGCCTGAGACGACTGGAAGGTGAAAGTCATCAAGATGATGTTCTAGATGTATTACCAACCCGTTCGAACGCTCACGTTAATAGGCCTAGTTGCTGCATAACTTCGCAGGTAAGGACGAATTACAAAGAGATGAGACGAGCCCTGGCGCAGTGCGCGTGTTCCGTCCTATTAGCGCTGAAGTTTTCACCTTCAAAATGTACTGAAGTAGCATCTGTATCGGATGGAATGGAGTAGCACAAGCACAGACCCTTAATATTTTCATGAAGCTAGATGCATGGGTCGCGGGCTGCTGCGGATGCCTGCGTGAAGCGCATATAATCGCCCATCGTAGCAGCTGCACGCCCAATACTTCTTTCAAATGTACCCGCGTGGGAGCCTTCGTCCCTTTTTCCTATTCTTCTAAGCTTGATTTCGGCTCTTGTAGAGCGACATTTTTAGTTGGGTCCTAATAGCCGTCGGCGTGCGGCGTCTGCTAGCGCGCGCTGCCCATATTTTCCAAGGCCAGGCGTTTGCGTGAGGCGGGTGCCAGTAAAGTCGAAAGAACAGGGGAAAATCTAGGGACTTTAGGTGCCAGCGCGCGCTGCCCATGGTTGCCAGGCGTGGCCACGCATGCGCAAAGGAGACCCATGCGGAACGTACTGCAAAGAACCTCTCCCGAGCTTTTGCTCGAACGCGCCGAGCAAGAAACGGCGACGGCTCGCCATCAGATTAGTGCCGGTGCCCCCAAGCATCTTTCACACCAAAACCCTCGCGTTCCTTTGTGTTCCCCCTTGGCGCGGCTGGCGAACAAAATAAAGCGGGGAGAGCACAAAAGAACGCGGGGGCCGAACTAGCCCCAGCACAGAGAACCTGTCTGTGACGTCACGTGCAAGGAATTCAAAAAGACTGGTTTCGTCCATTGATACACTGTTCTTTTCTTTTTTTTCCCCTGAATGTCCCCCGCTCCTCGGGTCACAGCAAAATCTCCCTTCTACTCTCGGGAGCGTGACGACGATCAATTTGGGCTTTTATCGTCACACTCAACAAGGCAACGCTCACTTCGAAGAACGTCTTTCCAAGGTCATTTAACCCCAACTGCGCCATTGGATGTGCCGAGTGGGACGATAGAGTGCCAAGCTTTGATGAAAGGCCTCATTGGGCACTGTCAGGAGTCGTTTTCCGGCCAGGAGCCTTCGAGGAAGCAGTGAGGAAGACGTGCACACCCGCTCCGCACGTGGCGGGAGACCTGCCGCCCGCAAACGGAGGAGGAAAAACCGGAACGACACCAATCGTCGCGCACGGGGTACCGGTTTTTCCTCCTCCGTTTGCGGGCGGCAGGTGTCCCGCCACGTGCGGAGCGGGTGTGCGGATAGCGCGTGTATAGTCCCTACAGCGATGTTGGGAGATAAAAAGTAAAGAGGAAGACGTCACTGACGCGCACGAAGGAAGACGTCACTGCCACAGCAGTGCATTTTTGGGGGCCATGCATATTTACAACGTCACAGAGGGGATTAGTCGACACCTGGTGAGCCCTCGCTGAAAGGCTGCATTGTTGAGTTCTGCACACTGTATGCGAGAGAACACCCTTCACGTTCAAAAAGTGGATGCGGAATCCGCTTTCCCGAAAAGGAACATTGCCGGGAGGGAGATACTTCTTTGTCTTGTTGTCTTGTGACCAGTGGCGCACCGACGGGGGGGGGGGGGGGGGTTGGGGGTTGTAACCCCCACCTGAGGCCGACCTGACCCCCCCCCGTAACTGCTTCACGGTCATTGTCGCCGAGAATCCAGCGTACACGTTCACGGGCCTTTCAGACGTTGTTATTTCAGTTCAAGAGGTGGTCTGAGGACGATTTTCTCTCATTTACTCCAGAAATACGTTGTATTCACCCATCTACTCCTAAAATGAAAGAGCGCAAATCGCGTGCTCTGTGGCTCTGCGTTCACTTCTAGTGAAGCGGCTTTGGACGAAAGAAAAGATGCTTTCACGGGTCGTCCGTTTGACCCCTCTGATTATTGCAATAGAGCAAGGAGATATTTCGGAATCTTCGAAACAAGCTATTGTTTTTTTTTATTTGTTTGATTCTCGGGGGAAGTCTAAAAGGGGCTGTGTGCAATGATAATGCACCGCGTGACTTGGCCACAGACGTCGGTGCACAATGCATGTGACATGAAAAAGTATTACGTATAGCAGCTCATCCAGCTGTGTACGCAGTGCTACATACATGTTTGTCCAGAACAAGAGTTCGCAGTGTTGTTTACTGCTTGTAACGTTATTATCCGGTTCACACGGGCAAATCTAATGCACTTACCTGCACACATGCAAATTACACCTGGTTCACTGGGACGTTTCTAATGTAATTAGAGATTAAGACATAAAGTGCCTAAATACCATTAAATTGTCGGTGTCACATGGCTTGATTTAATGGCACTAATGGCGCGACGGCGAAATTGCGCAATAAATATATGTTGGTTTTGTCTTGAATGTGCAACTTCTTTCAAATTCTAAGTCATAAAACTCATTTTATAGAAATAACAAGCGCTTTCATGTACATTCAATGCCTTACTCGCTATGGAAACGAAACTCGCTTAAAGGGGTCATGAAGCACCCCTTGGGCTGATTGAAAAAACACATCCTGCGGAAAACTGACACGGCTATGAACTGCTCTGCCAAATATTACAGTCGTGCGCGCCGCGTAATGGCCACAAGCGGAGCGCGAAGTTGCCGTTTCCCCAGGCAGCCTCTTTTCAAACAGAGGCCGGTTCTCACTCTCGTCGGTGGGCGGGGCGTCTGTCCGCTGTACGTCGCAAGAGACATAGCATGCTTATTGGCCGATAGCCGACGTAAATCGAGAGCGGCGTTCGGATCAGATGCGCTTCTTGCCGCGGGGTGCCGCCACTTGCCGGCGCCGCACTCCTCAGTACACGGTAGCCGCACTCGCGCAAGCGAATTGTGTCCGTCACGGAGCACCTTTGTTTTCCTTTAAATAGTCAATAATGTACGCTCTCCTTGCCGACAAACATTCATTTTTGATCATATAGATGGGCTCTACAAAACCACGCCCTCTGGATGAAGCTTTTTCATCTAGCGGCCATGACAAAACACAAAATGAAAATGAAAGTACTCATTCAACGGCAAGCTCTAAAGTATATAGCCACGTGTCACCGCTAAAATGCTCTTTATATTCACGGTCTTACCAATTAGCGCCACTTTTTACGTGCAGACGAGCTCTAACGTAATTCTAATTGGCAGGACCGAACCAAGGTAACTATCGATCCTCCAACACGAAAAAAAAAAGGAGAAAAGCATTTGAAGCACTTGGGCCCTTCCAGAGACATATGGTGCGAATCTTCTTTTTCTGCCTTATCACAATGCATTAATTTTGCTAAATATGCAAACTTTCTCATAAACGTTTCACTATTTGGAACCCTGTGCCCATGTCTGTCGCCATGGCAAATATAACAATGAAACACATCGAGGAACAAGCTCCTAATTCATTGCAGCCGCAGTCAAAAAATTCACAGCATATCCACGGAGTGAATGATGATGGGTGGGCGAAGCTGCGGAGGTTCATCGGTAAACCGTGAATCTTCCGTGAATTCTGCCCAGTACATCATCACCGACGTGAGATCGGGCGCGTTTATACTAAAGGTTCGATGAGTTATGACGACTTGCAGCTCACTTTAATTTTACATGTACGCTGCGAATTTTCATTGTTTAGAAAACCATTGCTTTAGAAAACATCTGGCGTCTTTCGTTAAGCAGCTGGCGTCTTTTCGTTTTGCTTTAGAAACATCTGGCGTTCTTTCGTTTTGCTTTTACAAAACATCTGGCGTCTTTCGTTGGTTTATTTCATCAATCAACGGCGTTTTGAACAAAATTTTTATTGTTTAATCACGCACAGGAGAAATCTCACCAGGCACTACCTTGGAGGTAAACAATGGCTGCTAATGGGAATGAGAGACAGAAGAAGTCGGCTTTTAGCTAACACTTACACTTCTACTTCTACTAACGTTTCCTACTGGAACATGCCAATGGCTGCTGATGGGGAATGAGAGACAGAAGAATTCGGCTTTTAGTTAACGCGCACGCTGCGAATTTTTTATTGTTCAACAACGCACAGGAAAAATCTCCCACCGGCACCACCTTGGAGGTCAAAGCGTAAGACTGGTTACGCACTACGACTACTACGACTACAAGGGACGAACGGGTGCCGCCTTAAGGAGCTTCGCCCCTAAAATCTTTCACAGATACGTCTCAACGACTGTCATTCGAGCGTCAAGAGGTCATAAGTCACAATTATTCTCTCATCTAAATTTATCCAACGAGTATTCAGTTCACCCTTGAAACAGAAGACTCCCTGTCATTTTTAGATGCCCTTGTACCTTGCAAATGAAACTGTGCAAACACATCTACACAAGTCGATATTTTCAGTTCACTTTAGACCCCCGCAAAAATCCGCAATACCTCAGTAGTAAAGATATTAATGCGAAGAGCCGGAACGCACTGCAGCACACAACTTTAGAAAAAGTACAAGAAAAACGCGATATATTCAGGAAACTCGCCAGGAACGGCTACCCAAAATCCTTTATTCAGGAAGCATTTCGCTTCCAAAAACACAACGACGCAAGCTGAGAAATCCAGTAACAGGTGTCCCCCAATCAACATCACGACAGAAATACATCTCTCCGCTATCAGTGGCGCCAGCAAAACCATCGCCCATTTCCGCGGCCGGCTGAGTCACGTGACAGTAAGAACGCGAACGGCCCGTCGGCTGTTGCGCTTTACCGCCTTTGCGCCATACACACGTGCAGTCCGAAACGGGAGGGATAAAGACCTGACCGAAGCCAGTTCGAAACCGCTAACGGTAGCGCGCGCGCGATTTCAAAGCGAAACCACATGTTCGAAAAGCCGCCGGCGTACTAGGCTGCTGAAAAAAGAAGGAAAAAAAAAAACCGGTCTTGTTGACACCCCACTCCTCCGAGCGTGTGGCCCGTAGCCGACGATGGGGACGGGCGGTACGTGAAAAAGAACTTGTTGTTGGGCTAGTTGGTAGATCATTTCCAAAAACTTAATTAGAGCGCAACCACACGACACATTCAAAATGTTTGCAGCATTACGAACACAATAGCGCGTTCTCTGCCACCGGTCAATACCTGGCACTCCTCTGTTCTTTGGCCGAAGAGCACTGCCGCCGCCTGCCTCGCGCTTTCATACCCACCAAACAAGAAAAGAAGCCCTGTTCATCCCTCCCTCGACCGCTCAAGTAGGAACCATAGGGATTCCGAAAAGTAGGGACAAATGTTCACTCAAAGTTCCAAAGATAAGAGGGCGTCGGCGGCGGTTCGAAAAGAGTGTTTTTTTTTGTTTTCTTCGGGGCTTGCGTCTTCTACAGGCAAATGGTGTCGCCAGCGGGGTGGCCGCGCATTTTTTTTTTTAACTTTGTTGACAGCGGACGGATGAGGTGCATTGGAGCGGCGAGAAGAAAGGCGACCTCGTACGCGGCTCGTTGATGATGATGAATCAACTTTTATTAAGCCCAACTGTGTTGGTAGTGCACGCAGGCACCAGACGGGGCGGTTCCCTAGTTTCGGGACCCGTATGTATCTAGCAGCTCCTGGCCCCTGTCCGTCAGTGCAAGCTGAGTCGGTAGGGCGGGGCTGGATAACAAGGTCTCCCATCGCTCAAGGGGTTGGGGATTGGGGGTGTTGGGGGGAAGGGAAGGAGGGGGTTTTTTTAGTTCTGTGCACTCTGTCAAGATGTGCTGCAGGGTGCCATTCTCGCTCTTGCAAAACGGACAGAGCGTGTCGTGTTCCGCAGGGTACATGCGGTTCATCAGTACAGGATGCGCAAGCGATCCCGCCTGCGCTCGACGCAGTATCGTCTGTTGTTGCCTGGTCAGTTCGGGGTGCGGCTCTGGCAGTCTGCACCTTTAATCTCGGTACATCCGGGTAATGTCCCGAAAGCTGGTAACCGGGTGCGGTAGCTCTTCCGGCTCATGCTCGGCCCGGAGTGACATTTCTCGGGCATGATAGTCGGCAGTGGTGTTGCCTGCTACCTGCGAGTGAGCCGGGACCCACACGAGCTCTACGGCTCTTCCCGGAGGCTTGCACTTGGATAGAATGGCTCGGGCCGCGGATGAGATTACCCCCCTGCGGAAGCTTCCGTAGGCTGTCTTCGAGTCAGTGACCACGGTGTCCACGCTCGGCTGTGCGAGTGCGAGGGCCACGGCCGCTTCCTCGGCAACTGCGGGGTCTATTGTCTTCAGGGATGCGCTGACGATCAGCCTGTCTTTGGTTGTAACCACCACCGCCGCACGGTCAAAGCGACAGCAAACCCGGGAGGCCGTACAGCTCGAGCACATGGTGATATTCGTTTAAGCACATACACTGTGGTTCCTTGGCGCAACTAGTGTGTGCGTCGACAGCCATGCCGCAGTACCGCGCGCACGCAGGGACCCCAAGCAAGCACGAATGCTATGTGAAAATCCATACGTTGCGAAGATGGGAGGAGTAAGACGACGTGGCAGAATGAGTAATTGTTTTCAAGGACGCGTGACAAGAAAAAAGGGCTTTGGAAAGTGCGAGAGTTATATTGGGGTGCCACGTTTTCTTTCTCTTTTTTTAACACGAAAGTGTTTTATGCCGGGGTCCACCAAGTACATCCGTCACGGATATGACGTTGATAAAATGGACGCCAACGGGCGAGAAAGAAAAAACCAAGAAAAAGATCCCGCGCTGGGAATCGAACCCCGACGCCCTACCGACTAAGCCAAGCCGGCAGATGCTGGAAACGGCGCGAGCGCGCCTTATATCTTTCACACATTCTCTTTCGCACGGTGCTCTCTGTTGGCGGTGTAGGTAGGCGGCGCGGAGCGGGGCGGTGCCGCCGTCTGTGAGAGGTGAAAAGAAATAATGCTTCACGATCGACACTTACTAGCGCTTACTCCGAGATTGCGCGCGATATCGGAGGTCAGGGTTACAGCGTCTCGATACCAGCGAGATACACTGGCCACGCTGGCGTCGCCGAGGCACCCTTGACGCAGTACGTTGGTTACGTTCTTTCTTTACCTTTCGCTTCGTGTTAGCGTGTGTCGGCTCATCGGAGTAGTGCAGCTCCCACGTGCACCAACGGGATTTCTCCGCCGCCGACTGCTTCGATTGCGAGAGCACCGACTAACAAAACTGCTGCAATACGCGTTGCAGAAAGGACGCGATTTCGACGGGCGAATGTCGTGCCTTGGTGGAGCGAGACTAGCGCCTGCGAGACAGAGTACAGCGGGACGCACGCGTTTGCGGCTCAGGCTACGAACCTCTACTGCCTCTACCTCCCGTGTTGCTGAAGCTTAGTGTGTGGTAGTGTATGCATGAGCGCAGGCGTCGGTCACCCATTGCTAGAAAGCGCGCACCGTGCCGTTTCTCTTCTTAAAGGGCCCCTCACCAGGTTTGACAATTTTGAGCTGACGAGCGCAGTGCATCCATTGGGCGTTATCGATCACGTCTGCCAAAATTTGCGACGCTACGCACCGCGGAAGTGGGTCAAAGTTCAAGCTGAACGCTGCTTGCCCTTCCTCTCGTTGGCGCGCGCACAGAGAATGAGGGAATGACGTACATGAGAGAATGGCCCTACGTAAATGGTAGTGCTGTGGCGTCGGTCCTCTACGTAGACGACAGTGCTCTGACGTCGCCAACAGTAGCACGTGACACTGCGATAATTACTTGACATGACATGCGTGGTTTGTGTAATTTGTCGCTTGAATAGATGAATAAAATTTGAGAGAAATAAAGAAACACACAAAGGGAATGTGTGCGTCTTTTTCATTTTTTTCCCGTGAATTGCAGCGAGATGCGGCGCTAATCTGCGTCCGTTTCGCATGCGTTCGTGCCCCCGCAGTTAGCGCATCGAGCAGACGCCAGCCCTGGAAACGAAAGTAATATTCTCGCGCGTTCGAGCACTCATTATGTTCATTTATTCCACCGCGTCCAAGTAAACGTTAATGCGGCACTGGCTCATAGCACCGCCATTCTCGTGCCCGTACAAATGTCGCAACTTTCATGCCCGTCCCGTAGAAACAGGCAGTGCGCCACAGAGAACGCCGACACAACGCCCACGCCCGCTACATAAAAAAAAAAAATGGTAGCGGCCGTGCAACGCCGCTCGCGTGCTCGGGCTGGCTCAGGCACGTCATGCGCACGTGACCATGCATGCACATGACGTGTCCATGCGTATGTGTCAAGTGAAGAGGGCAGGGAAGGGATTTGGCTTGCGAAGGCTACATGGGGCGAGTGGCAAGGGTTTGAAACTCGCCTCCTCGCATCATGGTTTCGCGCCCCTACAAATTATTGTTTTTCTCAGCTCGTAATCAACCGATTTCAAAACTTCTTGCGGCATGCTGCTCTACATTCGGCACACAACAACTTCCAGCGTCTAACTAAAATTTGCTATGCGGCCTGGTGAGGGGCCCTTTAATTGACGACGCTTTGAAAAAGTGCATACCGGGTACCAATGTTTATTATGAGCTTGTTGATATCATCCTTACGCGGGATTCACGATTTGCTGTGTCCAAATATATGTTCACAACTTCAGCTACCACAACCGTTTAATCATGATCATGGGCGTTAGTCGTCGCGATAGAGACATGCCGTCAACATGGGTGCATCCACGTCAAAACGATGCTGTAGCTTCCAAACACGAATAAACATTGTACAAGCTCTCATATATCACTACACAATAAGCACTACTCCTGTGAAGACACGTTTCACTTTCGTGTTATACCGATTCCTATAACGGAGGGATCAGCCATGTTTTTGTTTCAGACAACTCTCGCCCTCTCTCTTTTTACCACTTCTTTTTTGTATGTTGTACATCGGACGGAAGCTACGAAGTTTGGTGTTCCCCCATGCACACGTTCAGTTCGCTTGCTAGAACTTGCTTCTGTGTCTGCTGCGCGAATCTGCGTCGAATGAGCTACCACATCACATTCATTTCGCTGAAGCGCCAGTCGAACACGATCCTCACCTACTTCCCGAAAAAGATTCCGTGTTCAGATTCAAGAGATGCAGCGACAGCACCGGAATGCCCGATTGCGGCCAAAAAGGAAGCGATGATTCAGCGCTTATCGCCTTCAGATACGTAAATCGATCAGTCACTTATCACTGAGGATACTTCAGTCGCCGAACCTGTGCACACGAATGACATGGCAAAACGGTAAGCCTGGCTACAGTGCAGCTGCATTGAGCTGCACGTATATACTGTTCATAATCAATGCCACAAAGCTTGTAGTAAATATTTACGATGCACTTTCAGATTTGTAGTTTGGCGAGGCTTGAAGGAAGTATAATATAGGATGTTCTGCTCACATTGTGCACAACATTCTCATGTGCAGAGTTCTTTAATTGCTAAAGTTGCCAATGGGGCTTGTTTGTATGACATTTCCTGATTACTGTGGTAATCGGGCACAAGACACAATAAATGGGACACAAGAAAGGCACACGGCGCCGGGTGTCCTCGTGTGCCTTTCTTGCGTCCCATTTGTTTGCGCTAACATAGTAATAATTTTTTTAACAGCATTGCGCGACCGCCAGCAGGCCTGCACGTCAGCACCCTTATCACTACCTGGAGCTGAAAAACTAGCAAAAATAAGTATTTGCCAGACATCTTTGTTGGAATCATATTACGCGTTGGTTTATTCAATTTGCCATTTATTTTCCCCGTGCGCTGCTTCACTGAACAGTTTCTTGGCCCTCTCAAGTTTTTCAAGATCTTGCTGTAAAACGCTGAAAGATCATCATAATAACATTTGATATTATTATTATTATTATTATTATTATTATTATTATTATTATTATTATTATTAGCAGTAGTAGTATAGTGTTATTACTATTTGGTATCTCATATTTTCTTTGTCGTTGCAATCCTCCAGCCTAAGCAACGAAATGGCGTATTATGCAATGTGCCTGCACCCCCCCCCCCATCCCACATACCTGTAGGCTTCTCAGAATTTCAACCCCCCCCCCCCCCCCCCCCCTGAGAGAATTCCTGGGTGCGCTACTGCTTGTGACGGAGGTGGTCCCATGAACGACTTTCCGGAAGATGCCACCTCGCGTAGTGGATTCTACAGTGCCTGTTGTTGGCATGCTCAAGCAAGCGATCATTCAAACACATTCCACTTCTGTCTGAAGGCGAGTGGGGTGCGGGTAGAAGTGATGGGTGCATTTCTCGCCGCAGCGGCCTAAAGAGTTCCGCGTGCTGAAAAATGGTGCCGGGGAGGGGGGAGTGGTTGGTGGCTTGGGGGGAGGGGGCGATCGCCCCCCCCCCCCCCCTTGGATCCACCACTGTCCCGGATGCCCAAAGCACCTTCCAAACGATTTTCGCATAACGTATGCTTCTTGCTTTGTGAGCGGCGGGGTTGGCCTCTGATCGCTCCATCGATATCGTGTTCGAGTCTAGCTTGCTCCCTTTTCATGGTGGCAATGAGCCGGAGGAGCATTGCTTGCGTGGGTCACTGTCTTCGACACAGTGTTGTAGGCGTTACTGAAAAAAAGTAACTAAATACGTTACTCGTTACACTATAAAAAAAGGAACGCGTTACCGCCCTGCGTTACCTACAAAAAAATGTAACGCGTTACCGTTATCGTTACCGAAAAAAAGTAACGGACGTTACCTCTGCCGTTACTCCGCAATCAAATTTTAATCAACGTGTGATTGCTGCAGGAACCCACAATAAGAATTTTTTAAACCTCAAATTTATGGTTCACATAAATCTTCTAACCCAAACAACGATTACACCCAAAATGCCGATTTAAGGAGAGAGAGAGAGAGAGAATAAACATCTTTCATTCGGTAATATTTAAGCGTCGTCTTCGGGGTGGCCTCCCCCTTCCAGGAAACCATAGGCTTTCGCCGCGTCGACAGCCCTCGCTATCAGCTGGCGCAGGCCTTCGAGGGTGGGGCTGGCTAAGGCTCGCTCCCAAAGCTCAGGCGTCTAGTCTGGGTTGGATTATGTGCACAAATGTACCAGGCCTTAGCATTGTTATAGTGGCTTAAAGGTGTTTGTAGAGTTACGTGTGATGGCTTCTGATTCTGGCACATGGTGAAGCCATTTTTTTCAATTAGAGATTATACACAATATGAGATTCAATCATCAACGCTATCCGCAAAGAAATCATGACTGAACTCTCAAGAAATTTCCAGTAATTCTAACGGCGTGTTTCTAGTAGCAAAGTAGATGCGAAAATTTTGTAGTAGTAAAGAAATGCTTCAATGGCTTAGTCACGGGAAAAAATATCTGTGCATAAACATTTTTTGTTCACTTTAACCTGTATAATTACCGCAAAAATTGCGAGCGTTTAAGTGAAGGTGCTCAAGATCAGCCTCGCTCGCAAAACTTAGCTGCAGTTGCGGATAGAGAGAAGCAAAACTTATTTTCAAAAAGTTGATAAGCCTTATCAACTTTGTAGCACCTATAATACGATTTCGCACATCTAGACATTTAAAAAAAATAGTTTCCTTCGCTCTACAAGTTTCAAACAACGTTACTTTACTATTTGTTGCGCACACATTTCATACACAAAATGTCTTCTTTTTAACGGCAATATTTGTGTTTTACGTCGCCGTGAACTTTCGAGAACGACAGGTAATGAAATTGGTCCCTCCATAAGTTCGACATTTTCTCCCTCGCAAATTATGCAGTTAATAAGAAAACTAAGTCCCTTTCAGGGCTGTTGTGTGGTATGTGCACAAGATGTAAAATACCCAATCAAATCTAAAATATCCATTTTCGGATCCGTGTCGATTTCTCGTGGAATCACTCGTTTGCGATAACCATGATTAGGAGTCTAACTGCGGTTATGTCTGCCGTGTAGCTACCTGTAACCGTGGTTAGCCCGTAACCGTAGTTTGCTTAACCGCGGTTAAGGCTGTTCGTGTGACAGCGGTATTAATGGGCTTTAGTTAAACAGAGGGACGCCAACCAAGGTAAGGAGTAAAAAGATTTTTTTTTTTTTTGCGTAACAAGAAAGATCCGACGTTTCGCGTCCCACTCGCATTCTTTTTCAAGGTTTTCTTCCTGCCATGCGGTCACGCCTATTCTCCATGATGTGAAGAATTCCGTTGAGGCAGACTCTCGATCTGCAGCGCACCTGTAGACCAGTTGACATTACCGGCTGTCTCCTGGATGGGCCAGGATTCCGCAAAAAGCCGCTTATAGTAATTGGCCTCTAAGTCGACGACACGGGAGTTGTCAAATTCGATGTGGCGTTCGTTCACCACGCTGTGCTCGGCGAGTCTGCTCTGTCACTCGAACTTGCGGACGTCGTTTTTATGTTGTCGCAGCCTCTCGGGGAAAGTCTTTGTTTCCCCCACGTACGAAGCGTCACGATCAGCACATGGTATGGTCCAGACCAGCCTTTGCGCTTTCTCTTCGGGTGGCCTATCTTTTGGGCACGAAAAGGCGCAGGTGCCAGCAAGCAATCCACCTGCTACAATCCACTTCCACGAAAAGAAGTTTCTCATGGCCGATTCCGCGGCTTTCTTCAAGCTTTGTGGCGACAAGCGATTCCGCCCGGGCATACTTTGTCAATGCCCGGCAAGCCGAACGCAGTCCGACGCTGCGACAAAAGAATTCGTGGGGGCGAGCTCTAGGAAAATGGCACCTGCAGGATGAAAAAGTAACGAGTAACGTGACCCCACACGTTACCGAAAAATGTTAACGTAAGTAAGTTACCCGTTACAGTTTTGAAATTGTAACGAGTACGTTACTAAGTTACCGAAAAAAGTAACGCGTTACCGGTAACGCCGTTACTTGTAACGCGTTACCGCCAACACTGCTTCGACATGACCTTGTGAGTACAGGCCGGTAATCACTCCGGCGTTGCATTCGCCTCACTTCTCGCACCTTCAATAGTGTCTATGAAATCTACTTTCTTGTGAAGCACGTAAACATAATCTTTGACAAGTTTTCTTTTCTGGCACATCACAACCGCCTTTTCATCCATTTCCCTCCGAATCTATAAAATATGAATTTGAATTGAATTGATTGGAATAAAACAATTTACAAAAATACAATAGTGAGAAACGCATCTGAATCCCTAGCCTTATTCATTCAAAAGTAATAATGGAAAAAAGGCATGTCACTTGTCAAAAAAAAAAGAAGTATACAAACAAAAATATTTTTACTAACGTTATAACACTTGGCAAACTAACATTACGTATTTACAGAGCTTAGATACTTTCACGTGGTTTTCAGTGTGATTCGCGTGGTTTCAGGCGTTATGTCTTATCGGAATTTCATAACGCCTCTTGATTTTCGGTGTTTTCATAGGGACCCAATGATATGAGATGCGCCGTGTACGGCGAGGATCCCCGGATTCATTTCAACGCGCTCTTTCACCAGTCCTCCTAGACTGGCAGTTATCACGAGCGGAGAATTCAATCCGTTAGCATAGCCATGGCATGCGCATAGCAGCGCCGGACCAGCAATGTATCAACGTATATGTAGTCAGCAGAATTAAAAGAACGTTTATTGAAAAGTGTAGAACGTATTTATAGGCAGCATAGTGGTAGACAGATAACGATGCACACGTGGTATAGTAGCAATAGTCCGGTGTGCACATGGTGCAGGTGGCCAGCTGAGGCGTCAACAGGTGCGTGCGCACACCCACACACACAGAACACGTGAAGACATAACATCCAACTGCCTGCCAAAATCGTAGTCTAAAGTCCCTAGATTTTTCCCTGTTCTTTTTCCCATCCGGACTACGAAAAATCTAGGGGCTTTATCGTAGTCCGAATGAAATAGCTATCCAAGGTCACATCCTGTATGCCGCGGGTTTCCCCTCTCCCGAGTCTCTCCTGCCAGCTCCCTCAAAACGGACATGGAATGAACTCATCAACGGGATAAACGTTGGTCACCGTTTCCTGGGCCGAAAGAGTCGCTTCCCGCGTGCCCTTGTACTCCCACGCCACAGTCCAGAAAGGAGCTGCTCCTCCTCTCCACTGAAAATATCTACAGAAAGTGAGGGAGGAAGGTACGAACAATGATATCAGCCCCGAAAGCGCATGACTCATAAGACTGAATAGTTACTCATGTCTTGTACTTCCTGCAGCAGTAACAAAAGATAGTAATAATAAAGGGAGCTGCGAAAAAGGGAGGAAAGAAACGCAGAAAGGGAAGGGTGTGATATGCTGATAGCACGTTCGGCGATGACTCATCACTGCGCCGACTAATGGATTCCTCTGAAACATGCACAATACTGAACAGTTCGCGTTGCGCGATCACATGGAAGATGAACGCGCTGCTACAGATATAGCTTCCACATGAGGTCACAATTGATGCCGCCATGTTGTTGCATCAGCACGGTGCCCAGCAGCCTTGCACATTTCAACTTCCAACTTTTTTTATCACATGTACATTGACATCGACAGTGATCACGGCGGTTATTGATAGCTTTCACGTGACGTCACGGACGCAGGTTCTTGATGAGCACTCCAACACCGAGGCTTTGATGACGTCAAGACAGGATGATCAAATGACGGCTAACTTACTGCAGTGTAATAAACACGCGGCCGGAGCGTAGGAACCTGCACACGATGTACAATGGACAACATATACCGCGGAATCACAAACTTCGCGTCCCACAATGTTAATTGGTACTCCGACATGGCGGTTTCAGATATGTCAGTGCAAACAACAAGCGAGGCTGTCAATGTTCTTCGTTCAGCGAAAGCGGGGTGTAGAGAGAGAGAGAAAGCAGTTATAGAAGTGCGGGTCTTTCTACGGGCCCTGGACGTGGGCAGGTCAGTCCAGGAGGATATCGCTATTGTGTTTTCTCATGGCAGGCGCACTTATATTTGATGGCAAACACGAAAATCAGGGGCAGACGAAGCATTCCTTTGTCTGCCTCTGATTTTAGTGCAGGCGAATGATTTCTATTTCTGCTTCTGGTTTTCGTGCAAAGGACTCCTTTGTCTGCAGTTTCTATGACCTCTAATTACCGCTGCCCTGCCGGACCTTATTCGATTTTATGCGGGCAAATTATTGATTTCATCACCACACAGAATTCCTGCGGTGAAACAGAAGTCAGCACCAAGTGATGAAAAAAAGAAAATCATCGTGCGTTGACGTCATCAAACGACGTCATCACGACGCCACAGATCTACAAATCGGCGACGTCGTTATGACGTCATCACAACGGCACTATTACGTCATTACATTACATCATCACTTGGCCAAAGGTGGGCCGATCCTGGAGGTACCGCAAAACTACGTGAGGTGCAGAAAGCTTGGAACGTTTCCGATCTCGGAGGCAGTGCAAAACCACGTTAGGTGTACGAAGCTCTCGGAAAATGGGGCGGGGGGGGTGGGGGGGGGGGCAGATCAATACAATCTACTGTAAAGAAAAAAGAAGATGGCTTTCGCCTTTGACACGTCTTGGGCGAATGCATTAGGAAGCGCGTGACTTCTTGCAAAATAAAAATGCCTATTCCCCTCTCTTTATCTGAACTGCTCATCGGCACATGCAAATTACTCGACATCATCGATATCCCGTTCTGTAACCCGTCCGCGCTTCTCTTTTCGCACTGCACAGCGCACCGCAACCATGGAGTCGCAGCCGCACGCACCGAGAAATTTGGTAACAAGCAAATTCGTTCGCTATCGTGCAGTATTTAATTAAGAGCTTCGCGTGCAGTTTAGATGTCCACGAGATGAGGGTATGCGCACAGCTTTCAAGCAAAGACTTTTCGTTTGATTGTGTTGAACACAGGTGCGCTTACCGGCACAACTTCGCGATATAACCGTAATTATTTTGTCTGATCCGTATCCAACGTCAATGCATATCGATAACCTTCTAGTGGTTGGTTCACAATTTTTTCTCGTTGCCGACATTTTGGTCTAGTTCACACACATGGTCTGGACCTGGACCTGTCATTCCTATACAGCGATCCGAGCAGAAATGTCTGGTAGTCCTTATTACTCAGCCACGAAGCCGAAGAACAGTGCAAATTAAGCGATCGGTCTCGCCCTGACCGCCGCCGAGTGCCAAGGGATTCCGGCTGACGGTTAGGGGGATGAATGTCGAGGCCAAAGCCTTCCGGCCCCGTCATTCTCGATTTTCTCTCTCTGCCGGGACGGCTCACTGCTCTCCCATAGTATAGAGTACACAGTAAACCACTTTACACCCTTAAGGGGGTTGTGCCGTGTCTATAACTAACGCCCTTACACCCTAGGAAAAGGGTGTTTTCAGTATCAAAACACCCATACCATGGGTGTTGCCACTGGCCTAACACTCTTATTATGGGGTGTTTCCAATGGCCTAAACACCCTTATCAGTGCAAAATGTGAAAAATAAAATATAGCAGTCAGGGAGCACGCATTTACACATGACATCAGCATAGAAGGTGCACACACGCGCCAAACCGCACACACAACACAGCGTATTGTAAAATAGTACCACATGGACGGAGCGCTCGCGCTACAAAGCCTTACACTGACCATCTGGCATATATAGCCATGGTATCTTAAGCCGTCGTTCAGTGCCGGTGGAGATATTCCTGTTCCGTATAAATGAACATTAAACATTAAGAGAATAGGCGTAAATTTATGGTACGCTTGTAGATAGCCCTAAAAGAGACATATCTTTTAATCTAAACTCGTCTAATATCAACGACATTTTAATCAGCGAGTCCCAGTTATCATCTGGCACGCTGTGGTATGGGCCATGGGTGTTTCGATAACCCATAACACCCTTAACTCCTAAAGGGTGTTTAGTTAGAGCATTACCCCTTAAAGGCTATTTTGGGGAAGGAAAACACCCTTACACCCTAATTTTTGCAAATTTTGGTTAGGCACAAGGGTGTTTTGCTTGCTTGAAACCCCCTTAAAGGTGCAAAGTGGTTTACATAGTATAGGCACCGTGCGGTGGAGTTTTCCAGTGTGACTGCAGCGCCAGAACGCACAGTAATTCAATGAATGCAAGCAGGGGCGGATTATCCAGGGTTCAAAGGGTTCAAATGAACCGGGCCCTCCGGTTTTAGGGGGCCCCCCAAGGGCCAGAAAAAATGGCCGACTTCGTTGTTTTGTTCGTAAAAGTTTAACCCTCCTGCTGGATTCCCCTGATAGAAACAGATTGTCTATTTCAATTATCAATATACATGCTTCTAAGAGGTTGTTCGTCGCATAACGTGCATAATCTTTGAAGTCAGCTCACAGTTCTGCAGTCTGTGGTAAAAACCTTTTACTCGCCCAAGACCATGCATCGTGTAGAGGGAAGGAGCTGATCCAGCGGATGGACACATAGAGCAGCCTGACGAGGATTTTAGCAGCTATGGTCCAACACGCAATGCGAAGGCGCATAGAGAGTGGTTCTTGTTTGAAATATCGTCTAATGCGCTGAATGAAAATAACCGGTATGAAGCTGACGCATAGGTACGCTATAGTATGCTTTCATTATAGTGTAAACAACGTACCATGAAATATTTGTATGGTACGGAACTTCCTGATTATGCCAGGACTCCGTAGGAGTAATGGTTCGATTCTTCGCTTCTGGCATTGCCGTTCTGTCTTAATTCCTGCTTGGTGGTTATATAGGGAAACTTAAGAGACCATCACTTGGTAAAGGTTGTGCGCAGGAAATATCTACAACATATATCCACTATCTGGCCGCCAGCAGACCCTCACCGCAATTGCTTGAGCGTTGTGGTGGGGGTCTTCAACTGACCATCACTTTTGAACTTCTTTTAACACTTTTGAACTTCTAATTCGTGAAAAGCTTGAAGGTTCTTTCCCTGATGTCCATGTGGCTCTTAGAATTTTTTTTTATTAATGGTCACAAATTGCACTGGTGAACGATCATTCAGCAAACTGAAATTGATCAAAAACAGGCTTCGATCAACGATGACCGACAGCCGCCTCAGTGATTTGTCACTGCTGAGCGTAGAGACGGAGGTTCTTAGGAAATGTTGAAGAGCTGATCAACAAACTGTCTCAGCAAAAGACACGAAAACACTTGTAGAAACGTACATACCTTCTTTCTCTACTTAAAAGAATAATGAAAACAGAGAACATGTTAATAGGTATACAGGGTGTTTCAAGAAATGTGTCCAACGTTCTAAAAAAATCAGGAAAATGCGATATTTGATTGCTGACTTCAGAATTGGTTTTTCTGTAGTGGCAGGTATTTTAAGATGGTTAAGGAAATTATTTGGAACTATAATTAACAAAGTTAAATTAATTAGCTTTTTAATTAGTGGAGTTAGGTGGTTGTGTCAAATGGGAGAATTTAAGTTCTTCATGCCTGAAACCCAACCCAACTTTGAGATTTCGAAAAAGTGGCATCTAGTAATAATTACAAAGTAATGAAATTCAACCAAATTCGATGGCTTTCGCTGTTGAAAGCCGTTGCATTTCGTTGAATTTCATTATGCCATAACAATTACTAGAGGACGCTTTTTCAAAATCTCAAAACTCGGATGGGTTCCTCGCATGAAGAACTTCAATTCTCCCATTTGACACAATCGCCTAACTCCACTAATTAAAAAGTTAATTCATGTAACTTTTTTACTGTCCTTAACTACCTTAAGATTCCTGCCGCTATAGAAAAATCAATTCTGAAAGCCCCGAGAAAATATCGCATTTTCTTATTTTTTTTAGAAGGTTGGACACATTTCTTGAAACACCCTGTACACGCCCCATTTCAAGGTTGCATTTCTGCGAAATAGTTCACCAATTTTGTACACTGTGTTTAAGAAGAAATATTTCGTAAAAATATCAAGATATTCCGCAGTTTAACCGCAGAAAAGATGTGTGCAATGAATGTGTTTCCTTCTCCTATAGCCCTATGAAAGTGAATATTGCCTGCAAAAATGTAACCCTATTACATGTTTAAAAGCGACCGATTTGTGCATAAATGAAAATATGTGTGGTCGTTTTTCGAGTCTTATTAAAAACGTTTTTGTGAAAGTTCTACACGGATCTCATTTTTATAGGCGCCACCTTTTCCGAAAGACTTGGCCCGCCCCCTTCCCATATTGAAGATATTTTAATTTTAAACCATCTGTATTACTTGTTGTGATCAGTAGGCATATACAATATGCATAATAGCACTATATTGAAATGCTGCCTTAGAAGAGCTTAAATGTGTGTTGTTGTATGAAATCAAAAGTAGCTAGACGATTGGTAGCGTATTTACTGTAAGCACGTGCGAACAGTTTCTGAAAAAGGCCCACCTGTCAACTTCGGCAGTGCTCGCACGCAGGCAACCAAAGCGTGCGCTACCGAATCAGTGAAGCTGAAGCAGATAGAGGAAGCTATTTTTCACAAAGGCGCTCCCTGATTTTCGAGGGAAGATGTCCTCTCTTGAAATAAGGGTAAACAACGCTATAGGTTAAGACGAATGGAAGAAACACACACGGTGCTTGGACTGCACTTCTAAGTGTCGTATGCATTCCTTCTTTTCGTCTTAACTTCTCGCAGAGTTTAGTCTTCTTTCAGTATGATCCAAAGAATTAGACAAATCATAATGCTGTCCATGCGTCTCCTGATATAGTTAATTATTACGATGACAATCTCTCCACGTGCTCCGCAAGAAAGAAAACGCCCAGGTGATATTACACACTCCGGAGAGGCTTAGAATACATATGGCTTGTGTTCTTTGCAGCTAAATGTAAAAAGCGTCAAGCCTCAAGCATGACCATGATGACAAAGTGGGAAAGAAAGGGGGCGGGGCGAGGGGCCCCCCTTATTTTTTTTAACCGGGCCCTCCGCACATTTAATCCGGCCCTGAATGCAAGTGATCATGATACTAAAATGTCAATGATGTGAAAATAGCACGTGCCTCTTCGAGGCCTTTGCGTCTGGGAGGCAAGTGCTTTCAGCGTGAAACTACTGTAGAAGCGGCCTCTGTCAAGAGGCCGTGCTACGGATCGCCTGGAAATATAACATGAAAACTGTGAGGTAATGTTGCCGTAGTAATTTTTGAAAAGGCTTTGCGGTGATCCTGCGCTGAAAGCGGCGGGCGGGATGAGGAGTGCGTTGACGGGCTAGTTGAGAGTTGCGCTGTGCCCTGTCGTGTCTTGTTTGGTTTACTGCGCTAAAGGTCACCATGAACTGTACGGTGGAGTGACGAGGAATGCAAAGAGCGAGATAAGCAGTCTATGTAAAAAAAAAAGAGTTCTTATAGTTGAAAGGAAACCTTGCAGGAAGCCGACACACCATGATAATATCGTTCGACAGCCCCAACCCAGCAAACCACAAATTTCCATTAGATATCCATGCATATATACTATTTTGTGGATATCTAATGGATATATAACTTTGGATATAGAACTAATGGATATAGCACCTTCTTTCTGGATTGTTGCACAGGAGTACAAAGGCTGATGTCACAGCCTCGGCAGTGCATTTTGACGTCACAGCATCGGCAGTGCTTATTTATAAGCGGATTATGGCGGCACTCAGGGAGCCTTCGTTGAAAAGGTGCGTATATAGCGTAGCTATAGCATTCTGTAGGCATCTAATGGAGATTTGTGGCACTGGGAAACTCTTAGCTCAAACAGCGCGTGCCTCACCAAGAAGAGAGAAAAGGGGCATTCTCAGTAACCGCAGCGCCTTACGAGGGATGGAACATCACTGAGCTGTTTCTACGAAGTCATTCGTGGCGACTCGTAGGCTTCAACGTTTGCTTAGCTAATGATCGAATGCCAAACCTTGGGCCGCTAGGTCACAATGCTCGCTGTAGGTTCCTGCGCACGATTCAAGGTGCATTCAAGGTGCACGTGAAGCGCAAATGACGAACGAGAATGCTTTTTGCTTTTTGTAGATTTCGTCAGTTTTTCGCACTTCATCTCGAAGAAGTGAAGTTGCTTACACTAAATCAAGATTGCACCCTTCAATTAGTGGTCACAATAATAGCATAGGTATAGTATAACTCATCGTTTCCATGAAAGGAAAAAAAAGAAAGGGTATCTAACAAGCTGGAGATCGAAACAAGCTTGGAAAATTTCCAGTGAACTTTCCAGTTGTAAACCGCTGCCACATATTACCTCGTGTTTCACGTGCGGAACAATAAACAGAAATAATAAAAAAAAAAATGCCAGGCCTGCGCGGAAAGCGCAGCATAGTCACAGCGAAAGATGGAAGAGCGGCATTTGTAGAGCCCGTTGCAAACTCTCCTGGGGCTACTAATACAAGTACACTTGCAAGGTGCCCACTACGCCATAAATCACAATTTTTGTCAAGTTGGGAAGAACCCACTACGCCATTATTCATCATTCTGCGGCGAAGCGAGGTACCCGCTACACATCTGCAAGACATTATGTGCACTTTGTTGAGGCGACGGTTGATGACGATGAAGAATTTCGTTGTCGTTGTTTTACTCTCCTACCACGCTATTTCACATAAGTTAACGTGAGAGAGAGAGAGAGAACTTTATTGAGGGCCTGAGGAAACGGATCAGAGGGCCTTATGGGCTCCCTTGGCAACTAATACAAGTACACTTGTCAAAGGTGCCCACTACGCTATAAATGATCATAATTTTTGTGAAGTACTGAGGGTATCATCCAATATGCCATTATTCGTCATTCTGCGGAGAAGTGTGGTATACTACGACATGACTACGACACACCTGTAAGGCATTATGTTCTTTTTGTTGATGCTGTGGATGATTACGATGAAGAATTATGGCTGATCCTTTTGTAATGGGTTGGAATCATTCAACGACCCACTAGCTAGGCGAGAGAGAGAGACACTTTAGTAGAAAAACAGAGATTTTTGCCGGCATCAGTATACCGCTGGCATGCTACTCTGCATGTGTAGGGATGGGGAATGGGATTGACAGACTAAATAAGAGAGGGAAGGAAAGAATAATAAAGAGAAAGAATATTAAGAAATGAAATGCGCAAGTGAACCCGATAGAAATATTTACAACGAGTGTGTCAGGTAAGTGAAGCCTTTGCTGTATGAAATAATCAAATGCAATGATTAAAGCTTTCCTACTAGGCCAATTTTTGACAGGTAATTAAACAGGGACTGTAAAACCCGTTGCTGTTTAGAAGGGCCGGACACTGGGCCTAATATGTTGTGCAACGTTTAAGTGATCGTGACAAATCATGTCCATTTGTCTCTCAAACAATGCTCTCTCATCGCGGTACGTGGAGCAATCCAGTAACATGTGCTCTACTGTCTCTATGCTGTCACAGTTATCACAGCAGGGACTAGTGGTGCGCCACTACGCAATTCGCATTGTGTGACCGCATGGTTGTTATTGTACTCTTCTACCACGCTTTATTACATATGTTGGCGTCGTTCCTTACCCGACATGAAGCCTGTACAAGGTCTTTTTGCAAATGAGTTTCAAGCAGCGGCATGGCTCTGTGGTTGAATACAGGGCTACCACGAAGAGGGTCCAGGTTCGAACCCCGTTCCATCCTGGATATTTTTTCTCATTTCGCTTTTTTTGCTATTTCGCGCGACAGCGGTTGCGGACACTGGCGGCGGCGGCGGACAACTACGGCGCCAAAAACAGTCTTTGTTGTGATGTCATAACAGCTTTCGCTGTAAAAAAAAAAAAGAAAAATTCTGCAGTGGCTTAGCTCGGCTATGCCAGGATAACGTAGCGTTAGCAAAGGTTCAGCTGATTGTTCTTAGCTTTCCTGATTGTCTAGGATTAGCTTGAATATCATGCTTACTGCTGCTCCAATGACACATACATGGTATACATATTATGTGGCACATGTATATTTATTTTGTCAGGCAACTACTTCACGATAATGGATGCTGGGTTGCTTCCCCATTCTAAGCTTTATCAACCACGCATCTCGCTGCTTCTTGGTTTTGGGATATGCGTGGAAACTCACACCGGACTCGGTCGAATACGTTCGGCACTGCGGCACAGAGCAGTAGACCAAGTAGACCATGCTGAAGAAAAAACAAAGCTTCAACCTCGGGCATGAGATGCAGCGAGCAGCGTTGGCAAAGCTTTCAATTCGGCGGCAAAAGAGAGTCACGTGCTGGCGTTTTCCACGTCATAGCGATAGCAGCGCCGGCGCCGGTCTCTCCTGTGATGGGTGTGATGGAACCGCAATCTCACAACCATGGGAATGGCGGCGCCCGGTCTATTTCGTGCGAACTACAGTGTAGTGCCACGGCCGCTGGATACAGTTAGAGTGTACTACAGTGTACTAGAATGTGCGAACAATGCGAACGCAGTCAAAGCGCCCGCGGTCGCGTTGTAGTTCGTATTGTTGTTGAATTCCTCCCGACATAAAACGAGCATCGCAACAAGGAGCACTCAGGGTTCACAGAATGGATACCGACGTGTGTCCATCGTGCGGCGCTTCTGCGGTGGCCGAAGAAAGCGGCGATGGAGTAAGTGATTTTCTAGATCTGCTATCCGCATTTACTGCCTGTTTAGCTGTCATTAACGATATTCTCATATTCTCGAGGAAGAAGGCTGCGTAAGTTCCAACCGCTGCGATTCACTGTAATGCCACTGCGTAGGACTCTCTTGATCGTTTTAGGAACATATATCTCCGCTAGCGAACGCTGCGTCTCCTAAACGTGTGTTTTGATCTTGTGAGCGCTACGCGGGCGCATCGCTCAAAGACCAGGAAAAGAATCGTGCTTACCTATATGTTTTCCTGACCTACACGGGCTGATCGCTTGAAGACCGGAGAAAAGGAACAAAAAGCTTGCTTACCGGTTTGAAGTGTGCTCGTATCATTCGCACCGGTTTCGTTTTTGGCGGCATCGCCAAAGACTGGCGACGCTGTCCAAAAAGGGACATCACGTCTACACCGGACAACATATAACTACCAAATTTCCACATAGGCGCGCGTTTGGCGGATACTAGAGATGGATATATATACAGTCTGGTGGGTACGATAATCTCAACTTGTCAGTATGGTGTGAGGAAAAAAAGTTGAGATATGTGCGTATCAGCAATGAGTCGGCGGCCGTCTCGTGGGAAAAAGAAAAGATAGCCTGAGTAAAGACAGTTCATTAGTCTCCAAATCTGTTTCTTACTAGTGTGCTGGTCTTGCTGCCGATCGTGTTTTGTTAACGTAGTACACTAAAGCTTTCTGTATTCGCGATACTGTGGTAGAACTCGCGGCATTCTCAGCTTGGTGTGTTTGTATGACTGAGACCTTGATCTCGGCTCGAGTTAAAGTTGTTTGAGATGGCTTCAATGGTTCTTCCGATATAACACAAGTGCCAGACCGATACAAGGAATGGGAAAGGATATTAAACTTTGTCTAGGTGACTAAGTTGTTTTGGGGACAGTCAGCGTCGGGATTTCCTCATGGATTAACCTTAACTTGTTTGGCGTTGATAGGTGTTTGTAACCATTTCTGTTCCTTCCTTTCGCATCCATTGAATTGCATTTTATTTCACTCTTCCTTATTGCATTGTTTAACACTGTGTGGCTTGAAGCTCTCTTAACTTCCTCGGTAAATAAGCTCTCAGGCTGCTTGTTCAAGGCTTCAATGCAGTTCGTGATTTTGGACACCTTTTGTATGCTTAATGTTCTTTATGGTAGCACCATAAAATATAATTGAAACAAAATAACAGGACTGCATGGAACATTGCTGAACAGGGCAGCATACGAGGTGCTAATCTCTGTTGGCTTTGTAGTGTAGACAGACACTAAGAAAACGAATTTGCACATACTGTTTGATTGGTAAGGATGTGGATGGAAGACTGGCGGAACAGATCTTGTCAAATAAACAGCGTTTATGATGTGAAATGCTGCATGGAGACAAGAAAAGAAGCTCTGAATATTAAATCCAGTATTCAGAGCTCTTCTTTTAACTTACTTGTAAGTATTACACTTCGAATTAATGCACCTAATTTTCACTACATATTTGCAAGCATAATTAAACATTTGAGATAGTGCAATCACTCCAGCTTGCAGCACACGTGCCTCTAACTGAATATCTTTCTGTTCCTTGTATTCTCACAACCCGCCACGGTTGTCTAGTGGTTGTGGTGCTCGAATGCTGACTGGTTGTGGTGCTCGAATGCTGATCCTGCTGTAGCAGCCTCATTTCCATGGAGGCAAAATGCTAGAGGCCCATGTGCTTAGATTTAAGTGCACGTTAAAGAATCCCAGATGGTCAAAATTTCTGGAGCCCTCTACTACGGCGTCCCTAATAATCATACCATGGCTTTGGGTCATAAAAACCTGACAATATTACTGTTATTGTACTCTCACAGGACATGGGATAGAATGGTTTTGAAAATGGGGTTATTATTGACTATCCAGGCTAAGAAAATTCGTAAACAGGGCATAATGTCCCTGACAGCTACTTGCTGTTTTTGCCAGAACAATTCATGGAGTTCCATTCAAATGAGGCTTGCTTTCTTTTTTTTTTTGTGACGAGCGGACTTTGTCCGGCTGCCCCAACATAGATAACTCCACGTTTACACACGAAAGTTCAGTGACACTTCACGTTCTACCACTGTTGACTAATTTAGGCTTCAGTCTTTTTGCAAACACCTTTGTTGTGTATATTATGAGACACATCAGCACCCATGAAGTTCGTTTCGAACACACCTAGTTGGCATAATCTGGGATGTAGCATTGAAATGCCAACTTGTCAAGCAGTCATGTTAACTCAATTCATCTTGGCACTTTGATCAGCAAAATTGACCTTCATGATTGGGCACAGTAATGGACAGTTGAAATACGAAAAAGGCAAGTCTGACTAAAAACACATTCGTTTTATTGCGCACTTATTGTTTGGCCCATTACATTTTTGGCAACCACGCAACTGGAGTTCACTAGTGAAAGCTGTTGCATTTCTTGTTCACTCGTCCATGACAGTGCGTTAGAAGACTGTTACCTCCTCCTCGTGGAGATACTGCGTTCAGCATTGAATCAGTGCATACAGGTCTTTTCGCTGAGATAAGTAATGTAATGTGGCATTCCTGCATGCTCTATGTCAGGGTCATCCGCCGGTTATTATTTCTTCTTTTATATTGCTTACCAACATGAGTGATGCATAAAATCATCATCATGTGATGGCGTCACCATATCACGTCATCCCATGACATCGTCGCGTGGTCAAAGTTGGGTCGATCACAGAGGCAGTGCAAAATCATGTCAGGCGCAGAAAGCTTTCGGGGGGGGGGGGGGGCGTCATGGGAGGATCAATACATCGACTGAGAAGAAATAGAAGATGGCTTTCACCTTCGAATAATCTCAGGGAAATGTATTAGGGACCCTGTGAGTTTTACAGCGGTGATGGTAAGCTTTTCGTTGCGCCGCATGGCGCGAAATGAAACTCTCCCTAGCTATGACGTCACCTCGCATTGCCGATATGCTTAGTCAAGACAATGAAGTCAAGCTATGCTGAGATCAAGCTAACGAAGTCAAGCCATGCTAAGACCATGCTAATTAGGACTATGCTAATTGGGGCTTTGCTAATTAAGATCCTGCTAATAAGCTAGGTCGGCCACAATCTCCGCTTCCAGCCTTGCACCACTAGCGTAAGGTGCCCACAATTCTTTTGCTAATGGTAGCAGCAAATTATCGGATATTATGATTGCAAAGGTTTTTGTCTACGATAATGGATGAACCATTTAATTGACCATCCATTAATCGATTGTTTTCCAGTTCTCGCGAGTGTGCACTGCCTGCGGAGTCGTCTTGGACACTGCCCCACTGCAAGCGACAGGGTTCACTGGCGGTGATGATGCCCTCCGCTTTGTGTCTTCAACAAGCAGGGACACCATGTCCCTTCTTCGAAGAGACGAGAGGGGAGGAGCCCGGTTCCAGTGCCTGTTGAGCGGCGGAGTAACCGGGAACCGGCGCCTCTGCCATGACTGGATCAAGCAGGTCGGCGTCAAAGTGAAGATGGACTCTGTGATGGTGCAGCAGGCCTGCGACATTTTTGACCGACACTTAGTCAAGAAGCCATTGAACTACCAGATGGCCATCGCCGCTGCCAGCTGTTATGAGGTGGGTGTTGGCAGGCGAGTTGGTGTGAATCCATAGTGCTTTTTTAATGCAAAGCGCCAACACAAGATAAATGACAGGACAAACCGCTATCTATGTACTGCCAGCGCTTTGTCCTGTCATCTATCTTGTGTTGTTGTTTTGCACTAAAAAGCACCACGAGGCTGGACGTCGCTGTAGTCTCGTTTGGAGCATCGAAGTTCAAATAGTACGCTAGGGGGAAATCTGGTGCTAGTGTCTATGGGAGCTGCAACACATGACGCATCAGCCAGCATGGCAATGATGGGTAGTACACGGATTTGTGTAAGCTTCGTTTCTTTTTCGTCTCTGTGTGGCCTGCGGCTGCTTTGCTGCAAGACGAACTTCAGCGAAAGTTCATCAGTTCCACTTTGACCGTTTTAGGTTGACCAATTTAAAATCAGCTCATGAGGTTCACAGCCGGCCATTCTTTTGTTCGAATCAAAAGCCAAGACGCAACAATAAACAAAGCCTCAAGTGCGTTCAAAGCCGCAAGCACTGAGACCAGGCAAATCCTTGTACGACCCATCATTTCCATGGTGGCCGAATGATCGCCGTGCCACAGTTCCCTCAAGTAAATATTGCAGGTAACTCCATGGTTTGGAGCTCTTGGGACCGCTGTTTTGTATCTGATGCTGCTCTCGTCCTCCACTGATCACAACCAGCTGATCCCGTTTATAACACGTATTGTGATCGGCTGTCTATAAATGCATAAAATTACATAATTTGATGACAAGGTTCTGGAGACCCAATTTAAAGCAAGTGGAAGTCTTAGAGTAAATTATAGTGCATTTTACAGCAATTAATTGTGATTACAATGTAAATAATTGTATAATTATTGTACAGCCAGTCGTCCTATATTTCTTCATAAACCAAATTCAATGACCCACTCATATTACACACGATAGTTATCTGCTGGCAGCGAGCATTCCTAAAAAAGGTGAAAAATATTTTGAAATGCCTACCGAAGCACCCCACATCCAATATCTCGTCAAACACAGTCCTGCCTTCATCAAAGTGATCGTTCATAGCAAAATATTTCAAGCAGAAATGATATAAAGCAGGGGTCGGCAACTTTTTGAGGCAGAGGGCCGAGTTGCATGAAGCCTACACGGCGGGGGCCACATGGGAAATTGGCGAGGAGGGGGGGGGGGGGCTTGCAGGCACAGAGAAAAAAAAAATTGGCGAATTGACAAAAATTATGTACAAAACTGGAATAGAAATTGTGTGTATTTTAAGCATGCATGTCACAAGACAGACAGACAGACACAGAACTTTATTTGGGTCCTGAGAAACGCTACTCTTTTAGAGCATGTCACAAGGTTGCAATTTTTAAAAATAGGTTACAGGCAAAAAAAAGAGCCCTTTCAATACGACTTTTGGTGCTGAACATTCTTAGCCAACTCGCAAGCATCTACAACAGAGTTGTTCACTGACAGACACAAAAAGCCGTGGAAGTGTCTATCGTTTACACAGGGTAGGGTAGGATGGGGAGGAGTGTTCCGACGTCGTGCCGGGGGCCGCATAACACTGCAACGCGGGCCGCATGCAGCCTGCAGGTTACCGACCCCTGATATAAAGGAACTTTAGTAGGCAACAAGAGTGCTTAATTTACCATTCACTCACCATTTGCGGTTTCTTTTTTGCCATTAGTGGACAGAAATGGCAAAAGTAAGTCGCATCTCGAAATGAGGATGCCGTTTTGCAAAGGGATGAACTGGTTTGTAGAAATAAGTGTGGTGGTTCAGGGCACTCCAACACTTGCCGGTACTACCGTTCTAGTCTCCAGAAGGTTATGACCTTCATTTAATGCATATGAGAAATGAGGAAGGATACGGAGGAACTGTCCTGTCAGCATTCCCTTAATGCTTACTGCTAAGGGTGTGCGAATATTCGAAAATTTCAAATACCGAATCTAACAGCGTTTTATTCGAGTCTGTGTTTGAATCGAATAGTGTATATTAGAAATACCGAATATATTTCTAATAATGAGCACAGCTGACAAAAACCTCAAAGGAACGAAACGTTAGAATTGAGAAGGCTAGTGTTGCTTGCTTTAATCATCGAATTATCAAGATCCATGCAGCCGAAGGTTTTACGTGACTATCGACACTATATTGACCACAGGATGAAGGTTTTTTTGCTTAAAACTCTAGTGTCGCCAAAGCTACGGAGTCATCAATCCACTATCTTCATCATGACATTCATGATGATGTTGACTCATAAATTTTGTTTAATATTTATACAGGGTGTTTCAGCTAAAAAGCACCAAGTAATAAAAAATTAAGCATAGGCGCTACGCGTCTGCAATTAGTGCAGTATTGTTATGAGCCATATAGAGCACGTCAGAACATTTTTTTCAATCCGCCAAGCTCGGCAACTAACAAAGATTGCTTAATCAACTTTTTAAATAATAACTCTAGAGAACAGTTTTCAATACAAAAGTTGTAGCGCTTGTTCAGAAACATTGATTTTTTCAATCTGTGCTAAGATAACTCCCCTGCTTGATTTTTTTCCGGCCTTTCTTTGAAGCGCGCGAATTTTAAAAAATACCACGTGACTGCTGCCAAACGCGCGGCGCTTTCAGTGCCCTCAAATGTAGGTTGAACGAATTATCAAAGGCTGCTTCGTGCACGAAGATCGGTGTAACAGGTTATCGGTGACTGCGATGGACGTTAAGCGACAAAATGAGCATACCGTTTCAAAAACAACAAATAAATATTCTTCAACAAAAAAGCGGCAGCCACGCAGCAAATGCTACATGAGACCGTAGGTAGCATTTGATGTAGGGCAGGCATTTTTTTTTTTTTTTCATTTTTCGCACCAATGAAGAAACACATTGGAAGGGGCGAGGGTGACAGCCTGGTGCAGGACTGAGATAAAAGATGCACTCACACGTGACGGCCGCTCTTTCGTAGATCTTGTTTTTTGTTTTGGATGGTACGCCTCTATCATCATTTAGCGTCCATCGCAGTCACCGGCAGCCTGCTCAATCGACCTTCGTGCACGAAGCAGCCTTTGATAATTCGTTCAACTTACATTTGAGGGCACTAAAAGCGCCGCGCGTTAGGCGGCAGTCACGTGCTATTTTTTAAAATTCGCGCGCTTTAAAGGAACGCCGGAAAAAAATTAAGCAGGGGAGTTACCTTAGCATAAATTAAAAAATTCGATGTTTCTGAACAAGCACTACAACTTTTGTAGTGGAAACTTTTCTCTAGAGTTACTGTTTAAAAAGTTCATTAAGCAATCTTTGTTAATTACCGAGCTTGGCAGATTTGAAAAATATTCTGACGTGCTCTATATGGCTCAGAACAATATTGCACTAATTGGAGATGCGTAGCACCTATGTTTAATTTTTCAATACTTGGTGCTTTTTAGCTGAAACACCCTGTATATCAGTTTTATTTAAAAGCTATTGACAATGTGCCACCTTGAATACTGTAGTCACTGCTGTATTTCAACCTGGAGCTACAAAATATTGCAAAGGCTCTAGTTGCTGCTGTATGCGAGCTTGCCTCAGTTTACATAATTGTGTTTTTTTTTTTTATCGGTTAAAGGTAATCTTAATGTTCCTTCTTTAAAGCTTGTGAATGTTCGTTTCAAGTAAAATGTTGTGGAATTATTGCGCTGTTTCGAAAATGGCTGCATTATCATTCTAGGGCCGCTTTGAATATGGTTGCCTTACTATTCGAAAACTATTTGTATTCGATTTGGTGTCATGGCTATTTGATTTGGTTTTAAAATTAACTATTCGCACAACTCTACTTACTGCCGAAAACATGTTGCTGTGCATCATGACTGGCCTTCCGAGCAAGCAGCTCATTCGAGGCACATCTCTAGGCTTGTGCGAACAGTAAATTTTGGGTTCGAAGCGAATTCGGAGCAAATAGTGATTTGGTCAAATAATTTCGAATCGAATTCGAATAGTATATATCACATATTATAAAGAAAAATGAGCATAGTTGTCATGACCCAACTGACCTGCACAATATTTTTTTAAATTGAAGCAAGGCATGCGCAAATGTCATTCTTTTTGGTTCAAAGGGAAATGGAAGCAACTTTGAGTAGTAGCAGGATTTGACTTTCGGTATAGTAATGCAAGTGTCAACTTCTAAAATATGTTAAATTTTAAAATTTACTTTACTTAGATCATATAAGCTGGTATAATGAGCTTTTAAACTTAAAAAAGTGATGAATCGATGTGAGGGTACTTTGATCATTTAAACTTGAGGTGGGGCTTCGCGGCAGTGTGGAATTCCCCTGGTAAGGTGTATTCATGGTATAGCGTGCCTGCACTGCGGTGAAAACACCTTTACAGGGGGTTATATGCAGTTTATGTATGTCTATTCGTTCATTTCGAATACTTCAAATTCGTTTCGAATAGAATTCGAATACTGTAATATTCGTTCGAATATGCGAAATGCTCGAATATTTGTTCGAATATTTGCACGAGCCTACACGTCTCCTAATTATGTTCCGTGTAACGCAGGTGCTGCGGGACAATGGTCGATCCATATCGCTTCCCGCCTTAGCCAAGATGGCCCAGTGCACGGGCCCACATCTATTCCAAGCCATTCGTGCAATCAGCGAGGTGAGCACATCTTCCCATCGGCCATGTCTTCCCTTATCACTTCACTGTTGTTGCTGTGATTGTGATAAAGTTAGTAGACTGCGTAGCAGTTAGTGCATCAGCTGTAAGCTCCTGGCGATGAGATTCTTAATCAAGCACTGCATATTGACGCAAGATGGGACACGGCAAAAGTGCAACTAACTGTACTTGACCGGAGAGATTTGCAGCGAATTCCCATGCCAAGAGCTGTTGTAGTGCGCTAAGAATGTAATGGCATGGGGCATAATAACAGTAATAATGTGGGGTTTTATGTGGCAAAACCATGATGTGAATACGAGGCACGTCGTAGTGGAGGGCTCCGGAAATTTCGACCATCTGGGGGTTCTTTAACATGCACTGACATTGCACAGTACACGGGCCTTTAGCATTTTGCCTCTTTCTTGCGCGAGGCAAAGGTGTAGTGTAGTACTCACATACTGTTGTATTTTTGCTATCAAAGCCTGTAGCCAACGTTTAGCAACAGTTGGCTTAATGTTGAAAGGGCCTGTGAACAACCCCAAGGTCCAAAATTTCTTATGAAGAGATAACTGTGCCCTTGTGTGACATGAACATGCTGCCACAAAAATTTTGCGAATAAGTGCTGTAATAAGGAAATTACAGGGTATAGAACAACCCTTTTGTGGCCCTTTTATGACGGCAAGGAGGCACTTCAGCAGGTTTGAACGAACTCATTAGAGCGCCCTGCTACAAACTAATTCAGCTTGGAAATCACCAAAGGGTACTATTCTCAGAGCAGCAATACAACTTATAGTGGTTTTTCTCAAACATTTCAGACCTCAGCATAGGAGAAAAATTATGCTTTTATAGAGTTGAGCGGACAAGAACCATAGGATAATGGTGCAAAGTGTGTTTGACTCTTGCGTAACACATTGTTGGGCTAGTTGGTGCAATGCCTTGAGGAAATACTTAGGGGTGTGCGAATATCAAATTTCTCGAATAGGAATCGAATACGAATATCCACTTTCGAATATCGAATCGAATATCGAATATCAAAGGAAAAATGCCTCCACACTAACAATATGCTATTTAACATGTAGCTATTTGAAAAAAAAAAGAAACATTAACAGCCTGATTGGCAACGCAACATACACTGCTATCTCCAGAACACAATGTCCAGGCTAGCACAATGCACTTAACAACACAAGCAAATATCACGGCAGAATGAAAGTAATGACTAGATGTTATCATGAAGAAATATGAGTTGCTCCACATGATCAGGCAGCAGGCGCTCCCTTCTAACAGAGACACGTTAAGGCCGCATAATATTGAAAATGTATGGTTACATGATCGCCAACAGCGCTGCAAATCGGAGATGCACCAGCAATAAATCATGCGTATTGGGGCGCTCGTCGCAGGCAGATATCGTGCCTCCGTGTACTTACGATGTTTATCGCTCCTCTCGCAAACGTTTTTAGCTATACGAACGCAGCAGAAATGTGGAATACGAGTTATTTTATGCGTGATAATCGAATCGCATATTCGAATTTTTCAAATATTCGAAGTTATCGAATATTCGAAACTTTTCGAATACACGATTTTCGAATCGAATACGATTATGTCGAATGTAGTATTCGACGAATATTCGAAATTTTCGAATATTCGCGCACCCCTAGAAATACTATATCTCCAGCCTAAAACAGACAATACTGGAAACGGTGAAGAAGACAGGACAGTGGCTGGACTACCAATTGTTTATTCAACATGGTAGGGCTCAAATATATAGTCACGAGGCCTTTCATATTGCCAAGAATGGCGAAGTGTGTTGTAGTGCAATCTTTTTTTTTTATAGTCGCCGACCGATAAATCGGACAGCTGCGAGATCTACATTCGATAATCCGGACCCTGTCCGAGACTGTCGCGCACGCCGAATCGCCAGCCATTATCTCCCCCGGCACCCGTACTATGCTAGCCACCATACCCGTACCATACAAAGTATGGCCTCAGAGATCAAAACGAAAGCTAATTGGTGATCTATGAGGCTTTATTTCGATCGCTGCTTTATGCATGAGAGATTTGTGATTGAAAATTCCGATCTTGGAGGCACTGGTCAACTGTGGGAAATCGTATCGACATCGCGAACATGCTACATTCCGGTTCCTGTATCTCCGCGCTGCTGTTCTGTTACAGTGTAGTTCTGTCGAGTGCGTCTGCGGTAAAGCGTTTTGCGCGCGCGTTCATTTTTATCTTGAGACTTGCTTTATTTTATGCTCTGCTGTCTCAAGAGATCTGAGTTAAATGGCGCCAACGGTGCCCTCACAGCCAGCGCCGAAGGCCACACCGACGACAACGAAACGCGGCAGATACAGTCAACTGCCGATTTTTCGGACGCCCGATTTTCCGGACATGCTCGAAAATTCGGACGCTTTCGCGGCACCGTTACCAGCCCCATAGACGTCAATGGTCAAGAACGTCGGAAACTTCGGGCGCTAAAACTCTTCAGCGTCCGATTTTTCGGACTTTCTGCCCAAATTGCAGGTCCGAAATGCAATAATTGAAGCGCCCACCTCTGCCGCGTCTATCATCTCGTAGGTTCGAACCAGCGCTTTCGCGAGTCGACCTGTTTGCGACAGTAGCAGAGTCCGAAAGTCAGCTTTGTCGCGATGCCGAAGTGCTAAGGGGTGAAGCGGACCGGAAATTCAAAGGGGCCGCTATCACGGGGCCGTGTGGTGATGTCTTTACGGATAAGCAGTGGAAATGCACGGAGGCCTGATGGCGGCAGGTGGCAAACGCGCCAGTACGGCTCAATCGCTGAGATGCCTTTCGATAAGCATCTTCAGTCAACTGCTCGATAGTGCATGTGGCCTGGTGCAGTTGCATGCGTAGTGTACGCATTTAATAGGCGAGGACCCAAACGCGCCGCGCCGCCATTCATGCTGCCTCTTTGTGCGACCGCTAAGTGCGCCGCACAGACGCGTTGCTTTCACGAACGAAACCAGCTCGTCATCAGGGCTTAAAGTCGGGGGGGGGGAGGGGGGCCCGGCCCCCCCCTCGGCAATCCGACAGTGGCACCGCGGCACTTATTTGACAAGTGCTGGAGTTGAATTTTTTGCAGTAGTGTATTGTGCGGGGAAATTATACTCTGCAATTTTCCGAATATTGATTTAATCGCGAATGTTTAGTTGACGGGGTGTCAGCAACACAGAAGAAAACAGGTATCGCATGTATTTTGCCTACTTTATTAGGCAAGCGGTAGTGAAAATAAAATATAGCGTTGTCGTGCCTGAGGTTCTGAATCCAGTGAGTCAACTAATGTTACTTACATTGCGCTCACATATCTTTAAGCCTTTACATCCCGAGTTATTTTTGAAAAATTGTTCCCAAAATAATTTCATTTAATGCTTGATTGGAGTGACACGTTGAATAAATGCCCGAAATACATTCGGAATAATATATGTAGTTGTGTAGCAATCATAAGCATTTGTTCAGTTCTAGAGACTTCACTGTACTGGGATCATCGCAAACACCTCTCTTAACGCTTAATCTATAGCATATATATATATATATATATATATATATATATATATATATATATATATATATACATACACAGCGGAATCTTGTTGATACGATTCTGCATAATACATTTTTCAGCCTAGTACGTTTTTGTTTTTATTCCCAGCCAACATCCCTTGGAAATATAATGCATTTTCATGCGTTTAATACGATCACAATTTTACCCAGAATTGGATAATACGACCATGAAAGTGGGCCTTGACCGATATATCTACAAATCCTGCGTTTATTCTTCGGTATGCCAGCTCACACCGCGTTCCAACAACCCACGATCTGCGCGTTGCAGAGCCGCTGAGGCCACAGGAGCACCGGTTTTGCAGCGAAACGATTGCTGCTAGGCGACCTTTTCTTCGAGACTATATTATATATATATATATATATATATATATATATATATATATATATATATATATATATATATATATATATAGATACACACACACACACACACACACACACACACACACACACACACACACACACACACACACACACACACACATACATACATACATACATACATATTGCCGCTTTGTGAGGGCCCCCCTCCAATGAAGGGAGACTTTAAGCCCTGCTCGTCATCGTACAGCGATCACATCACACTGGCGGAGATGCAGGCGGACTTGGTTGCACATAAGTGGAAGTGCGGGCAGCAACGCACTGACAACTTTTTTCGGCCACCAGGACCTTGAAGTGTCAATAAAAGTATTTTTTTTCTGACGCATTCGTTTTTTCGGACATTAGATAATTCGGACTTATTTACGTTCCCCGTGGAGTCCGAATTATCGGTCGTCGACTGTAATCTCAAAGAACTAACAAGAACGACTGAGGTCGGTTTATCTATGAGATATAGTGGGTGCAAGTTAGCTTTGCATTTTCTTTTGTTGATGTGAAGGCGATTGCGACATGGCCATGTGACCGTGTGACGGTATATATTTTAGCCCCGCTCTGTTGAATAAATTGTCGGTACTCCAGCTGTTTTTCTGTCTTGTTCACCGTTTCCTGTGTTCTGTTTTTGGCTGGATACAGGGCCTGTCTGTAAAGTAATGAGACTGGGCCTGGTAGAAAGAATTTATTGATCTCATTGGCACATAGTATTTATTTTCTTCAAAATAGGTCCCTAGGGTGTCTGTACACTCAGTACAACATGATTCCTACGCTGTAAAGGCTCCCGAAAGTCAGCTGCCGTGACCTCTAAGAGACTCTGTGACAGCCAGTCGAAACAGTGACCTTTCTGGCTTCTCTTGAGCTTTGGGAACAGGAAGAAGTCTGCCAAGTTCACACCAGGGCCAATACAGTTCTGATACAGTCCTGATGTGAGCCCGGCGGACTTCTTCCGTTTTCCCAAAGCTCAGGAGAAGCCAGAAAGGTCACCATTTCGACAGTGTTCTCGCTGTCCAACAGGCTGTCACAGAGTCTCTGAGAGAAATCACGGCAACTGACTTTCAGGGAGGCTCTGCAGCGCGGGAATCACGTTGTACCGACACACGTGAGTGGTACTGACATACGAGAAGACTATTTTGAAGAACCTTGATAATATGTACCGATCGGATCAATGAATTCTTTTTACCGGGCCCAATCTCATTACATTATGGACAGACCCTGTAGATATTTCCTCACTCTGTTTGACTCTATGGCTGTCTTAACTGTTGCTGCTGCGAATAAGTGGTAAGAGGGCTGCGCAACTGACTACGCGATGGTTATGTGCAGGACATGGGCAAGGGAACAATGCCAGCCATGCTTCAGGAGCTGCTGCCTGAAGCAGCGCAGTCGATCGACCCCTCCGAACGGTCAGAAGTGTTGTCGCGCGCCACTGCCCTGTTGGAGCCGCTGAGGCGCTGCTGGTTCCTGGAGGGGCGGGCACCGCGCTGTGTCGGGCCTGCGCTCGTCTTTGTCGCCTGGAAGTCGCTCAACGTCCCCCAGCGGAAAATTTCGATGGCGAGCTTCTGCGACATGCACGGTTTGGGCAAGCCCAACAGCTCGCTCCTGGCTACCAACACCGACCTGAACAAGGCAAGTTGTGGGGATAGCAAAGATGCCCCCCCGAGTACTATTAGACATTGCGGGAAGTGGCAAATTGGATATGCATACAAACTGTATAGTTGTTTACCTGCCGTAAAGAGTTCCAACTTAAATTGAGGGCACAGCAAGCCATGGAAGCAAGAATGATTGGTGTAATCTTAAGGGACAAGAAGAGAGCAGAGCGGGTCAGGGAACAAACGGGTTTTAGAGACATCTTAGTCAAAATCAAGAAGAGCAAATTGGCACGGGGCCGGGCATGTAGCGCGAAGGCAAGGGAACCACTGGTCATTAAGTGTAATAGACTAGATTCCCACTGGTCATTAAGTGTAATAGACTAGATTCCAGGAAAAGGATACCGGGACAAGGCAGGCGTGCGATGGGGAAGCTAAAAGTTAGGTGGGCAGATGAGATTATGGAGTTTGCGGGGATGACTGCAGCAAGCACGGAACCAAGTTACCGTATTTACTCGCATAATGAACGCACTCGCATAATGAACCCACCGCCCACTTTGGTCCTTGGAAAAAAAAAAGTTTTTTTTATTGTGTGTAACGGCGCACCGTGCAGTAACGCACCGTGCATTAACGCAGCAGTAATGGCGCACCGTGCATTCACAACGTGGTTCTGTCAGTAAAGCTTCAATAGCTTTAACTGACAAGGAAATGTCAAGAGGCTGCAGCACGGACTGACGTCCGCGCTGCAGCGCCTTGACGTTTTCATTAGTAAGCCTTTTAAGAACAACGTGCGGCGGCTGTACACGGAGTGGATGGCCGAAGGAAACCACGACCTGACTCCTGCCGGTAAAATAAGGAGGCCGTCCATCGAGATGCTGTGCCGCTGGATTCTGAGGTGTGGAGCCAGATTCCAAGCGATATGATCGTCTGGAGCTTCAAGAAGACTGGGATCTCCAATAGCCTGGACGGTACAGAAGACGATGTGCTGTGGTCTGGCGATGACGAGGCGGCAGCAGCAAGCGACATAAGCGAGGAAGACACTGACGGCGATGGACGCGTGTCATTAATAAAACTTTTTTTTTCTGCGTGCAAACGCTTACTTTTTAAAGACTGAGGCATAATTATCCAATTTCTGAACACCGTCATGCGAAATTTCAACTTTTATACCTACCACAATTTTTTTTTTCTGCATAATGAACCCTCCCCCCAAATTAGCATCAACATTTCTGAAAAAAAAAGGGGGGGGGTTCATTACGCGAGTATATACGGTAATAGGTGAAACATAGGAGTGACCTTTGCCCTGCAGTAGGCATAGTCAGGCTGATGGTGAGCTTAGCAGCTAAGGTGCAATGCCGACGGCTGAACAACACGCGGGCTGGGTTCCTGAGGCTGCGTGTGCAGCTAATGTGCACATTAAAGAATCCTGACATGGTTGGATTTGATCCAGGGTTCACCAACACGGCGTGCCACGTAACCATATCATGGCACTGGCATGTAACACACCAGAATCAAATCTTAAGTAAAAAATCTGCTCCGTTTCATACATCATGTCGTGTTTACAAGAAGGTTGTTAATTTACAAACGGCTTGCTATATGGGCAAAGCACAGAGCAGTCTTTGCGTTCCCAGTTAAATGATGTTTTCATTCTAATCCCTTAGAGCAGGGGTCTCAAACTCACTTCAGGCTGCAGTAACAAAATTTAGTCTTCCAATGGGCCGTGACGTAAGAAGGTTGGAGTGGTGTTAATGTCAGCTAACGATGCCATTTGAAAGGCCTTTCCCATATCTCATATATCGGAAATCAGTATAGGTCAGTATGGGATCAGTAGCGATATAAACATATCGATACTGGTCTCCAGAATGGCTGAAATCTGGAGAGATACTGAAATATAAAGTTTTTGTTGCATGGTTACATTTTAACACAGGGAGACTGCATGGGGTGCGTCACAAAAAAATTGCTTTAGGCCAGTCACGTTTGCGTAGCTCATAAACATACTTATTTTAAAAAAAAAGGGACGAAGGCAGTCAAGGATGGGCCGTGCCGCTGGTGAAACGTCTACGGGCAGGTGTTTGAGACCCCTGCCTTAGAGCGACTACAACGAACTTTTATGGTAACCGATTTTTTTTTTTCTAGGGCAATGAAAAGTTTACTGGTCCTATTGGCCAATCATGTCCTGGCAGCATGCAAAAGCGAATGAACATCTTTTCATCAGACTTTTTCCTTCTGCAGAGAGGATGAAGCTGTATGCCAGAAACACAACTGCCAGCCCCCTTTAATCAGTCCATAGTGAATGAACAGTGTCATGTTCAGTACGTTGCTTCCTCGCATTCACGGAAAGCTCAATCACGAGGCAATACGATTGATCTCGCAGTGGCGCATAACCCTTTGCAACACAGCGTCCTCGTTTGTAGACCCAACTTACTTTTCCCATTGCTGTGCACTATTGGCAAGCAAGAGATCACAAATAGTGAGCTAATCATAAATTTAACATTCTTGTTACCTAAAGTTCCTCTATATATCTTCTAAGTGAAATATTTTGCTACAAATGATCACATTTGTGTGAGCAGTACCTTGTTTAACATGGGCATGGGGCATTTCGGTAGGAATTTCAAAATATTTTGTTTTTTACCTTTTTAGGAATGCTCGATGCCAGCATATTGCATGTAATTTGAGTGGGTCATTGAATTCGGTTTATGAAAAAATGTAGCATGGCTGACTGTACAATAATTAGATAATTATTTACATTTTAATTACATTCGATTGTTGGAATAATCACTATAATGCATTCTAACACTCCCACTTGCTTTTAATTTGATCTCCAGAACCTTGGCATCAAGCTGTAGATTTCACGCATTTATAGACAGTCGATCACAATGTGTGTCTTAAAGGGATAAACTTATGTACCAATCTTTTTTTTAGGTACTCATACAATTGGCCAGTCAGATTCCGTGGATCAAAGGTCAGAAGCTCACCAGCCGTAACGTGCTGGTGTACGTGCCGGACATAATTCGCTACTCGGCGTCGCTGGTGGTGGATGCCACCAGCAGCGCAACGGGCACGAACGTCGTTGAACAGACAGCGGACCAGCGATCAGCGGCCATCTACGCGACATTCCGGAAGGGGAGGAAAAGGCCCAGGACGGTGGAGTACGCCAGCAACGCAGACGTGCCAGACTGCGATGGCAACAGATACATCTCGGACTCTGAAATTGACCACCTCATCCGGGATGAGGAAGAAGTGAAAGTAGTGAAGGCGTTTCTTGAATCTCGGAAACGAAAGGAAGAAGAGGCAGAGTAGGACTGATTTGGTGTATTTGTGATATGGCGATGAGGATTGACATGGTGTAAATGGCGATATGGTGTGTTTGCAGCAGTTGCGAACTGTTACGAAGTGTTTATGGCGTATGAGGAACAAAGAGAACGCTAGTTGGAATTGTTTTTAGGAACGTTTTTTAGTCTCATTTGACACATTTCTGAAAGCAAATGACTAGGGGTGGGTGAATAGTAAACTTGAGGTTCGAAGCGAATAGTGATTTAGTTGAATAATTTCAAATAGAATAGTTCGAATAGTACCCGACGAATTTGCACAATATTTTTAAGAACTGGAACAAGTCGTGTGCAAATGTCACTTTTTTGATTCGAAGTGAAGTGGAAGCAACTGTGAATAGTAGTAAGGTGAAATCTTACGTTTAAAAATTTTCTATACTTAGCGCACATAAGGCCGTGGGAGTGCCGATTTTCCCTGGTTTAGTGGTTCAATGGCATCACAGCCTCAAGCTGAAGTGAAACCACCTTTTTTCGGAGGGCGGGGGGGGGGTCACAGTCACATGCAGTCAAATATACATCTATTTGCTCATTTTAAATACTACAATATTTGTTAGAATATTTGCCCATGCCTACAAATGACGCTAGGGATGTTGCCTCCTAGGAATGATGTAAACATCGCAGCAACGAGGGCATTTTAAGGGGGACACTGCTCTTAAAATTTTTTTTCTCATTTCTTGATCGATTTTGATGATACTTGGTGAGTTTATGTATATTTGTGTGCTGATTTCAAATATGCAATTATTTTTCTAGTATAACTGGTAGTTCTTAAAATACAATATATTTCATGTGCCTTTTGGGGAGGAAGATATTTTTTTTAACAGAGAGAGTTACAAAGTAAATCGGCATATCACAATAACCTCCCCAAAAGGCACATGAAATATTTTGTATTTTAGGACCTACTGGTTATACTAGAAAAATAATTGCATATTTGGAATCAGCGCACAAATATACATAAACTCACCAACTATCGTCAAGAAATGAGAAAAAAATTTTAAGAGCAGTGTCCCCCCTTAAGACTGAGGTCAACCGATCCCCTCTATTTGCTTTCGACAAAAAGGCGTAGGCAGTGTGGTTCCTAGAAACAAAACTACGTAAGTTTCGATGAGTGTTCCCGAAGGTTGAAATACACCTGTGAAACAAATAGGCGACGACAGTGTTGGAGAAACAACGTAATTACAAGCATCCAGATATTTCAAGATATGGAAACCGGTAAACTCTTTGTATGCTCCAGCCAATTTGCTCTGCCATTTTATTTGAGCTATTTGCTCAACTTTTCATGATGCGAATGTGTTTGCGTTATTTAATGACGGTTGTTACCACACTTTGTATTAAACACGAATTGTTTTTCCACCTCCCATGTCTGAGTGCTAATAGCAGAGCTTTATTTTTTATACTTTGCATTTTCTTACAAGTGACCTTTTACACAGTGTTTGCACCATTACCTGCCCGACATTATTTCTTCAAAGTACAACTTATTACCTGCCGCACTATTAACATATGTAGTTACCATTGCTATTACAGCTAAAGCTGTTACGAGCTCACAACAGCAGCCCATTTTGGTGGCATAGTTAGCCACTATGCCACCTCTGCTGTCCGTCACAGCAGTTGTCTCACACAATGAGAGAAAAAACAAAAGCAAAACCAGGATTCAAGCAGGATTTGAACCCAGGCACTTTGCGTGGCAGTCGAGTGTTCTAAAACAAAGCCATGTCGGTGCTCGAAACTTCTTTGCGGAAAGAACCTGACATGGGCGTTATGTCGGGCGAGGAATCGCGTTGCAGAAGAGTAAAAGTACACCAGGCATGACAACGTGAATTGTGTAACGAGTGGGTGGTTCAAAGCCTCCCACCATTTACAAAGGGCTCAGCCATAATTCTTGATCATTATCAACAACAGCATTAACAAAGTATGCAGCTATGTATACAAGTGTGTATAATGCCTCAGACACCTCCGCCGTGGTGGTTTAGTGGTTATCAGTGTCACGGAATGGGTGCCTCCATTCCAATTCCATTCTGGGGAATTAGAACTTCCCGCAATTCCATTCCTTTCAATTCCTCGGAATGAAAAAACTTAGCTCATTCCCACTCCGGGAATGGCCGAGCAGTTCAATTCCATTCCTGTAATTCCTCAACGTAGGAAAGGCATCTTGATAGTTTTATCGAGTTAAGAATGAACGCCCCATAAAGCTGATGTTATCAGATGCAATAAGAACTGCAAAAGTACGCAATACACTTTACCAAGGTCGAGGGATAGTAGCTTTAATTGTGACATATCTCATGCAGTACAACCACGATACTAATTCCCATAGGAGCAGTTCTCCCGCTACCTATAGTATATGCATTGTCAGCACATTTGAACGAATGGTGATGTTTTAATATTGTTTAAGCGTAAATGTGTTTATGCTAAAATGACGACATAGCGTATTTTTACGCTGACAAAAGTAGCGCTCAAGAAGACTACGCAGTTTTTCCACGTGTATGGAGTGGTCTTGAATATGGAGAAAACTAAGATTTAGTTAATGGGGAACAAAACCCTCTAGATCGGATGGTATTAGTTGGAACAGTGCACCGCTCGGGCACCTTGTGCCTTTGCATCGAATACGGAACGCTGGGCCGCAATGCTCGTCGGCACTCACGCTTGTCAAGCGCGCCTCGCAAGCATGGATGGGGTCAGGAGAACTTTCTGTGTTCGCCTGTGCGCAGGTATGCAATGTCTTCCTTGTCGCAAACGTTATTTACGTGTGTCATGCACTAGACTGCTCGTGAGATAAAGATCAGGCTGTGCATAGAGTATTCGCCACTTTCGTGTGGGGATATCAATGGGAACCAACGCACAGGGATAATTTGTTTCTCCCTTCAGTATCTGCTGGGATAATGCATTTGTTTGTACACTAACTTATGCCTCGGTTTCTCTTCTACAAATTGGCAGATCGTTCACACTTTTACACCACGTCTACCCTTGGCTCTGGCTAAGTAAAGGGGGACCTAGAGAATACATCGTGGCCTTCGATTTCGAGAAAGCATGTACGCAGACCTGCATGACTAATTTGAGCATGGTATTACAGTAGGGTGTAGCAAAATACGTTCTTCCCCAATGCCCTCTTTGCTTGGCGATGTGAACACGGGTTTGTGCCGAGTCGTACCAACCGAGCGAAGAAAACATGCAAACGAAAAGGATAACGATAATAATGAAATTATTCCACCCCAGAGCAATGGGAGTGTGGGCTGACCAGCTCTCAGCTCGAGACTTTGGAGCAACACAGTCTATATAAGGACAGAATTGTAGTAGGAACGTTGCTTATAAATGTATCGTGCTTGTAATCAGCCAAGCCATTTTAAAAATATTGCTTTATTGTTAAATTCGAAGCTCTGACGTACTAATGTTTGAAGTTTGAAAAACAGAGCGTAGACGAAAACGTGCTCTATTTTCAGAAGAAGACGTAACTCCATTCCAATCCCATTCCATGAAAAAGGCGCTTAATTTCCTTCCCGTTCCATTCCTCCCAGCGTTGTCCCCATTCCATTCCGGGGTCGCAAAAATGTGGAATGATTTCGGAGTCATTCCAATTCCGGAGTGGCAACTCCGCCACACTGGTGGTTATGGTGCTTGACTGCTGACCCGAAGGTCGCGGGATCGAATTCCGGCGGCAGGCGAATTTTCAGGCGAAATGCTGTACTGTGCAATCTCGGTGCATGTTAAAGAACACCAGATGGTAAAAATTTCCGGAGCCCTCCACAACAGCGTGTTTTATATCATGGTTTTGGCATGTGAAATTGCACAGATTATTATGCCTTACAGACACATAGTGGGCAGCTCTCTACTCTGCAAAATGATGAATTATGGCATGGTGGGTACTTCCCTACTTCAATTATAATGGAACTAAATATTTATTTATTCTAAAGTTATTCAAGTTTTATCTTTTTATACAGGTAATCGAATCTCAGGCTTGGAATATATTGCCGATTTGTTATCGGTTGCATCCATTCTGAGTAAGCAAACATTGTTTCGACGTGGCTCCTGGAGAAAGGCACAACGAACATGGTAGTGTACTCGGCAAAGTAATCCTGTGCAGCAATGCGCAGCACAGTGAAGTTAAGTGAGCACTTATTAATGGCACGAGCAGCCGAGAGACACACTCATTTCTCTGCCAAGCACTTGCGGTATAGCACTTGCTTGCTTGGTTGTGCGAATATTCAGAAAATTTGTTTCAAAAAATAAAACTGGAACAAAATGTACATTGGCATGACCGGGGGATTAAAGCTCGCCCTAAAATTTTGCATGTGTATATATACATTTGCACATACAAACACACACACGAACATGCATAAAAGGTAGTTGACCTCCCCGGAAAAATTTCTCAATACGCCCCTGGAAATGGATGGTTCTCGTTGAGGTTGAGGGTTATATTGAACACGTATGATCATGGAGCATAAGTTTACTTGAGATAAAGTCGAATTAACGAACAGGATAATTCATGAAAATTAATTGAACGATTTCATTGAAAGAGCGGAAGCTTTTTTTTTTTGCGAGTAGCTGGTATTGTTGCTGCACCTGATGGAGCAGATCTCAACTACGCCCTTCTTTCTATATGGCCGCTGCGAACCGCTTTGGCAGTGTGACGAAACGCGAAGCTAACACAAGGAATACACCAGAGAACACGTAATGCCAAGGTGAGAGTGCGGCTACCCGACACCCAAGTCAAGGGATTAAGGTTACCTCAGTTTTGTCTACTTCGGAAGCTTGTACTAATGAGTAGGGGTGTGCGAATATTCGAAAATTTCGAATAACAAATCGAATAGCATTCTATTCGATTCGGTACTCGAAGCGAATAGCACATACTTGAAATACCGAACATTTTTCGAATAATCAGCGCCAACGGGAAAACCCCAAAACAATGAAACTTTGGAACAGTTAAAGGCCATTTTTCTTTTTTTTAATCACTAAATTACCAGTATGCATGCAGCTCCAGCTTTTACGAGAAGTTATATTGATTACCGGATGAAGGCATTCTTTTTGTCTGTTTTCTTATGAAAGCTCCACACTGACTCACTTTTTACTACGCTGCATCTGCATCGCGTTAATCAGTTCCTGTCTTATCTTGCAATAACTGAAGGTGTACCACCATTCAGCTTCAGGAATAACTACAGAAGCAAGGGTTGTGTTCGCGTAAATTTTCTTACAGATACAGTTTTCAACACCGATGTCTACATGCCTTCAGTGGCGAGGACCATGTTGCGATGACAGGTTTATGCGTTTCATTACAGCCTTACCGTATGCATGGTGTTCGGTTCGAAATTGTTTAGATTTTATGTCTCAGTTTCATTTAAAAGCAGGCGACAAAGCATCTGCAGTCGCTGCTATATTTCAACCTACAGTTACAAAATATTTCGAAGGCTCTGGTCACTGCTGTATTTTTTTTTTCTTTCAGAAGCCACGCGCTCCCCTTATCCCTCCCCTTGTGTTTTCTTTGCGCGAAATAGCCACTTCCGTGGCTTCTGAAAGAACATGAACCGACTAGCCCAACAGCGTGTGCTTCTGGATCACTGCTGTATACAAGCTTACCTCAGTTTTCTTAACTGTGGTATTTTGAGCCTGTTAAAAGTAAGCATAATGCTCTTTGGTGAAAGTTTGTGAATATTTCTTTAAAAAAGAAATGTTGTGGAGTTCTAGGACCATTTTCAGAATGGTTGTCTTACTATTCGAAAACTATTCGAAGAGTATTCGATTAGTATTCATATTCGATTTGGTGCCATCACTATTCGATTTGGTTCCGAAATTCATTATTCGCACAGCCCTACTAATGAGAACATCGCGTCTCAAGCTAGGTGAAGTAACACGCAGTGCATTATGTAGTTCTATAGCTGATGTGTACCATCTTAAAGCGACACTATAGTGAAACGATTTATAAACTGTACTCTGAGAACTCTAATGTTAGTTTCACCATCATAAGTTTACCAACAGAAAAGAAAATCAAGGTCAAAGTACCATCTTTAAATTTAGCGCCGAAATCTTCGCCCGTGACGTCACGGATTTCAAAGTGTATTTGTTGTATTTTGGCGACATTGGCTCGACGAAATACCCTGAAACTTGGTATGTTGAGTCTATGGCCCAATCAGAGGTCAACGTACTTCACTTTTACTGATTTAGAAACAACATAGGACATAGCAGATGCTGTCAAAATCCTCCATGACGTCACTGCATTTGGTGCAGGAATTTCAAGGCGGCGTTTCCCCATGCATTTTAATTGCGAAGAATTTCTTAGCGTACAAAAGGCACTACGAGTGTTTCTATCTATCTATATCTATCTAGCTGCCTACGTCTGAGCGCTCTCGTGGTCGCCTCCTTCACACTTTCGTGACCGTGCTTATTCCCATCGTTGGCCTATTATCGATGACTTCAAGTTCAAATTTTGGCGCTCTCTGAACGCTTCTGCCACTTAAAGGGTAAAAGAGGCAGCATCTTATCAGCTTCATCTTCGAGTATTTTTTTCCGCCACGTGGGGATTTTTAAAGGGGTCATGAACCACTTTTTCAAGTAATTATCTAATGACCTTAGTATCGGAGTTTACTGCCTCCCGAATCGATTGCCGCAAAAATTTCTCGAATCCGTCAAGAATCAGCGGAGTTACAGGGGTTTGGCGCACGCTCTCAGCGCTTTCTCCCTTTTCTCGTGCCGACGAGCGCACTGGAAGCTAGACAGGGAGGGATGGCACGGGGGTAAGAAGTTACGTCAGCGCGCGTCATGAAACGCGATCGCTCTCCCGCTGTGATTCGCATGCGCGAGTGCGGCTACCGTGTAAAGTTAGCAGACTGAGGAGTGCGGCGCGGGCAAGTGGCGGCACCCCGTGGCAAGAAGCGCATCTCATCTGGCTATCGGCCAATACGCATGCTATGTCTCCGCGACGTCACCGTGCAGACGCCCCGCCCACCGACGAGAGTGAGAACCGGTCTCTGTTTGAAAAGAGGGCGCCTGAGGAAATGGCAACTTCGCGCTCTACTTGTGGCCTTTACGCGGCGCGCACGACTGTAATATTTTGCAGAGCAGTTCATAGCCGTGTCAGCTTTCCGCAGGTTGTGTTTTTTCAACAAGCCCAAGGGGTGCTTCATGATCCCTTTAAAGCTCCTTCGTAGTCGAGAAGGTGAGCGCTTGTGGTTTCAGTTATGGTGTCGACGTTGCTCGCAGGTGCTCCACAAAAACAGCGAGTTTTGATGGATCCCGATGAATCTGCGCATCATTTTCTGGATGATGGTAGCAGCACAGACAAGGAAGATGACGTCAGTACGGACGGCGACAGTGCATCAAACCGCCTCAGAACATCAGCAGGTATCCGCCAGTTAGTTTTGTTCTCTCCTTAGGTTGTTTTATCACCGCTGCACGTTAATGTAAACATATCCGTTGTGTACTAAGTTCACAACTCTTATCTGCAAGATGTCAACTTTGTTCGGGCGGGAGCATTGGGCACCGGCTGCAGAAAGAGTGGAGTTCTCTCCGCGAAGGTCGCGCGGAGGCTTCTTCCGTGTTGTTTTTCACTGCAGAAGTCACCAAAGAGATATGCAACCATACAAATAAGTATGTGTGGATGCATATTTTCGCAAAGCCAACGCACAGTGAGCTAGCCTTGGTTTCACCATGTCGAGAAACTGCTTTGCACGGTGGCATGATAGGTGCACTAGTGCTTATATTTTTGTATGTATGTAAATAACTTTTGTTCTTACAGAGCTTATATTTGCAGCATTATTCTATAAGGGCTTTGTGTTCAAAACGTATAGCTCGATTTTTTTTTAATGTTTACCCTGTGCAAAATAGCATTGACGTTTTGTTCTTTTTGTTGCATTTTTCTTTTGATAATTCTTTTTATAATAATCAAAATAGATCTGTTTTGAATTTAATACTGTTCGAAAGACCAATTCTTCCTCTATCATTTGACACCCTGCACTTTAGCATAAATTAATTTCTGTAGCAGGAAGAAATTATACCCAAAAACAACCGATTTTTTCCGCGGTAATGACCAAAATTGGCATAGGAGGGTACGAGTGCATCACGAACATGACTGTCCCACGACATGAATGCGAAAATCCTGCCGAGTACGTCATGAAACCCTTTCCTCCAGTCACGTGTGGCACATACCCGTATACCACGGGCAGCTGTACCTGGGCATGCGCCACAGGTCATTCACAATTTACATCTACCCAGGAACAGCGAGAACAGACATGCAACGTCAATTGTGCTTGCAGTGCTGGCTATCCAATTTTATACTAACACTAACGGAATGCTACGTACGATATTCACAGCACAGTACACAAAATGTGAATCGCACCGTAGCGTGCGCTTCGCTTTAATATAATTGACAGCTGTGCTCTAACACAAGTGCCGACGTTAAGTCAGACCATCAGTTACCCTTGAACAGTCAGTGTAGTTGGCACACCTGGTAAGCGCAGGATGTCCACACTACTACTCCACTTACAAAAACATGTGGATCCACCTCATAATGCTTTACTTAAAGCCAAAAAAATTCAACATAGACTGCTACTCGCACAACGCTTCGCATGGAACAGATTCCCACAATGCGTGGGATCTGCCGAATTTTTTTTCTTTTGACGAGTTTTTCTCGTTTGCCAAGCGCCCTCTCGCGGCAAGTGTGGCTATCTTGGAAATGCGAAAGAGTAATTTACTAATGTGATAAAAATCACTTTTCTCTTTAGCATCCCTTTAAACATCGCCACTAAAGGGGATGTGTGTGTGTGTGTATTTATTGTCAGAGATGAAACAAAACAGATCAATCTCGTAGTAACATGCTTTATTCTGGCACGTTGTATGACACACGTAGAGAACAATATGTGCGTGAAGTGGGAAGCGAAATAACAGCAACACAACAATCTCAACATAATGGCAAGCATATCCTTGGTCGAGCGATGCCCGAGGACAGCGCGGTCCCGACATCACGCTTGGCCGGCTCGCCTGTAAAGCCCAAAAGAAGCACACGCTCTCGGGGGCTTGAACCCGTAACCAGAGGCGCAGAAAAAATACAGCTGTGATCACAAAGAACATTCACAGACTCATTCTCTAACAAACTAGAATCTATGAGGTGGCGTAACGAAGTATAGACTATCGCAACAGCTTGGATACGTTACGCACGTCGCAAAGAGTTTCGCAAAAATATAGTGCACATCAAACACGCACACAGAGCACCACTAGTTACCGATGGAACGCATATGCAGTGTCAAACAAGAAGGCATGTTTTCTTTTTCCTTTAGCTGACAGAAACATGACAGCGTGGCAGCGCATAATAATCCTGCCATACTTGCAGACGGATCGGTGCTCGTAATTTCAACATCGCAAAATTTTGATGGTGGTATTACACGATGCTGAAAGTGTCCGAGGGTTAATTTCAGAGTGGCGCGATTTGAAATGCGCTTCGGTTACAGCTTCAAGACGACCTGCCAGGGACAGGATGGCTTGAAAGAGCATATGCTCAGGTAAGTTGGCAATAAATATTGACTTTTACAGCACACAAGAACCAAAAGGGACGACACTGACACAGCGCTGCGTCCATGCTGTTCCTCCCAGTCCTTGTGCACTATGAAAGTTAATAACGCAGCTTGCTTTCCCTTGATGGACTTGGAAGAAGGTTCACATGCTCAAGTGACCATCTCGGATCATCTCTTATCTACAGCAAGACCTCGTTCCATCATCAATGTGCAGAACCTACCTAAAACCATGACACTGTTGCCCGATAGCACTGCATGACAGCTCTCACAATTGGGCAGAGACGTTTTGTTTTCTTGGCAGACTTCGATTTCCAACATACAAGCGTGATGCAAGCGCTCGCTCGACAGTTCAGATTGTTCCTTCGGTAACTCGGGTGGAAATGGCTAAAACCGGAGCTGCTTGTCTTTCTGTTATGTTGCAAGCAGCCTTTTGTAGTAGCCGCAATACATGGTTATGTCGCACAGCGAAATCGGTAACCATTTGGCACCTGAGCTGTGTTGTGTTGCGGGCACGACAAACTTTCTGCTAGAAGACGCCTTACTCTGATTTTCACCCAACAAGACAGTAGCACACTTGCATTCAGGGCTGCAAGCAAGAAAAACACAATCTTGAAAATCCAAAAATATGCCTTTTTGTTCACTGCAATTCGCTGGGCATGTTTGAGCATCGCAAGCGTTGGATTGCTCAACCTTGAAAGTACAGCAGTTTATAATTCAATGAATGCGCTTAGAATCCCATGGTCACAAGGCAAAGAGTTACGAAAAGCGTTCACTTGCGATACGACAGCATCTACGAAGTGTAAGTGATGCGGCGATCTGTAGAGCACTTCTGATTGCAAAGTGATATGAACATTTAATAAGCAAGCTATTCCTTGCTTTCGAAATACAGGCAATGCTCAAACGTACTCGGGCAACTAAGGTGCCTTCAGTACGAGAACGTCTACGAACTAGCACCGACACAACGAAGCACAAGTGCGCACCCTAAACTAAACCTAAACTAACAATCTCATTGATTGACTAATCTATGGTGACTAATCTTGGATCTGTATCACATAGCGGTCATCACAACTACAGCAGACTCTCCTGTCAGATAAACTCTTCGAAAGCGTGGTTCCAGGAAATAGTTGACAGCTTAGGAGACCTTTGTTCAGTACACTTCTTGAAGAAAAAGCAAAAAAAGGCTTGCTAGGTAGGTCCCTTTAACATTTTACCTCAAGGGGAGTCCACTACCAACACATTTAAAGATTGCGAACATGGACTGTGCGTTACTCAAAATAAAATAAAAGTTACACTATACACGATTCAACAACATTCACTGGTTCGGTTAATAGTTTACGAGCACACATCACCACTCTCTCTTTGTTATCAATCAATGACCACACTCAACCTCACCCAAACATATTATTAGGTGGTTGGCTCCTTTCAAACCCACTATGCCACATCACACCGGGAAGAGATCTTCAATTTGCATTTTTTTTTTTTGCTGCTTTGTACACACACATGCAGAAAAGGGTATTTAGTTCACCTTTGGACAAGGAAACACACGAGGTTAACGGCGAACAAGATGCAGACGTGCTACCAAACCCACCCGTCTCCACGTAACAAAGAACAAAGGAAAAAGAAATGGCTTGCAAGCGAGGATTGGCGGCTAGGTTTTGCCAGCACAACTAATCACAGGGCTGCCAAATGCTGTGCTTGACTGAGGCAAATGGCTGACAGCGCATTGTAACAAGTAAACACACCAAAAAAAGAAAATGAAGAGGCTGTAGCACATTCATCCAGTCTTCATCTATAAACAACAAATGAAGCGCGCGAGACCATAAACGTCCTCGGAAGAGGCCTTCAGAACAAAACGGCGACATCTGTAGCCAACGAAAAACAAGATGTATCAGTACGGAGAGACGAAGTGAAACGTTAACAAGCCCTCCGTTTCCCTCGCTTACAAGCGACGCACGGTACGTGCAAGCGATGTACCGAACGCACGCTTGCACCAAAATGCGCTACCACAAAGAGACGCAACCAAGCCAGCAGTCTGCAAATAAACTTGCTGTTCCTGCTAGCCAACGCGGCTCTTTCCAGTTATAAATCACAACACAACAATCGTGTTTTCCCTTCAAGAGAGAATCGTATCCGCCCTTCCTTTGACAGGACACCTTTGAACTTTCAAAACGAAAGAACGTAGCACGAGTGCCTGTTCAGCAAAAGATAGAAGCGATGGCAGAATCAACGAGGAACATTACGCCGTATTCCTTTGGAACCGGCACACTGGAACGAAAGATGAAAGCTTCGGTACCGGTGCACATCTAGAAAAAGAAAAAAAAAGAAGAAAGAAAAGAACAAAAGAAGGCAACAACAAGAAACAACAAAATGTGACTTGAGAATTGAACATGGTGGCACGAGAGGCACACCGGGTGAAATTCCTGAATGAGACGCATAATGCGACAGGTGGTACGAGACGCGACGTGCTTGTGCGTTTGGTCGCGAGAGACTAGCTCTTTAGCACGCCTCCTGTTGGGCTTCTTCGGCCAGCTGGAAGTATTTGTTGGCCAGGCGCCCTTTCATGGCGGCCGTGGCGGCAGCCGCCGCTTCTTGGTACAGCTCCCCTAGATGAGAGAAAGGAGAAAACTTATGGTAGCATTTATTGTTAGTCAAACATCTCCTTTACTGCAATGTTTTACGGCACAAGAATGTCAGAATTCTAATACACTGAACTCATTTTCAGAGTATCCCAAGAGCAGAAAACTAGCGAACACATGTACTTTTTCATAGAGGCAACGCATCGTTCAAAGGTTTACTGCGCGCAAGAATCAGCCCATCAATCTGGTGAACTTCAAAAAGAGGCCGGTGGGCTGCTTGATACTGAATATCTTGTAGTTTAGCGCAAATAAACGACACAGGACGAAAGAAGTTCTGTGTGCGCGTCTTCTGTTGTCCTGCGTTGTTTCTTCAAACAGTGTATTGCAATGATCAATGTTGCATTAAAGAAACTTCCACGAGGAGCATATTTTTGACGTAATTGTGCATTTTGGCCTATGAGACGTGAGCAAACACAGTAGACCAGGGGTGCTGTCATGGAACGATTCTGTTGTGATTCTATGATTTTTTTTATGCCTGTCGCAGCCATTCACCATCTGCCATTCGTTAGAAAGCGCAGCCTGGAAATTTCGACCAATCACAGATAATTAATGGCAGTGAAAGGCATAAAAAAATCGCAGAATCTCAATGAAATTGCTTCGGGATAGCACTCCAGGACACCCTTCACAAATTGCAGCGGATTACACTATGTTCCCGCATAAAAAAAGAGCGGCAAACGCTCACCGGCCATTGCTGGGTCCCTCTCCAGGCTGTAGCCTCCCTGCAGGTAGAGCTCGGCCTGCCTCGCCAGCAACAGGTACGGGGGGTCGTCCATGCAGCCATCATACTCGCCACCTTCATCGTTGTCGGTCGTGGTCACTGCCATGTTGTACCACAGCACAGCATCCTGCCAGTTGCGTTGTCTGCACAGCGATTGGCAGCCAACAACATCACTTTCCATCCACAATGACATTCTCACAAGTGGCGCACATCTTCAGACATATTGGTCAGCTAGTTAGTTAATCATGATAGCTTATGAGAGCACAAATCAGAAAGAGGATGACGCAGTATTCAAGAATAGATAAAAGACACGCCCTTACATCTTTTGCCTATTCTTATGTACTGAGTCTTCCTTGTTTATATGTGCGCTGTCATAAGCTAGCATGTCTTCATATGATGACTGCCAACTAAACGATCCAGGTTATAGTGGAACATCAGCGTGTGACTATTAAACCAAAACTAAATGTCACAGAGTACTGTAAAATTCCGAGCAAGCACCCCCAACCAAGCAAGTGTCCTTTCCAATATCACTTCTAATTTCAAATTGCCGTGCCATACTGGGAAACTCCCTCCCTCTCCCCTTTCGCACCCTGATCATGCACGGCATCCAGGCAACACTGGCCTGCTTCAATCCAATCGAATCCTGCTTAGCAGCCCAACCTCCAAGCGCCTACAAAATTTGTCATCAAAATTTGATTTTATTCCTTTCCTGCATAATGATTATACCCTGAACTCAGTGCGCGACACCCATCACAACTTTCAGGTTCCCGTGAACAAATGCATGGCCTTTGAGATCTGTATTTGCAATTTGAAGATGGTGCCTATGACACATGTAGTTAGCTAAATTAGCTGAAGTAAGGCCTTCCAGAGCTGTGTCGTGCCTAGAGCTGTTGAGTTGGTGTGAGGCATTTCCATGCCATGCTTCTCGCGGTGTCATCGCTTTGCCTTTTTGTTTCTTGAGTTTGTGAATTGTTGCTGTAATGCACCTTGCCATTAACGAGAGCCAGAAGACCTCTGAGGAAGTCCATGTGCACTCCAATTTTTTTCTGGCGGGAAAAGTTTGCCACTGCCATCTTGAATTTCGGTGCCATTCTTGGAAAGTCCAGAATTACTGCTTTGACTAGCACTTACTACTACTTACTAGTAGGAATAGAACAGCACTATATTAGCAGTAGTGTTAGAAGCTGGTGGGGGATTTGTGTCCATACTTCTGAGTGCCGAGGCCCTCGCCCGTGTCCAGTGCCTTGGCCAGGGCAATCATGGAACCCCTGTCTCCGGCCCTGGCCGCCTGCTCCAGGTACTCCACACCTTTGGATGTGTTCTCATCAGACTCCTGCAAACCACAACAAGGTTAAAGAGACCTGCAACAACCAAGCACACACCTGCATGCAGACCTTTAAGATCAGCAAGTCACACTGGCAGAAAACGATAAAGCAGTTGTCCCCTTGTTCCCTCCCTTTTGTCAGTGAATTAACTTAAATACTATTATCAAGTAAGCTGGCATGTCAACTCTATGATGCTTTAAAGTAAGTAAAAAGATAAAAGTTTAGGCAGGTTATATTCCCTGCAGAGAAAAAAATCTGAATACGGAGCTCCCAAGGGCGCATAACCCACTCCAGTTGGGAAAATGTTGCTTCCCTCAGTCTACCAACTTTGTGGTTTGAGATGGTGGTAATTGTTTCTGGTGATCCAAATTGTGGAAATTTCTTAATTAAGGTAGTGGCATCACATGCCAATGGGCTAATGCCCAGAAATGCATAAACTGTACATGCGAGAATGACTCGGAAATTTCGAATCAACATAGATGTGATCCAAAGCTACAAAGGAAGTCTAATTTTTTGCTTTCATTGCTGCTTTCATGGAGCAGAGAATATTTTCTGAGCTCGTGCCATGTGCTCAACCTCGCCCTTACCGGCAGTGTCCAGTCCTCGAGAAGATCGTGGGGCAGCCCCAGGTGAACCTTGGCCAGTACAAGTAAAGCCTCCAGTACGCCACAACGGGCCGCCTGCTCCAGGTGAAAAACGGCCGCGGCCTGGTCATATCTGCAGAGGGGATACAACGGTTGAGCTTACCTGTGCTGTATGCGTCTGCAACACTTGTGCAAAGCTAAACTTCCGAGAAATACGCGCTTCAAATTGTGGGGATGCTTGCAACCCCGAATAAGTTGTTTTTGCTGCATGACGCTCGCATGTCCTGTTAGCTGGCTTCCCGGTGCGACATGGGCTAATCTGAGGCAGCATGGTTGTGTCGCAACGCGAGAGATGGTGCCAGCGTTGCCGTGGTAGCGCTACCCTACGGCACGAGCATGCGGGGCTGTGAGTAACGGGCATCTCTCTCCGAGGCAGTGGAGTGGGTTTTATATGCTGCAATATCCCCACGTCTTTCCTGACCGGTTAGTACTGGTAACTGGCCACCAGTTGCTGACCAGTTAGTACTTCCAACCACTTCGAAGCCTGCATCCTCTAAAAGATGCCCACATTCCATGAGTCTTGTTGGGTGAATGTCAGGACACTAGCCCCAGAGTTCCCCCTAGTGATTTTCCTTTCTTTCTTTCTTTGTAGGAAGCTCTGTTCTGCAACACTAAACAACATTCAATAACGCAATGAATGGGGCTAGCTGGTGGACAGTCACAACTGTACTGCGCAATGTACGTAGTGCAAAAGCCATATCCATCCACTTTTGTTCTTTAACGTCTTCCATGAGGGCAAGATTGCATTGCATTTAATATTACATGAGCAAATCAGCCATATCTCAGACCAGCCGCTAGTGCGAGGGCACTTCCATTACTCACTTGCCCTCCGGGTGGGTGGTGTCGCCAAAGCGGCCGTTCTCGTGGCACTTGGCCATCTCCAGGTGGATCTGCCCGAGCACCGAGCGCTGCGATTCGTCCCGGGGCCGTCCCTGCTGCTGCTGGACCAGCTGCCGCAGCTTCACTTCATCCAACACCGACGAAGGACGGGCGCGTTGCGCCACCAGACGCTGAAACTCCGCGCGCTCGTGCTCCTGCACGACGGCATTCGTAGAAAAGGCGTGAGGCATACATACCTCGTAAAGAAGATCTGAAGTCGTTTATTCTATTTTGGACTCAAGCATATAGAGCTTTACAGCTGGTCTGCCCATGTGAACATTGCGGTGACATATGCCTGCAAGTTCTCATGGTAGTTGCTTCCCACTGGCTAACTAAAACAAACGACCAGCCAAGGTTCATTTACGTAACCAAACAGTGATGCATTTCCTTGACTGCGCGAGCAAAAGCATGCGTGACCGTGACGGTCACATGGATGGACCAGTTGCGACCGCAAAGATCTTGCCCCGTGAGAAAAGGCCTGACTCACATCTCCGATGGTGCTACTCTCCGAGTCGTAGCGCTGACGCCGCCGAAGGCGGGCAGGCACGGCGCTTGCCCGGTCGCCGTTCATGTGCTGGTGGCCGTTGGTGATCTGGTGCTGCAGGGTCTCGGTGTCCTCGGAGTCACTGCCGAGCTCCAGGTCGTGGGAGTAGTCTTCCAGGGTGTCCTCGCTGCCGCTGCTAAGGCTGCGGAAGCCACTGTCCTGTTGCTGCAGCTGAAATGACAACATTCGCCCTGTCAACAGTTATCATACAACGGTACACAATGTTACCTCGTTTTGTATAACATCTTGACACCCTGGATGCATTCATCAATGAATTGACAGGTTGGGGGTAACTTGATATCGAAAACGATGCGTTTCTATTCTTGACCTTTGTGAGCATTCACATGGTCCTAAAAGACTTGAACCTGACATGTGCATTGTTGCTTTGAACACTAATCTTACACTGCCAAGCTCATCCTAAAACCACAGTGTGATTATGAGGGACGCCATAGTGGAGGGCTCCAGAAATTTTGACTGTCTGGTGTTTCTTAACGTGCACCTAAACCAAAGTACATGAGCCTCCAGCATTTCACCTCCATCGAAATGCAGCCGCCGCGACCAGGATTCGATGCCGCGATTTTTGGGTCAGCAGTTGAGCTCACTGTCTGTCAAGCTGACTGTCTTGGTACAGTGTCAGTGGACTGTTAATGTTCCCAGTAAAAGAACGACAACATATCCATAAGTAATATACTCAGAATACCACCCCTCTTTATGCACACTTATACTCAACCATACAGTTTCTTACAATAATACCTAGAGGGGAATCTGACGCTAGTGTCTACGCGGGCTCCTTGAGACGCGCTTCAACCACCATGGGAATGATGGGAAGTACAGGCTTCGGATTTGCTTCGGATGGATTAGGTTCTTGAGATTCGCAACGCTTGTTTGCCGAGTGTAAAACAAAGTGATATGAAGTTAATTCCAATCAAAACTTGCTTCATTCTTTTGTACGTAAAACGTATTGCAAAAAGCTTGCGTGACCGTGAGATGGAACGGAAACCTGGACAAATTCAACCACCAGGGTATGCACTGCTCTGCAATTGTGTGCCAGATTTGGCGTCACCAAATAATGAATTATTTTTGTACAACACTTGAAAAGAAACACGCTTGTTTTTCCCTCGAAAGTACGCATTATCTATTTATGAAAATAACAGTACTCTATTGAGTGAGAAACACTTAACGTATCGTCTGCTGCGATGCCAGGTGCGTGTGTTCAAGTGGTCTGCCTCCAACGCATCTCTCGTTTTGTTGTGAAATCGAGTCAGAGGAGCACGACGGTGCGTCTACTTAGCTTCGCCGTCGTTTTGCAGCTGATTTGAACGAGTTTTGGTAAGACGCGCTTATCAAACAAACGTGAACTCGATGCAGTTTGCTGCACTGACATGGGACGCTACCTCTGTGCGCAGCGGTGAGTGCACGACGCTTTGCTAAAACTGTCAAATACAACCTGTAAAGCTGCAGCGTCGCAGCTAACCAAGAGGTCTAGCGGTCTTCAGCCTCTTTGAACAACAAAGGCGCTGCTTGAATGCTTTGAAACGCACCCCACTACCCACGCCTCGCAAAGAACGAAACTGAAACTGTAAAAAAAGATCTGTAGACAGTTCGCTAGCTAACGCTATCCAATCCGAAGCCTGTACTTCCCATCATTCCCATGGTGGTTGAACGATCGCAGCGCCAGTTTCCTCTCTAGGGTATTGTATGAAACTCTATGTACTCAACCTATTTCGTGCAATGTAACCTACAGAAAATAAGACTAAGATATTTCAGTTATTGACAAGCTTGAGGAAAGGCCCACTATAGAAATTCTATAGGTTTTTACTAGGGGTGTGCGAATATTCGAAATTTCGAATATTTTTTGAATAGTGTTTGCTATTCGATTCGATTCGCACTGGAATTTTACTATTCGAACTATTCGAACTTCCCAGAAACAAATACAGTCAATGTCAGAGTGAAAGTGCCCCCCTTCAGATGTTCAATATGCTTCACCTCATTACACTCTCGTATTGCGGCAAAGCTACCTTTCAAGCTCCGTTACGGTCGAACTTTGCTGGAAGACAGTCAACGTCCGAGATAGAAAGTGGTCCCTAAATTTTCAATATGCTTCACCTCATCACACCCCGGTATTGCGGCAAAGCTACCTTTCAAGCTCCGTTACGGTCGACCTTTGCTAGGAGACAGTCAACGTCCAATTGGAAGTGGTCCTTGATTTTCAATATGCTTCACCTCATCACACCCCGATATTGCGGCAAAGCTGCCTTTCAAGCTCTGCTACGGTCGTAAATGTACTAACTCAAGAAAACACTGGTTCCAACATGGAGATGACAGATGTGGCAGAGGTGGGGGCTCAATTAATGCTATTTTGGACCTGAAATTTGGGCAGGAAGTCAGAAAAATCGAAAGCCAAAGCTTTCTGGCACCCAAATTTTCAGATGTTCTTATATAGCGATGTCTACGAGGCAGATTTGGAACTCCGGACTTGAAGGAAGCACACCCTTGTCCGCCACACCAGTTGGGCTTCCACAGAAGTTGAAAGAGGAGGAGAGGCTGAGAAAATGGCATCTTTGCCTATCACGTGTAAAGTGTTGTCAGCAACACTTTGGTTGCACCAAATCATGTACATAAATAGAATTCAGCCACGTGTAAAGTGTTGTCAGCAACACTATGGTTGCACCAAATCATGTACATAAATAGAATTCGGCCTCTACATTGCCTCATTCTTGATAAGACAACTATGAAACACCACCCTGCCAGTGCTTCATCAACCTAACGAAAAGAACAACTTTCATGTTGCTATCTCACAAGAATATGCTTAGGAATCCTTTCTAACTTTTTTTTCTGCAATTTCGCTTCGAAGTATTCGAAAAATATTGTAGAAATATTCGAGAAATATTCGAAAAATATTCGATTCGATTCGCACTCATACTTCAATATTCGAATTCGCTTCGCACCCAAAATTTTGCTGTTCGCACAGCTCTACTTTTTACTCTACTCAGCACGGAAGAGAACGAAATGATGATAATATCACGCAGGATGTGAGAGTGAATGCATAAATTCATGCCAAGGAGCCAATTAGCAGATGTGAATTGAAGCCCACATCGCTAAACGAGGTCCACCTGTTCAAAATCACCACATGGGCTAAGAGCGACACGGAGGCATTCGCAAATGGAGCACACAAACTTAGTACAGGTGCACACTGACCATCGGGATGGCATCGTTATCCCGGTGGCCTGCTTCGGGCGACGAATAGCAGGGACTGCTGTAGGTGCGGATTCGCTGCCTCGGAAGACCAAGGGCCTCTGCCAGATGCTGCCGCTCGTACTCGGACATGCCAACGCACAGCTCTTCGTGTCCGCGCAGCCGTGTCTTGGCCCCTTGGGCTGCAGTCCACCGGACGCACGAGTCACTGCCACGCTTATGATATCACCAAACGCGGAGGATATGAACATGCACCCACAGCTAGCCACTTTGCCTATGTACAGTACTCGCGGATTGAAACACGACATCAGTATTTTTTGTACAATGGCTGCTATGAACAATTGCTCGAGCTAACTGCGTCATGTCGCTATGAACCTGGCTGCTATAGGTAATGTTTGGTTGGATGTAAGCAGAGTTTACTATTATATTGACTAGAGGGAAGTGTGGCACTGCGATCCTTCAGTCACCGTGGGAATGATGGATAGGCATACTCTTAGCGCTTGCGGCTTCGAACGAACTTGCGGCTTTGCTTATTGTTGTATGTTGGCTTTCGTTTTGGATAACAGAACGGCTTGTTGTGAATCTTGTGAGCAGGTTTGAATTGGCGAGCCTAAAAGGCTCGCCAATTCAAACTGGTGGTGAAGTGAGACTGCTGAACTTTGGCTGAACTTTGTCTTGCGACGAAGTGGCGGCAGACCACAGGGAGCCGAAACAACAAAGCTTAGGCAAATCCATGTGCTACCCATCATTCCCATGGTGGATCAAGCGTCATGCGTTGCAGCTTCCGTAGACACCAGCGCCAGATTTCCCCCTAGTGTACTATTATGAAACTCTACAGACATAAGTGCTCGAGTCAAAATCATGCCGATACGATGTGAACTGAAGATGCTGGAAACAAAAGTATGTGCACTACTTAGCCCTAAATTTTCGGGTTTCAATCCATGAGCACTGTACAGTGCAGTCCAATGTTAAAGGAAACACATGATTGTAGAGTGCATCCACACATTTTCCCATGGCAACGATCATATTCTTGTGCACATAAAACCCCATAACCTAACCTAATCTAAACAATGTCCCATGGAAGTATGCAGTTGACCACTGATGACAAAGGCGAATTGCGATTAAAAGCACTTGCCAATGGCAGAGGCCGGCGTGCCGACCAGCATTTCGCTGGGCGCAAGGTCAAACGGGGTGAGACCGAGACCCGTGCAGACGCAGTTGCAGGTGTGAGACCTGAAGAAGAGCGCCATGCCGCGTACGCCCAGGTTGCCGTCGCCATATTCGGAGCCATGCGCCGTGTGGATCTGCGGGTCTGTGTAGAGGTCACCCACTCCCTGGATGTCCACCACAAGCAGCTCGTGACCCGAACGCTCGAAGGTGAAGTGGCTGAACGCCTGCGACAACAGCGAGCGGTGACGAACACATGGTGATTGAAGCAGCTGAGAAAAGTTTTTACAGAACCTAGCTACGATGACTGTCCAAGTCAGGGGTCTCAAACATGTGGCTTGCAGATGTTTCATTAGCTGCCCACGGCTTGAGAAGGAATAAAATCTTTGTGTACCATTATATATTTACTTGCCTATTGCGATTAATAACGCTTTGTTCGGGGAAGCTACAGACATGGGACCGGTCTCAGGCATTTTTCTTCGCGAGGCACCCCATGCAGTCACTATATGTGTTGAAACATAATCGTGGAACAAAAACCCTATATTTCACAAAAGGCGTCCAGATTTTAGTCATTCTGGAAATCAATATCGATATGTTTCTCGAATCCTGACACCAAATCCCGTTCAGAAATTATTCTTACACAAGATATGGGAAATGAATTCTTTCAAGCAGCAGCTTTAGGTGACATTTTATTAACAGCGCAGGAATGACATAGCAAAGTTGCACAGCCCATAGAATTGATGCTCTATCAGGTGTTCCCTATTTCTTTTGTCAATTACAATGCATTACACCTGTTCCCAAGATTCGCTGGAAGTACTGAAGTCTTTAAAAGGCCTGGACTCGAGCATGCCGGCATAATTTTATAAAGGATGTGGTGTAAAGTTCAAATCGAAGGAAGAAAAAAGAATATTTAAAAAAAGATTGGACAGTGCACCATTACACTTAATTTTTTCAGCTGCGAGTTGGCGCTCTATAGCAGTCTATTCATTTTTCTTCCCACAATTTTAACCTTCCGCCGCATCCTTCATAAAACTATGAACCAACTAGCCCAACACAGTGCACTGTTAAAACGCCAGACTGCGCAGCTAATGCCCACGATACAGGCAGAAATGGTAAATAGCCAAGCTCACATGAGGGGTGAGCCGTGTGGCCTGGGAGCTGATGAAGCCGGAGTTAGAGTTGTACTTGATGTAACTGCCTTCGATGAAGTGCTCCATGTGGTACAGCGGACTACCTGGCCGCTCCACAAATTCGATGATCGACACCTGGAATATGTCCACCTGCGCGCCACGGCAGCGACGGAAGTCCAGATCAATGAATTCGACAGCGATGCACACAGGCAAAGCTGTTTCCTATCCCCTGGAGTGGCAGTGTACTACACAAAAACAACTTTTCCTGAAAGGCGAGCACATATGTGGTGTAGAGCCAAGCAAAACTCAACTCTTTGACCACCCGTATCATTTAAAAATATGCGAGTAGAATTTTACTCCACCTTATAATGCCCCACCATGACCCTTTCAGTAGGAGAGGTTGAGTACTAGTGGCCTATACTGAGGATTTGCTACGCCACTGAGCTAGTATGAGAATGTCCTGCCGAAGTCGTCATGTCCTACATTTCTGTTAGTACCTCGATTACTAAAGCACTGTCAACAATATCGACATATTAAACATTCACAAGCATTAAGCTATTGCTAACCTAAATTGTTATTTGTCTTTAGTGTTCCTTTAACGAAAACGTGATGAACTATAAAAAATAACAAGTTTCAAATTGGTTTGACTATGCTTATTTCAATGAGTATCCCTAGCAAAATGTCTAATACAAAGCTAATAGGCTACAAGGCTATTGACACTAGAAGGTTCTATTAAAGTATTAGTCTAATTATTCTATTATTCTAATAGGCCTATTAGTTGGTCTATCAACCTAACAGAGTATCAGCCTGGCATACTGTATTAGTCTAGTAGTTGTGGGAATCGAGTGCGCCCTCCCCTTTGGTGCCTCGTTCCCCAGCTAGCGCGTGTGCTGGCCCCGCGCGGCTCGAGCGCCGGGAACCGCCGTTAATCGGCGACATGGCTACCGTGGCTATGCCGCCAGGCCTTTCTGCTTGGTGCGAGCCATGGGTTGGTCTTCCCTGCACGAGCCACGTGTACGGACATGCCCGGAGCCACGTGACCACGCTAGCCCACGTCACTGCGCAACGCCTGTCCTCATTGGCCGCCAGTGACAACCCCCTTCCCCCTTGAGCTCGCTTCTGTCTGGCGCTGGCTCGCCCGCGTCAGGTGCACTCAGGCCGGCGCAAGAGGTTGACGTGCTGCTCTGGCAGGCGGCTTCTCGTCAGTGCGCTCGACTGCTGCCCTTTGTGTGATGGTCGTAGCGACGCCGGCAAGCGTACTCGATTGGTCTTGCGCAGTTCCCTTTACGGCCTGCAAGCCCGTGACTGCCGTACTGTGCTGCATCTTGGGTTAATAAACCCGTGTTGTTTGTTGACATCCTGCCTCGAGTGCCTTTTCTGCGCCGTGCCGGAGTCGACGAACCCGGCCGTAGCGTCTTTGTTCGCTGTGGCAGTGGAGAACGTCGCGTCCCTTCACGGTCGCCTCGTAGGGTAAGCTTTGTGCTAAACCTATCTCCACATAGTGCATTAGTCTAATATATCTGTGGGTGCATTAGTCTGCCAGATCTAGTAGCTGAAATCGATAGTTGGACGGAAACCCGTCTGGTCAGGAAAAGACATGAAGACAATTAAAACAAAACTCGTGCTTTTATTTGCTTTTAATCGTGGTCAGAGTTTTGTTTTAATTGTCTTTAGATCTAGTAGCGTAATAGCGTAAAAACGAACACTGCATTTGCAAGGACGATCCTCATACACTGATACACAAATATGTGTATGCTACTGCTACAGCGAAGAAACTGAAAAAGCTAAATCCGAGGGTGCAGTACCAGGTACAGCTCACCTTCTTGGGTGGATTGTGGCGGTTGAACTCCTCGGCCCAGAGCTTGGCATCCATCTGCAGCCGGACGTCGTCAAAGTAGATGCTGCGGTCCACGGGTTCCAGGTACCGCTTGGCCACGTAGTTAAATGCGTGCGCCCAGTTCTGAGCTGGCGCGAAGCTAGACAACTTCTTCCTGAAGGTGCAACCATCGCAAGCGTGTAAGTTACCAACACGACTCTCGGAAGCGCCGCTAAAGACTAGAAGCTGGCGTACGTGTACCATACTCACGGACTGAAACACAATGCAAGAAACGTTAAAACAAAACACCCGATGAGTTCAATAGCTTTAGTGTGATCTCATGCTATTGTGCAGCTGGTACTTAAAGGTGGTCTGAACTCAGATCTAGGAATAAGTGCCTAAGCTATGCCTACGAAACGTGAAAAAGTGACAGTGAAAATGAACGTATCATGGATACTCGTTGGGCCTAAACTGACATGTTTCATTCCACGAGTAGAATACAGTACAATACGCTATTAATGGGAACATGCATTTGGTGTTCTGCCATTTATCATTGTTAATATACAACATAAAGGCCTTGAGACAAAATTCTTAACATATCAATCAACATCCAAACAAATATGAGCCCTTTATTTTTGACAAATCAAGGAGAAAAAAGAAACTTTCCACACATATATAATATGCATTAGTCTCATTACTGGCTAGGTGTTCGCTGTAACAATGAGCCACACAGCATAGTACTGATAATTAAGAGTGAATAGTTAATAGTTGTTGCAGCACTTTCTACGTGCGGTTACACAGCCACCACAAAGCCAACCGTACTTACATTCGGAAGCACTCTCGCATGGCTCCTCTTCCAAAGGGCTGAAAGTGCACGGCAAACGCCAAATACCAGCAGTCAGCAACATGTACACGTATTGGGTTCAGTTAGTCGCGCTTACTGGAACGTAATTTTCCATGACCGAAAAAATAAAGGGGAAAAAAAGCACATGAAGAAAAAAGAGGGCAGGATTTACGATTCTACAAACTAAGACCAGTTGCTTCTTAACTGGCCTGTGTCTAGAAATATCCCCAGTTGTGGCTTGTTGGCTGGCTTAGAGGCTAGCCCCACCTGTAGAAAACAGGTGGTGTCAGCCTGGCAATCTGGCCCAGCAACTACTGCATGCATCTTTCTCTTTTATTGTCTATAAATCTCCACACAAATATCCACAAGCTTAATGCCATGCAGATATTCAAGTGAAGCCATGAAACCTCCTTTGCACACTAACCTCGGTCCTTTAAGGAACATTAAGTATTCGGAAATCCTCTTTTTTGCAAGTGGTCTAACAGCGTCTTATGTTCTGTATCCCTTTGCGACACGGAGTCCGCAATTGGAGACGCGACTCACTTTTGCCATTTATGTGCGCTATTGGCAAGAGACCACAAACTGAGCTAATGGTAA